>NC_133133.1:63569398-63885898 GCF_048418815.1 Hemitrygon akajei
TATTCTGGCATCCTTCCCCTTTCTCTCCAATCCTGAGAAAGGGTCTCAACCTGAAACATCAACTGTTCATTCATTTCAATAAATGTTGTCTGACCTGCTGCGTTCCTCCAGCATTTTGTATCTGTAAAGCTATTCAATCTTATTTCTGTCAGTAGAATATGTTCTAAAGAATCTTGAATAAACTAAAACTAATTTTATTGAGTTTCCTCTTATTTCTGTCACTTGCATTTTCATTTTTTTCATGGGATGTTGCCCTCTAGACTAAGGGGAGCAATTTAAAGTCAGTCCCTCATTGCTCTTGAAGGAAGGTATTTGAACTGCATACGTGAGCTGTGCAATCACTGTGGTGAAGACATTCTAACAGTGCTATCAGGATTAAGACCCAGTGGCACAGAAGAAATATTTTAGTATACTATGTCATCATTGCAAGTGCAAGTATTGCCACATTTCTGTAACTGATGCCCTTTTTGTAACTGATAGAATTGTTACTTGGTGGTTAGTTTACTCTTTGACCGAAAGTCGCTTCCATCATGACAGTCATTGATTGGCCCATTTGGACAATGCTGCAGCCATGACACCCAGTTTCAAGCATCCCAGGGGTGTAAGAATAGTACATGCAGGAGGATTAGTCTCTTTCCTTTGCCCCAGGATCTGTTTCATGTCCTGTCTCTTACAAGGGCTTGGGAGGTGCCTTGGCAAGTTGCTACGGTGCATTTTGTAGATAGGAAAAAGCTGATGTAACCCAAACCAAGATTCAGTGGGTAGGTAAATGGTATATAACTTCTTGGTCATACTGTCAATCACTTAGTCATAACTTTGGTGGGTAGCTGCTCTGAGAAAACTTTCTGCAATGATGAGTTGGAGCTGTAACAGAATAGCTTAGCCAGAGGCAGAGCTAGTTATTAAGCAGACTATTGTCAGGGTCACAGATGACTCTAAATGTTGGAGACTAGAGCATAAAACAATCTACTGGATGAGTTCAGTTGATCATGGTGGATGCAACAGGATGGCTGACATTTCAGATTAAGATCCTGCATCACAACTGAGAGTATAGAGAAATATAGACAGTATAGGTGTGAGAGGGAGGGGTGAATCTGTGGCTGGTAGGTGACATGTGAACACAAGGACAAAGCCTCTTGGGGAGGAGCGGTGAAGGGTAGAGACAGAAGCTGGTAGATGGTAGGTGGAACTAGGGAAGGAAGGGATGATAGGCAGTTGGAAACATATGGGGAGGGTGATGTATCTCAGTAACAAGGGGGGAAAGTTATGGGAAGGGTAAATAAGGGGATAAAAGAAATGGTGCACTGATGAGAGGGGGAAAGGAACACAGGAGTGTAAGGTTTACCTGAACCTGGAAAGTTCAGTGTTTGCTCCTTTGAGTTGTAAGCTACACAAGCTGAACATGAGAGGTTGTTCTTCTGGTTTGTACAGGATCTGGCTTCACCATAGCAGTGAAGGAAGCTGATAAAAGTGCAGGAATGGGAAGGAATGGGAAGGGAAAGTGAAATGACATGCAACCAGAAGCATAGAATAACAGTTGTGGATAGATTGTGTGTACTTTGTGAAACCATTGCCTCACTGATGCTTGGTATTGCGGCAGTGAAAGCAGCAAGTGGCATAGGCTAGGTTGGAGAAGCATATGGGTAGAGTTATGTAGGTTCCTGGATCTTGCTGAGGGAGGAGGTGGATGTATATGTGTTACACTTCTTATGGTTGCAGGAGAAAGTGCAGGATAAGGTGAGGGCAAGTTGAAATAAGGAGTCATGGAGAAAGTGGTTCCTGACAAAGAGAGAAGTGTTGGGGAGAAAGGAAGATGTGACTGGCAGTGAGACTCCTCCGTATATTCCACAAGACGGAAATAATCAAAGCCCATCCAAATGTCTCTGGCTTTGCTTTTAATTTGTAGAAAGTGGGAGGGTATTCAAATATTGTCAGGATCATTTCTCAGTCTGATATGAAGTGAAAAGAATTAACTTTAAACTAACTTTTGTGATGGTGAGAAACACAGGAGTAAGTCATGACCAATGATTTATTCAGCATACAGCTGAAGGTGGTTATAAATACTTCAGCAATTGCCTTTGGCACTCACTTGCTGGGCCCTATCATCCTTGAGGATGGAAAAGTACTTGGAGCAGCCTCTGTCCATTCACTTTTAAATTCCCTACATCACTTACAATTGGATCAAACATGACTGCAAATGTTTTGATCTGATCTGTTAGTTAGTTCTCTGTTGCATGCTGTGACTGGTGTTTAGCATATATGGTTACTCTACATCAAAGCTTCACTAAGATAGAATCTCAAATCAGTGTTGCTCTTGGCATTACATGGAAAACAAAAGGATTGGACAAATTAGTTTTTTTTATGGATCCTCTTAGTTATAAAATGGCATTAAGATTTTAGGAGGGAATTCCAGAATGCAGTCCCTTGACAAATTAAGACAAGTCCACTAATGATTAAATTCATAATGGCCATTATTTACCCTGAGATTCTCTAGTCAATTCATCCATCGCTGGCAATGCCCACTTTCTTTTGCACAGTACCTTCCTATATAAGCAAAGGAATACAGCACCTGTCCTTCTGCCTCTCTCCGTCCTGCTGTCCAAGGACACAAGCTAAGTATTTTCTCAGGTGATGCAGTGGTTGCTTTATACTTCTGCTGTGGTTCACTGTATTTAGTGTTCACACTAATTGTCTGTTCATCACTTCCCATTCAGTCAGAGAAGTCACTTTATTTCTCCATTCTACTCTCACTCAGAACACCACGTCTTTGACCTCCAATGAAGTTAAACACAAGCACAGGAAGTTGATCTTTACCTTTGACTTGCCACATTACTGACATCCACACTTGACAATGCATTCACCACTTTCAGGTGATCAGTCATACCAGCACTTTTCTTCAGATAATTTGAAATTCATTTATCTCTGCCTGTTTATAAATATCAGTGAACTAGTTTTATCTCATTGATTGAAGTAGATGAGTGATGTGTGTGTTGGCCATGAGGTCATCAACTGCTGCTGCTGGTGTCCTAGAGCTCTGCATAAACAAATCATTTTGAATTGCTACTTCTAAACCTATTCCATTTGACCCCCTTGGAACTCCACACAATATGTTGTGAGGTAGGATAGGTATCCTGCAAATGAAGATGGGCTGCTGTCATCATTAACTTTCATCATACACTTTCTGCTGGCACCATCATCACTTGATCATTCAATGTTTCTCATACTCTAGACAATCACAGAATGTCACTCTCACTCTCTGCCCCCTCTTTTCCATTCTCTGCAACTTTGTAGTTGTTCCATTTCTAACTTTCTCTGTCCTGATGAAAGGTAATTGATCAGAATTATTAACACTGTTTCCAGTGCATAGAGGCGGAGTGACCTGCTGAGCATTTCCAAAATGTTCTGTTGTTATTTACTATTGAGTAATCACAGAAGCATAGCATCCAAAATATAAGTGATTGAGTTGTCAAATCTGTCAGGCCAAGCTCTTTTCTCACTGCTGCCATCAGGAAGAAGGTACAGGAACTGCAGGACCCACACCAGCAAGTTCAGGAACAGTTAATAGCCCACAACCATCAGGCTCTTGATCCCAGTGGGGATGCCTTCAGTCAATTTCACTCGCTTCATTACTGAACTGTTCCCAAAACCTATGGCCTCACCTCTAAGTACTCTCATTTCTGTTCTTGACATTTATTACTTATTTATTTATTATTACTTTTTCTCTATTGTATTTGCACAGTTTGTTGTCCTTTGCACATTAACTGTTTGGCTGTCCTGTTGGGTGCGGCCTTTCATTGTTTCTATTGTGTTTCTTGGATTTAGTGTACATGCCAGCAAGAAAATAAATCTCAGGGTGACATATATGTACCTTGATAATAAATTGACTTTGAATTTACCTTAAACTTTGGTATTCACAAGTAAGTATCTCATATCCTGAGAACTGAATGTGCTTTTCATTCCCCAAAATTCACATCTGGATGAGTATGGCTCTAGGGACTTTTAGGGAGTTTGACAACAGCTAGGATAAAATAAGCCGTAGTCCCTCCAATGCCGTACATATTAATCCCCGTACCATTTAGTACACTAATACTGCAGTTTATACCATTTGCAATATGCCAAAGCTACTCTGACAAAACCTCTTAAATGTGTTACCTGTATCAGCAAGAAAGGTGAGGCCAGGGGAAGTTAAAGATGCCATCCAGTTCAGATTTCCTTCCAAAATGCGCACGATCTTCACTTAAAAAGAAGTATCACCATTCCTTCAAAAATCTGCTTATCTAAGCCTGGAACTCCTCACCCAATATCAGCTCGGGCTTGCTTCACTAGAAAAGAAAATATGTGGATCGAGGATGCCATTCATGACCAATCTCTCAGGAAATTAAGATGAGCCAGAAAGGCAGAACAACAACAACTTACGTTTGTACATGCTTCCACATTGTTTTCCATTTCCAAGATGGCGGCGCGACACAGCTTGCAGCGGCCACTCCGGAGCTGATTATCTGTTATTTGAGAAGTGGGGTGCCATGCGCAATCATAATCGATTGAAAATGGACGTAGGAGCATGGAGGAACATCGGAAAATCTCCAGGAAGACCTTCTTCGTTGCTGCTGCTGCTGTGAGGTCCGGGACTCTGCTGGGAAGAACAGGCCCCCACTCCTCTGGGTTGCGTTGCCGATGGCCGTTGGCGGGGCCATCTTAATACACTCGGCAGAGGATGATGCTTGGAGAAGCTGTGCCGGAGGGGATTGTCGTTGGCTCGGAGGTTCGACGGACTCGGAATCCGCTGCGGTCAGGTCACTTTCACTGTGTGCTGTGTCTGCGAGGCTGAGTTTGACGGAGCTTTCACTGTGTGCTGCGTCTGCGAGGCTGAGTTGGGCGGCACCGTGGAAGTCCATAGCAGGGGTATTCCCTTCTGCTGCCGACGTGGGATGACGAGTCTGTCGGGACCCTGGGGACTTATGGAAACTGTGTGGTGGTTTCTTTCAAACTTATAGTCTTTTAACATCTTTGGACTATTTTTACTGTGCCCATGGTCTGTTTTTTTTTATCAATTATGCTATTGTTTGCACTGTTGTAACTATGTGGTTTTGTGCAGGTCTTGTAGCTTTAGTTTTTGGTCTTGTTTGTCTAGTGGGATTGGAGCTCCTTTCCGGGGAACAAGCTAAGATGGTAGCGCGATATTAATAAGCAACAGCTTCTCTGAACTCTGGATTGGGGATTGCCAAACGTTATGTGGATTTTCTAGTATAGTCTGTTTTGTCATATGCTTTTGTGATATCATTCTGGAGGAACGTTGTCTCATTTTTTAACTACATTGCATTTGTGGTTTCTAAATGATAATAAACTGAATCTGAATCTGATAAGGTCAGAGGTTGAAATTTGCTTGTCTTTTTTATCTTTAAATCCTTAGTAACTATTAACCATATACTTCAAATCATTCTTTTTTAAACATTTCAATACAAAATTAAGAAAGTTATATTTCACATAATGAGTATATTAGTTGAGTCCATATTTAGTATAATAAGTTGCCAGTTTTATTGTAAGGAAGGATATAAAGGTGCTGCAAGCAGTTCAGAGACAACTTGACTAATAAGTGAAATGGTAAATTTGTTTTATGAGAATGGATTGGAAAAGTCTTGTTTGTAATTTCAAAAAAAAAGTGACTTACCGTAGATTCCGGATTATAAGCCGCTACTTTTTTCCCACATTTTGAACAGCTTTGAACTCTGCGGCCTTTAATCCGAAGCGGCTAATACATGTTTTTTTTCATGCCGCCTCGTAAACATTTTGCCTCGTAACAGTAGACCAATAAAATTGATGAGTAGTTCACAGAGGTCCAATGAAATTGTACGATAAATCAAGCGCACTTTCACAATTAAATTATTGTAAATCAGTCATTTGTACTCACCCTCATCAACATGGAAAATACTCGAAGAAAAGCAAGACCCGAGCGCGTCAGACCCGATTAGACCCGATCGCGTTACGCAAGCGCGTCAGACCCGATTAGACCCGATCGCGTTACGCAAGCGCGTCAGACCCGATTAGACCCGATCGCGTTACGCAAGCGTGTCAGACCCGATTAGACCCGAGCAAAAACGCTGCTTTTAAGTTAAAGGCTCGCAGTATATATATTTTTACCAGTCGCTAGGAGATATTGGAATGTTGTTCGTGCTGTTCAGTAAAAAAGTATATGCAACGTAATTTGTGTTACCGATACGTATGTATATTTAAAAGTAGCGGTGCGGCCTAAAATCCGGTGCGGCCTTTACAATTAAAAAATTGATTTTATTTCTAAAATTAGAGCCAGCGGCTTTTAATCAGGTGCGCTCTGTAGTCCGGAATCTACGGTAATTGAAACTTAAAATATCTCGAGGGTTTTGGCAAGGTATCAGTGGGGAGAATACTTCCTTGTGGGAAAATCTCGAACTAGGGGTAACTGTTCAAATCTAAAGGGAGGCCCATTTTAAGATCAGCAAAGATACTTGCAACTATCTTTCTCATGGATAGTAAAAAGAGAGTCTTTGAATCATTGCTAATAGATAAAATGTTAACAAGGGTAGTCAGGCATGTGTAGCTGATGTTATAGTCAGATCAGCCATGGTCATAATGAATGATGGAGCACTTTCCATAAGCAGATTTATAGTCTTTTCTATGTAATACAAATATTCATATGTTATTACATACTGAATGTTCGAGAAATAAAATATTTAAAATCAAAGACAGAAGACAGAGCTCATCCCACAACCTATTATAGTCTGTTTTCCAGGTAGGGTCCCTTACTCCCCCAGACACTATCACAGGAAATAAGGAGATCAGGCTTATGCATTTGGCCCAGGTAAATATGGTGCACACGACGTTTCAGGGGAGCCTCCTCAGTCCAGCAAAATAGCAAAGATCTAGTTTGGTTCTGTATTAATACACTAACGTAAAGACTGCTGTGGTCTCCTAGCTTGTGCAGGTGCTTGTTTCTGAGCTTATTAATTCAGTTCAGTTCATAGACCAAGTCGGGTTTACTTGGGGGAAAAACAAATAAATCACTATGCTTTATGATATGAGCAATATCTTTTTGCTATTGTGGTGTTCTGTTTTGTTTTTGTTTGCTCTCTCTTTCTCTCACTCTCCGCAATAAAGTTTACCATTTCTAATTTCCTTCTGAGTTTCTGCATAACAGAAGCTTTTGCTTTGAGATTATGGTACTGTTATCCAATTGCTCAATGCAGCAGCTATGGCAGGAAGTATACTAAAAAAAAGAGTTTAACTGCTGGCTCCCCACATTTAACTCTTCAGTACAAAAATAATCTGCACTTAAAATTTATGTCATTAAGACCCCAATACCTAGATAGTCAATTCAATTCAGTCCATGTTCTCTTCTCGCTGCTTCCATCAGGAATTGAATTGACTTTATTTCTTACATCCTTCACATACATGAGGAGTAAAATTCTTTATGTTACTTCTCCATCTAAAGGTGCCACGTGCAATCATAGTAATTTATAATAAATAGAGTGTGGCGTATGGCCAAGTGGTTGAGGCATTGGACTAGCATTCTGAAGGTCATGAATTCGAGTCCCATCCGAGGCAATGTGTTGTGTCCTTGAGCAAGGCACTTAACCACACATCGCTCCAGTCCACCCAGCTGAAAATGGATACCGGCAAAAAGCTGGGGATTAACCTCGCGATAGACTGGCGTCCTATCCGGGGGGAAGTCTTGTACTCTCAGTCGCTTCACACCACGGAAACTGGCATAAGCACTGGCCTGATGAGCCTATAAGGCTCGGGGCAGACTTTAACTTTAACTTTAACTATAATAAATAGAAGAGTCAATGTGATATAGAGTATACTCAAATCAATCCAATGGCCTGGTGGAAGAAGCTGACCCGGAGACTGTAGGTCCTGGCTTTTATGCTGCGGTACCGCTTCCCGGATGGTAGAAGCTGGAATAGATTGTGGCTGAGATGACTTGGGTCCCCAGTGATCCCACGGGCCCTTTTTACACACCTGTCCTTGTAAATGTCCTGAATCATGGGAAGTTCACAACTACAGATGCGCTGAGTTGTCCATACCACTCTCTGCAGAGTCCTGCAGTTAAGGGAGGTACAGATCCCATACCAGGCAGAAATGCAGCCAGTCAGGATGCTCTCACTTGTGCCCCTGTAGAAAGTTCTTAGGATTTGGGGTCCATACCAAACTTTCTCAACCGTCTGAGGTTAAAGAGGCGCTGTTGTGCCTTTTTCACCACACAGCTGGTGTGTACCGACCACGTCACGTCCTCAGTAATGTGGATGCCGAGAAACTTGAAGCTGTTTACCCTCTCAACCCCAGATCCATTGCTGTCAAAAAGGGTTAGCCCGTTTCCATTTCTCCTGTAATCCACAACCAGCTCCTTTGTTTTTGCGACATTGAGGGAGAGGTTGTTTTCTTGACACCATTGTGTCAGAGAGATTACTTCTTACCTTAGATCACCTCATTATTACAAGATTAGTGTTTGATTGGAGATAAACAGAAAGCCACCATAGCTTTCTCACCTGGAAAATGTTGGGTGACCATCAGCTGGTAAGTTCTGACTTATTGATTGCCTTTAGTTTGGCTTCATGTTTGAGTATGAAAGGCTGTGGAACTATCTCAAAATTTATGACAGGTACCAATGGACAGGTACAAAGATGGTAATAAGTGTACAATGATATATTCTATTTGGCCATAAAAGATTGCATAACAACACCCCGGACATACTGGGATGGCATGGTAGCGTAGTGGCTAGCACAGCACTTTACAGTACAGGTGCCCCAGGTTCAGTCACAAATTTCACCATGAACAGGGTTGATTTTGTCCTCACCTACCGCCCCACCAGCCTCCGTGTACAACATATAATTCTCCGTAACTTCTGTGGTATCCCACCACCAAGCACATTCTTCCCTCCCCCATCTCCCACCCCTCTCTGCTTTGTGCAGGGATCGCTCCCTACACAACTCTCTTGTCCACTCTTTCCTCCCCACTGATCTCCCTTCTGGCACTAATCCATGCAAACAGAACAAGTGCTACACCTGTCCCTACCCCTACTCCCTCAGGAACATTCAGAGCCCCAAACAGTTCGTGCAGGTGAGGCGACACTTCATCTGTGAGTCTCTCAGGGTCATCTACTGTATCCGGAACTCCAGGTGTGGCCTCCTGTACATTGGAGAGACGCAATGCCGATTGGGAGACCGCTTCGCTGAGCACCTACACTCTTCCTGCCAAAAAATACGGGATCTCCCATTGGCCACCCATTTTAATTCCACTTCCTATTCCCATTTCGACATGTCAGTCCATGGCCCCCTCTAATGTCGATATAAGGCCACACTCAGGTTGGAGGAGCAACACCTTATATTCTGTCTGGGTAACCTCCAACCTGATGGAATGAACATTGATTCCCTGTTCCCTTTCCCCTCTTACCTTATCTCCTTACCTGCTTATCACCTTCCTTAGGGGGTTCTCCCCTGGGGCTCCAGGTTCAATTCCTGCTGCTAACGGTAAAGAGCTTGTACGCTCTCCCGTGACCACCTGGGTTTCCTCCGAGTGCTTCGGTTTCCTTGCACATTCCAAAAAGGTACGGTTGTTAAGTTAATTGGTCATTATAAATTGTCCTGTGATTAAGCTCGGATTAATTTGGAGGATTGTTGGTCAGCAAAACTTGAAAGGCCAGAAGGGCCTATTCCATGCTGTATCGCAATAAATAAATAAATCGTTAGAAGAATGATCTGAAGAAAAGTTCGATATTGAACTGAAAGAAACTAAAACTATTTTAAACTGTTTGATAGCATAATAAGTTATTGAGAAGCTGCAAATGTGGAAAATAAAAATAGCAGTGCATTGATGTAAGGATATTATCTACTGTGCATAATTATCATTGTGAATATGCACAGGTTTGAGAGGTGATGGTTTACTGGTTTTATTTGCCATCCTTTTAGTTAAAGGGACAGATCTGAAATACTCAAATCTGAAATGCTCAAAATTGAATGAAATTTACAGCGTCCAAAATTAAATTCAACTCAGCTCTATTTCATCCACTTTCTTTCTCTGCACTTCACTACATTTCATCAATTTCGTTTATTATTAAAACACTACAATTATTTAAGTCATTGAAGTCACATAATTTTGTCTTTTTTATTGCTTTTTTTTTAAACTGTAACAAACTCTTGTTTCACATACTGGCTATAGTGTCCTTGGATTTCTGGCAAACTATTGCACTGTCAGAATCTTCAGTTTATTGCAATAATTGGACCTGAATAGCTGAGGTTGGGTGTTTCTGTGATACAATAACTTGTTGATAAACATGCTACTTACTTCTATGGCATTGCCTTCAGCATTATGTGGTTTCAGTGAACTACCCATAGGGTTTAATTAAAAAAATGGCAAGAAGTATTTGATTGAATCTTGTGTTAATTGCTTATTAACAAATATTTATCAACATAGAGATAAAAAGGCTCTAAAAGTAATCTGGGAAATTATAGGCCAGTAAGTTTGACTCTGGTAGTAGGCAAATTATTGGAAGGAATACTAAGAGATAGGATCTACAAGTATTTGGATAGACAGGGACTTATTAGGGAGAGTCAACATGGCTTTGTGCATGGTAGGTCATGTTTAACAAATCTATTAGAGTTTTTCGAGGAGATTACCAGGAAAGTGGATGAAGGGAAGGCAGTGGATGTTGTTTACATGGACTTCAGTAACGCCTTTGACAAGGTCCCACATGGGAGGTTAGTTAGGGAGATTCAGTCGCTAGGTATACATGGTGAGGTAGTAAATTGGATTAGACATTGACTCAATGGAAGAAGCCAGAGAGTGGTAGTGGAGGATTGCCTTTGCCATATACACCATGTTAATTAGATCATTCAAAATATTCTTGCACAGCAAATCAATTGGTAAAAACCTTGAATGGACAAATATGAGGCCAATACATTTTATTACGATTATGTTCAAAACAAGTATACAGGAGGCTATCCATTGAACATGTTTCCTTCAGCTGTCAATTAATCTGATGGTATCAGAAGGTCATATATTACTTGAAATGGATCTAAAAGATTTCCAGGTCAGAAAATCAGTTTGTTTTGCTAATTGTCTGTAACTGTGTTGCAAATTGTCCAAGTCAAGAACAACGGAAGGATAGGAGTTGATGTGTTAATAGTGATCTCTCCATTCTTTAACAGATCCTGTCTCCTCTGCAAACATAACTTTGCGCTAACTATGGTTTACCTAAAGACGATTGGCTGACAACAACTCCCACCATATTTTTATAGGTGACCTAAAATCTACTCAGCCAAGGCATTGACGGATAGGTAGAGAGGTATGGGTCTAGATTGGTGGATGTGGAGGAATAATATTAATGGTGGAGGATGGGGTAGTGGTAAGGTTGGTAGGAAATTTCAAGGGCTGGCATATCACCAAAAAGCTAACAGTGAATATACCTTGAAAAAAATAAAGGTGAAATAAAACAAATGTTTTCTGCCACTTTCTTTTGATTTTCATAACCCAAACCCTTCCCAGGTCAAAGAGGTGATTACTTTTTAATTGATGTAGGGTTTAAATCTCCATAACCAAAAAAAGGTTCAAAGTTCAAAGTATTATTATCAGTGTACATATATGTCACTACATACAACCCTGAGAATCATTTTCCTCCCACCATGATCAGCAAATCTATGGAATAGTAAATGTAAACAGGGTCAATGAAAGATCAAGTAGAGCATAGAAGACAAATAACTGTGTAACGGCAAATATTAATAAATAGCAATCGATAACGAGAGCATGGAAAAACAAGATAAAGAGACTTTAATGTGAGATCATTAGTTGTGGGAACATCTCAACAGTTGAGCGTAGTTATTTTCTTTTGTTCAAGAGCCTGGTGACTGGGGGGTAGTAACTATTCTTGAACATGATGGTGCGAGTTCTGAGGCATTTGTACCTGAGGCACCTAATAGCAGGAGCGAGAAAAGAGTATGGTCTGGGTGTTGAGAATCTTTGATGGTGGATGCTGCTTTTCTACAACAGTGTTTCATGTAGATGTGCTCAATTGTTGGGAGGGCTTTACCCATGATGTGCTGGGCCAAATCCTTTACCTTTTGTAGGATTTTCCATTCAAAAGCATTGTTGTTCTCATACCAGGCTTTTATGAAGCCAGTCAATCAAGAAATCAAAGGACTTCATTTTGGAGAATGACAAAACAAGAAGATGGGCATACAGAAAGAGATTTCCAATTTCATGCATGCATTTAGCATTGCTTTGGTATTCCACAGTTTTTCTATTTTACCAGATACAACAAGTACCAGAGTTTGTTTTAGAGAGGTTTGGTACTGATATATATGTATACATACAGTAGATTTCTGCCAGCTTGATTTGAGGTACTTTGAATTGGATGATTAATTATGTTGAATCAAGGGATCCAATATCATAAGGGCAGGAACAACAAAATATGTTGCATATTCACTATGTTTTATCCCAGTTGTTAGAACCATAGAACATTACAGCACAGAAACAGGCCTTTTGGCCCTTCTTGGCTGTGCCGAACCATTTTTCTGCTTAGTCCCACTGACCTGCACCTGGACCATATCTCTCAAAACACCTCTCATCCATATACCTGTCCATGTTTTTCTTACATGTTAAAAGTGAGCCCGCATTTACCATTTCATCTGGCAGCTCATTCCACATTCCTACCACTCTCTGTGTGAAGAAGCCCCCCCCAATGTTCCCTTTAAACTTTCCCCCCTTCACCCTTAACCCATGTCCTCTGTTTTTTTTTCTCCCCTAGCCTCAGTGGAAAAAGCCTGCTTGCATTCACTCTATCTATACCCATCATAATTTTATATACCTCTATCAAGTCTCCCCCTCATTCTCCTATGCTCCAGGGAATAAAGTCCTAACCTATTCAACCTTCCTTGGTAACTCAGTTTCTCAAGTCCCGGCAAACATCCTTGTAAACCTTCTCTGCACTCTTTCAACCTTATTAATATCCTTCCTGTAATTCGGTGACCAAAACTGCACACAATACTCCAAATTCGGCCTCACCACTGCCTTATACAACCTCACCATAACATTCCAACTCTTATACTCAATACTTTGATTTATTAAGGCCTATGTACCAAAAGCTCTCCTTACTACCCTATCTACCTGTGACGCCACTTTTAGGGAATTTTGTATCTGTATTCCCAGATCCCTTTGTTCTACTGCACTCCTCAGAGCCCTACCATTTACCTTGTATGTTCTACCTTGGTTGCATACTTTTCTTGGAGAGAAGTACTTTGTTAACTACAGTATGGAGAGAAAAGGTGGGAAAGGGTTTATAAAGAAGATTTTCGACAGATGGGGATTTAGAAAGGGTTAAACATGTTGGTTTGAGCTGATGATCAGAGGAATTGTTCCCCCAGATCACTGGAATTAATCATCGTTGGCCATGGAGCTTTGGCGTTGGAAGGTCTCAGGAATGAATAAGACTTTGGTTCAAGCATGGATTTTGAGGGGAAGCACAGAAGTACCCACTGATAGAGAAACATATTATGCACTTACAAAAGTGCTAGAAATGCAAAAGAGCTTCTTGAAGCCAAAAATAAATGTTTAATTAATCAACCAGAAGAGATTGATTAGTGCTCTAGGATATATGCAACAAATGTTCCAAAGGCTCCCCTAATGAAGTGATGACAAGGTGGATATTAATTGTTGCTTTAGGCCTCTCAATTCTGCTTTAGTAATGTTAACCTTTCACAGAAATTTGAGCAGTAGTGCACCTCAAATCGATGTCACTGCTTTGCACTGGCGCTACTTCTGTGTGGTTTAATGCCGCGTATGAGGCTCGGGTAGATAGGTATATAGGGTGTATAGGATTAAAATGCATGAGACTCATGGTGACTTGGCCCTTGGATTAATTATTACTTTCCCATTGAAGACAAAGGTAGTGGTTGATGGATCTAATTCTCTATGGAGGTCTGTGACAACCAGTGTTCAGCAAGGATCTCTTTGCTGTATATGGTTTTCCATTGATTTTATTGAGGTTCTTTGTATTTATTGTGAATATCCAAAATAAAATGAATCTCAGGGTAGTATATGAAGACATATATATATACTTTGATAATAAATTTACTTTGACTTTGAGATGTAGATCAGTTGCAGATATCGGTGGAGAAATGGAAGATTTGTCAATCCAGGCAAGTGTAAGTTTTTGCATTTTGAATGATTAAATATAAATGGGAAGTAAATAGTTAATTGTGCACCCTTCTGTAATGGGCTGGATTGATCAGACCCAAAAGACCTCAACCAATTCAAGTGTCCAGGAGATGTAGTAACAGGCAGAGAAGCATAATGAAGTGATTTAAGCCTAATTTATTATCATAGAATAAAAAGCACAAGTAAATCACACAAAATACTACTTAGCAAGTTACAAAGATTTCCACAAGAATTTCAGGGCTCACAATTTTCCACTGCCACTTAATTGTCGCCATTATTGGGGGACGTAATTCCAACTGTGGTCAGGGGAGCTCGGAATTCTGACTTGTGAAATCACCCTGCATCTGTCCTAGGACATGTCGATCGCAATTCTTCGGTCTAGGTGAAACAAGAGAAAGGTGTCTCAATAAACTGGGATTCAATCTACAAGCATTGAGAGGCATGCAGAGTCAAATAAATTCTTTGGGCGTTTGTTCTCATGCCACTAACTCAGCACGGTTTCTATCATTGACACAACTTGTGTTCACAGACAGACATCCTGATGCCACTTGTGCCTTGAGGCCAAGAAAGACTCTAGCTGTTATCAGCAAACATTAGACATTAACACTGTTTAATAGTGTTTAACTTGTACAGACATCTTGTTGCCTTGCATGCTGTGAGCTCGCAAAGGTCAAAGTGTCACTTGGAGCTGTTCAGACTTCCATCCAACATTTCACAGAACTTTAATACACCACAACACCCCAACAGCCTTGATGTACAGAGATATCTGAAGGTCCAAGTCCAAAGCTCCCTAAAAGTTTTGACACAGTACAACATGGTGGTAAAGCAGGTGTATGATATGCTTGTTTTTATTAATTGAGGCATTGAGTACAAAAGTCAAGAAGTTATATTGTAACTTTATAAAACTCCAGTTTAACCTCATATGTATTCACTTCTGGTCATCCCATTATGGGAAGCATGGGGAAACTGTCGGGAAGGTTTTGAGGAGGTTTCTCAGTGTGCTGCTTGGATTAGAATGCATGTGCTATCCGGATGGATTGGACAAACTTGGAATGTTTTCTCTGGAGCAACAAATGCTGAAGGGAGGCATGACAGAAGGACATGTGGTTATGAGAGGTGTAGATAGAGAAGACAGCCAGTACCTTTACCCTCATAGTTGAAATGTCAAATGCTAAAGGGCATGATTTTACGATAAGAGACAAAAAGTTCAAAGGAAATGAGCAGGGCATGTATTTGCTTACTTGAGGGTGATAAGTGCCTGGAATGTGTTGTCAAGGGTGATGATGGGGTTAGATGCCATAGGCACATGTGTATATATAGGGAGTGATATTGCCCGTATGCAGACAAATAGGAATACAGTAGGTGACATTGACTTATTTATAGAATACACCTTCTAGTGCTACTTGGACACGTCTTCAGTGATGAACCTGGGGTCGTAGGATGTTTCAGGTCTTTAATCATCAGACACCCTCACCCAGGCGACCCAGCCGAGGGTGATCAGCCACCGACTTGTGTCCAAGTGGTGCACTAATCCACGGATCCCCCTCCGGATCCACAGCCACCGCGAGGCCTTTTCAGCAGACTCCAGAATGTTCTTGGTGGCTCTTCTGCACTACAGTCCTTTCACTCTAAGGGGTTTAAGAGTCCGCTGTAATGAACGGCCAGCAAAGCTCCAGCACCCAGCTTCGACTGGCTCACCGCGAGCTCTCCAGTCGTTGCACCCAGCTTCGACTGGCTCACCGCGAGCTCTCCAGACATCGCACCCAGCTTCGACTGGCTCACCGCGAGCTCTCCAGTCGTTGCACCCAGCTTCGACTGGCTCACCACGAGCTCTCCAGCCACTGCTCCAGCATCCTGCAACAAGATCTGTGTATTTAGCCCTCTTGCGCTCTTTGGCCTCTTCAATCCGGTCTTCCCAGGGCACAGTAAGTTCCAGCAGGACCACTTGGTTTGTAAATTCTGATATTATTATACAGTATTGTATAATTATAATATAATATAATATTCTATAATAAACCAATATATTAATTAGTTTGCCACAACATTATGGACAGAAGGACCTGTTCCTATGGTGTATTATTCTGTGTTTTGTGGCCTGTAAGTATAAAGTTTGGTATGAGTGCCAGTGCAGATTCTAGATAGACTTGTGATGGATGGTGATAGCAAATTGAGCAGTGGCTGAAATAAAAACTTGAGGTCACAAGATGTGGCAATAAAAGAGGCATTTTTGTTGCTGGGATTTTTTTTCCTTTTTTTGCTAAAAGGTAGCTATCTCTCTTCGTGAAATGCATAAGATCATTAGCCTTCTTTCAGGACTGGATCTAGTCTCCTTACAGTAGGATTCCTGCAGTAACCACAATGCTTATCTGCTCTCATTGCCTCCTGATTGGGCATCTTAGAAGTCCAGAAGTCTCTTCTACTCTCCAGCGTCTCCATCAATGTCACTCATATAGAACAATACAACACAGTACAGGCCCTTCAGCCCACAATGTTGTGCAGATCCTTAAACTCTGCCTTCCATATAATCCCCACCACCTTAAATTCCTCCATATACCTGTCTAGTATTCTCTTAAATTTCACTAGTGTATCTGCCTCCACCACTGACTCAGGCAGTGCATTCCACGCACCAACCACTCTGAGTAAAAAACCTTCCTCTAATATCCCCCTTGAACTTTCCTCCCCTTACCTTAAAGCCATGTCCTCTTGTATTGAGCAGTGGTGCCCTGGGGAAGAGGTGCTGGCTGTCCATTCTATTCCTCTTAATATCTTGTATACCTCTATCATGTCTCCTTTCATCCTCCTTCTCTCCAGAGTAAAGCCCTAGCTCCCTTAATCCCTGATCATAATGCATACTCTCTAAACCAGGCAGCATCCTGGTAAATCTACTCTGTACCCTTTCCAATGCTTCCACATCCTTCCTATAGTGAGGCGACCAGAACTGGACACAGTACTCCAAGTGTGGTCTAACCAGAGTTTTATAGAATTGCATCATTACCCCGCAGCTCTTAAACTCTATCCCTCAACTTATAAAAGCTAACACCCCATAAGCTTTCTTAACTACCCTATCTACCGGTGAGGCAATTTTCAGGGATCTGTGGACATGTACTCCCAGATCCCTCTGCTGCTCCAAACTTCCAAGTATCCTGCCATTTACTTTGTATTCTGCCTTGGAGTTTGTCCTTCCAAAGTGTACCACCTCACACTTCTCTGGGTTGAACTCCATCTACCACTTCTCAGCCAACTTCTGCATCCTATCAATGTCTCTCTGCAATCTTCGACAATCCTCAACACTATCCACAACACCACCAACCTTTGTGTCATCTGCAAACTTGCCAACCCACCCTTCAACTCCCACATCCAGGTCGTTAATAAAAATCACGATAAAAGGTCCCTGAACCGATCCTTGTGGGACACCACTAGTCACAACCCTCCAATCCGAATGTACTCCCTCCACTATGACCCTCTGCTTTCTGCAGGCAAGCCAATTCTGAGTCCACCTAGCCAAACTTCCTTGGATCCCATGCCTTCTGACTTACTGAATAAGCCTACCATGTGGTACCTTGTCAAATGCCTTACTAAAATCCATGTAGATCACATCCACTGCACTACCCTCATCTATATGCCTGGTCACCTCCTCAAAAAACTCTATCAGGCTTGTTAGACACTATCTGCCCTTCACAAAGCCATGCTGACTGTCCCTGATCAGACCATGATTCTCTAAATGCCCGTAGATCCTATTTCTAAGAATCTTTTCCAACAGCTTTCCCACCACAGACATAAGGCTCACTGGTCTATAATTATCCAGACTATCCCTACTACGTTTTTTGAACAAGGGGACAACATTCGCCTCCCTCCAATCCTCCAGTACCATTCCCGTGGACAACAAGGACATAAAGGTCCTTGCCAGAGGCTCAGCAATCTCTTCCCTCGCCTAGTGGAACAGCCTGGGGAATATTCTGTCAGGCCCCGGGGACTTATCCATCCTAATGTATCTTAACAATTCCAACACCTCTTCTCCCTTAATATCAACATGCTCCAGAACATCAACCTCACTCATACTGTCCTCACCGTCATCAAGTTCCCTCTCATTGGTGAATACCGAAGAGAAGTATTCATTGAGGACCTCGCTCACTTCCACAGCCTCCAGGCACATCTTCCCACCTTTATCTCTAATCGGTCCTATCTTCACTCCTGTCAACCTTTTGTTCTTCACAAAATTGCATATGGCATGCAAAATTTTTGCAGATGACTTTCTCAAATCCTGTGCACTGAGCACTGATCCCCAGGTGTTCATTTGCTTCACCATCCTCAGCTTCCAGTCCGGTCACAGTTCACCTCTGTTTCAGGAAATGAAAACAGAAAATGCTGAGAACGCTTAGTAGACTCAGCAATGTCTTGTTGTAAGATAACCAGTTAATGATAAGCCCTTTATCAGAGACAGAAAAGTGAGAAAATAAATGTTTTAAGTTGCAGAGATGGGAAGGACAGGGGAGAAAACAAGACGAATATCTGTGGTAACTTGTTTTGATAGTACAAGACATTTGGAGCCATTTGGTCAATAGGTGAATGATGACTTTTTTCAGAAAGAATGATAAATAAAAGCACACACTGAGAAAGTGGAAGCAGAACAAAGCGGTTACCAGAAGACTGAAAAAAGGTGAATGATGCAAATATCCAACAGATTAGTCAGCCTTTGTGTAGAGGAAGAACCAGAGTTCAGATTCCAGTCGGTTCAGATTTTCAGACAGAACAACCAGAATTAGAATTCGGTTTATTATCACAGATACGTGTCGTGAAATTTATTAACTTAGCAGCAGCAGTACAATGCAATACATAATAATATAGAAAGAAAATAAATCAGTATATCAATTACAGTAAGTATATATATATATATATATCAAGTAGTTAGATTAAAAATAGTGCAAACCAGAAATAATATTTAAAAAAAGTGAGGTAGTGTTCATAGATTCAATGTACATTTAAAAATCGGATAGCAGAAGGGAAGAAGTTGTTCCTGAATTGCTGAGTGTGAGGTGATGGCTGTCCTTAATAATGGATGCCGCCTTTCTGGGGCACCACTCCTTGAAGATGTCTTGGATACTATGGAGGCTAGCACCCAAGATAAAGCTGAAAAATTTTACATCTTTCTGTAGCTTCTTTCGGTCCTATGCAGTGCCCCCCAGCCGCATACCAGACAGTAACACAGCCTGTGGGAATGCTCATTACGGTACACGTTTTTGAGTGTTTTAGGTGACAAGCCACATATCTTCACACTCTTCATGAAATATAGCCACTGCCTATATGTCACCGTCAGGTTAGATCCTCAGAGATCTTGACACCCAGGAATTTGAAATTGCTCGCTCTCTCCACTTTTGATCCCTCTATGAGGATTAGTTTGTGGTCCCCCATCTTACTCTTCCTGAAGTCCACAATCAGCCCTTTTGTCTTACTGACACTGAGTGCAAGGTTGACGCTGCAACACCACTCAAACAGCTAGTATATCTTGCTCCTGTATGTCCTTTCATCTCCATCTGAGATTCTACCAACAATGGTTGTGTCATCGGTAAATTTATAGATGCCGTTTGAGATGTACCTAGCCACAGAGTCATGGGTATAGAGAGAGTAGGGCAGTGGGCAAAGAGGTGTGCCGGTGTTAATTGTCAGCAAGGGGGAGATATTATTACCAATGCATAGATTGTGGTCTTCTGGTTAGGAAGTCAAGCATCCAGTTACAGAGGGAGGTACAGAGTCCCACGTTCTGTAAACTTGAAATCAGGACTGTGCGAATGATGATGTTAAACACTGAACTATAGTCAATGAACAGCATCCTGACATAAGTGTGTCAGTAACTCCAGTTGAACTCTGTCTTTTTGTGTGTTTCCCCCTAGCTGTCAGTCTGTGGTTTTGTATTGCCAAGTGATCCTGTCCCCACTCCTGCTCTTCTCCAGCCCCTGTATTACTGAGTACATCTGTTTCTCATTATTACCTGCATTGCTGCCACTTCTGTCTCATTGTGCCCCAGCTATCATCTGCTTCTCTGTTCATCGCTCAGTGTATTTCAGTCCTGTGTTTTCACCTGTTGGTTGCCAGATTGTGCCAGTGAGTTTTCCTGAGCCTTGCCAGCATTTGTATCTGAACTCTATCTGTCCAAATATTGACTCTACCTGTTTCCTGATTCTGGTAACATGGAGATGCAAATGTGGTCCCAGCTGATGATATGACTACAAGGAATGCTGCAGATGCTGGGAATCCAGAGCAACATACATGAAATGCTGGAGGAACTCAGCAGGCCAGGCCCTCCATCTCAGCCCAAAATGCCAATGGTTTATTAGTCTCCATAGATGTTGTCTAATTTGCTCAGTTTCTTCAGCACTTCGTAGTTGATGTGACATGACACTTGGGAACATGGACACAGCTAAGTAATTCACACCTGTACATAAACCACATCACAAGCAAGAGAAAATCTGCAGATGCTGGAAATCCAAGTAACACACACAAAATGCTAGAGGAATTCAGCAGGCCAGGCAGCAACTATGGAAAAAAAGAGTCCAGTCGACATTTCAGACTGAAACCCTGGGGTATCGGCCCAAAACGTTGAATATACTCTTTTCCATAGATGCTGCCTGTCCAGCTGAGTTCCTCCAGCATTTTGTGTGTATTACATAAACCACAGCCTGATTTTGGTTCATTCAAAAAAATCTTAGCACATCAGCCCACACATTGGATTTTACAATGTTGGTTATTTCTTTCCACTCTCTGTATCATTCCTTTTCCTTTATTATTATCTCTGGTGATGTTAGTTTTGTAAATATAATTTGAGAAACAACTTTGCATCTACTTCTAGTTTATTATTTCCAGGCTTGTGCTTTCAAGAACATGTTCAATTATATGCATGTCAGAAATTCTATTTCAATGTTACAAGCTGCAAGAGTGAAGACTCCTGGCTGATCAAATAAATTGTTCTTATCCTTCAGTTCCCATGCTGAGCAGTGCCAGAGAAAGAAGTTGGATATTTAGAAATACAAGTGGATTATGATTGAAACGACTTGGGGTTTGACTTCCCTTTTTCCAAGCTGCTTAATACTTCCTCCTGTGTATTGTACAGGCTTCTGCTATGAGCTCTTATTTATTATTTTAAATGGAAATTGATCAAAATAAGCAGTAGTATTTACTGTAATCTGTTGTTTAGGTGTGCCAACTTTATTTTAGAAGCTTACTGATTATTTTTCAGGCAATTTTAATTACAGAAATGTGCAGGAGATCATATAATTATTTTCAAATGGATGTAAGCTTTTCAGAATCCCTTGGTGAAGTTCAGAAGCATATCACACTGCTCAGGCATTTCTTTGAAATATTTCCATATCCGTGGAGATTCATTTGAAGATCAAACCTTACAAAATGAGGCCAACATGCCAATCAGCCATATTCTGCTAGAATTTTCAATGGAGCACTAGCATAACCAATGTTTCAGGGTTGATTTGCTAATTTTACCTGTAATAAAAAGGAAAATCTGAACACACATATACTGTATTATCGCTTTTTTTCTATAATTAGTTTACTTCATGCTTTTTATAATGCAAAATACAATTGACAGAAAATTGGACTGTCCCAATTCAGTTGCATTTTTAATACCAATGACAAATAGAGTCCCCTATAATTAAATAAAATCACTAGGATGGCTCAGATAAAGTTTAAAATAGTTTTAAATTGTTTTACATTTAGAGCCAAACATTGCAATGGAAAATTAATTCTTTCTGATAGGACTTCACTTAATTTTGTGTAGCTCCTGATATTTTGCTGTGCAGCACCAAAATAAGGTGTCAGACTATGTCCTGACAAAGGGTCTCGGCCCGAAACATCGACAAGCGCTTCTCCCTATTGATGCTGCCTGGCCTGCTGTGTTCTATCAGCATTTTGTGTGTGTTGTTGTCAGACTTTAATGGTTCCTTGCCTATGGTAGCAATATTGCAGCCATACACACTCTAGTGACAGAGGTTGCAGAGGAGTGGAATTAAATATATTTCTTTATTTACAACAATTTGTAAATCCTGGTGATAAGTTTACAATATAGATAATAATTTTTTGTTTCATTGTCTATGTTGGACAGATTGGGCTTGGTTGACCTTGCTTGCAGTAGATGTCTATTTCTCCCCTCCTATTCGTTAACAAACATAGTTTATTAAAACCATAAGACTATAAGATATATGAGAAGAATTGGTCCATTCAGCCCATCAAGTCTGCTCTGTTATTTCATCATGGCTGATCCATTATCTCTCTCAGCACCAGTCTCCCGTCTTCTCCTTGTATCCCTTCATACCATGACCAATCAAGAATCTATCTACCTTTTCCTTAAATATTCATGAAGACACGGCCTCCACAGTTGCTTGTGGCAACGAATTTGATGGATTTGCCACTGTCTGGTAAAGAAATTCCTCCTCTTCTCCATTCTAAAAGGATGCCTTTCTATTCTAAGGCTCTGTCCTCTGGTCCTAGACTCTTCCCTAAAGGAAACATCTTCTCCACATTTACTCTATCAAGATCTTTCACCATTCAATAGGTTTCAATTAGGTAACCCCCTTATTCTTATGAATTCTTGTGAATAGAGGCCCAAAGTCATCAAGCGTTCATCATATGAGAAGCGGTTCAATACCAAGAGTGCTTGATGGCTTTGAATCTTTTGAATCTTTTTTGTGAACCTCCTTTGAGCACTCTCCAGTTTTAGCACATCACTTCTAAGATAAGGGGCCCAAAACTGATCACAATACTCCAAGTCAGGCCTCACATTTGCTTATAAAGCCTTAAATTACATCTTTGCTTTTATATTCTAGTCCTCTTGAAATGAAAGCTACATCATATTTGCCTTCATCACCACAGATTCAGCCTGTAGATTAACATTTAGATAACCCTGCACAAGGACTCCCAAATCCCTTTGTGCCTCAGATTTTTGAATTCTCTCTCCATTTGGAAAATAGTCTATCTTTTATTTCTTCTACTAAAGTGCATGACAATACACTTCCTGACACTGCATTCCATCTGCCACTTATTTGGCCATTCTACTAATGTAGCCTCTATACTTCCTCAAGATTACCTGCCCCTCCATCCATCATCAGCAAACTTTGCAACAAGCCAATCAATTCCATTATTCACATCAATAACCTATAATGTAAAAAGAAGCGGACCCATTACAGGCCACTGTGCAACACCACTAGTCACCAGCAGCCAATCAGAAAAGGTTCCTTTATCTCCACTCTTTGCTTCTTGCCAATCAGCCACCGCTTTACTCATGCAATAATTTTTTCCTGTAATACCACAGGTTCTTAACTTGTTACACAGTGTGACACCTTGTCAAAAGCCACCTGAAAATCCAGGTATACATCATATGATTCTCTTTTGTCTATCCTGCTTGTTATTTCTTCAAAGAATTCCACAGATTTGTCAGGCAAGATTTTCCCTTGATGAAACCATGCTGACTACTGTCTTTTTTATCATATGTCTCCAAGTACCCTGAAATAACAATCTTGACAATTGACTCCAACATCTTCCCAACCACCGAGGAACTCACCTATAACATCTCTTCTTCTGCCTCTCTCCCTTCTGAAAGAGCTGAGTGCCATTCATATTTTTCCAGTCTTCTGGAACCATTCCAGAAGCTAGTGATTCTTGAAAGATCATCTCTTCAGCAACCTCATTCAGAACCCTGAGGTATACATCATCTGGTCTGGATGGCTTATTTACCTTCACACCTTTCAGTTTCCCAACTTCACACACTTCTGACACCTGACACTCTGGAACTTCCACCGTACTGCTAGTATCATCCACAAAGAAGACTAATGCAAAATACTTATTCAGTTCATCCAACATTTCCTTGTACCTTGTTACTACCTCTGCAGCATCATATTCCAGTGGTATGATATCCACTCTCGCCTCTCTTTTACACTTTATGTATCTCAAGATAGCAGCTTACTTCATCTTTTCCATCTTAGTGACAATTTTAGTTATTTTCTGTTGTTTTTAAAAGCTTCCCAGTCCTCAAACTTCCTATTAACTTTTGCTCTATTATATGCCCTCTCTTTTGCTTTTATGTTTGTTTTGGCTTCTCTTGTTAGCCACATTTGTGTCCTCTTGCCTTTGAAATACGTCTTACACTTTGGGATACATATATCCTGTGCCTTCTGAAATGCTTCCAGAAATTTCAGCCTTTGTTGCTCTACCATAATCCGTATCAGAGTTCTTTCCCAATCAGTTTTGACCAACTCCTCTCTTGTGCCTCTGTAATTTCCCTTACAGCACTGTCAAACTGATACACCTGACTTTAGCTTCTCCTTCTCAAATTTCAAGGTGAATTCGATCATATTATGATTACCTCCCCT
The DNA here is from genome assembly GCF_048418815.1 of Hemitrygon akajei. Lineage (NCBI taxonomy): Eukaryota > Metazoa > Chordata > Chondrichthyes > Myliobatiformes > Dasyatidae > Hemitrygon > Hemitrygon akajei. The sequence continues at coordinate 63,593,953 of NC_133133.1, forward strand.
AAGGGTTCTTTTACCTTAAGCTCTCTAATCAATTTATACAACTTAAGGTATACGTGGCCCCTGGGGAATATTAACATCATGCCAGTCATTAGGAAAAATGTCAGGAGTGCTCCATGAATCAAAGAGGCCAGTCAAATTCTGGATCTGCACAATTTGACTCCTAAATGATTTTTCATGTGACCAGTCCTGTGTGAAGTTAAGAGTGACCACCTGGCATCCAAAAAATAATGTCAAGGATCCATATCTAAGACTAATGCCTCATTAAGGTATTTTTTATTACTTTGACCATGCAGGAAATTGTTACGTAACCCAGTATTCATCAGGAAATAAATATGAAATCAGAGCAGGGAATGCTAGAAGCACTCAATAGTTCAAACATTAACCTTCCACAAATGTGGCCTGAGCTACTGAGAGTTCCTAGTATTTCCTGTTCTTAATTCCCCTTACTATTTTCAGTCAGCAACTTATCGAGTATTTTATTAAATGTTTCAATCACAAACTATGTTGGTCCCCAGCAGAGTCTTTGTGCAAAATTATCCTGCTTATTCTCCTAAATTATTGGGAATATATTGTTTTGGGAACTAGGAGTTAATCTGTTCTCACACTGACACTCACATGTACTGAAATACACTTCCACAGGTTCCAAGGTTTCGCCAGTGCTTTTTTTAAACCAATAGTGAATCAAATTCCTTTTGTCTCTCCAAGCATATAACCTTTAAAAATCTCCTTACATTACATTCTGCTGCAGAAAAGCAATTAAAGAACTTTACGGATCCCAAACAGTTTAAAAGAAAGCAAGAATGAAGGAAATGGTCGAGTCCAAATTATCTTTGTATGGCAATGAAAATACATAATAGAGCAGAAAATAAGCAAGTAGTGGTGGTGAAAAGTCATAAAAGCGTGATGCATCAAAAGCATATATAGCAAGCAGATAGGAAGATCGCGGAGGAAACTGGAATCATAGTGAGTAAATAGTGTTGCAAGAAAATAGCATTCAGTCCAGATGCCTGCAGAAGTCCCGTGAGAAGGAGATAGTATTCCTAAAGCTCAGACTGAAATCTCTTCATGAACCTGACCCATGAAAGGTCAACCTGCAAATGGAAAAGGATGAAATGGCTTGCCATTGTAAGGTCTGGATCAATGCTGCACAAAGAATGGAAATATTTTACAAAGCAACTGAAACTGTTTATTTAGGATTCCTAAGTAGAGGAATTCCTTAGGGAATGTGAATGCATAAGACTGAAGGGATTACTTGTAAGTTTCTGTGGCACACAGAAGGAATATTTGGGAGAAGGTTAATGAACATTTTCTGTTTATATGTGAACTTGCCTATACAGTTATGTGCCAATAGTTTCTCAGAGTTTGAAATGGCCATCATGCCATACCCCACAAACAAGCTGGTAATCTCATTTGATTTTATTTCTTATTATTATCATTGGTTTTGTGCCATACAGGATGAATTGTACTTACACAACTCAAGTGTCCTCCCTTTGAAAACCTAAAGCATAGACTGGGAATTTGCATATCCATGCCCCATCCCATGAATTCATATCATCAACAAAGCTAAGACTTATAGAAATTTAGAATCAATGTTCTTTATTGCAACAATACTATCCTCTGATAGCTAGTCATTGCTTAGTAACAATAATGACAAAGGGTAGACAAATTATTTGTTCCTGTCATATGAGGAAGGTTCAAAATATAATGCTAAAAGTTACAAGTAGTTAGTCTATATTTGCTGCCAAGCATTTCATCCTTCCCTTCAGTAAAATCACTCATATACATTGTGTAAGAGCTGTCAAAGGTGCAAGGGTGACAAGAAAAGCTAGAAGAAGAATGAAGTACCTCTGAATAGTTTAGTACTGGACTTTTACTACCAGCTTCTTCAGTGATGCAGAGGCCACATCCAACAGCCAATGAAGCAATATTATGGACAACTTGACATTAGTAAGAAAAAAGTAAGTTTATGGTCTTAAATTGAATACAGTCCAAGAGCCTTAGAAAATTTATCTTGCTTACCAATGAAGCCACTTGTAATCTCACAATCTCACTGTGATGAAGAGTGTTTGGCAAATGCATTCCGTACATATGTATGTGTATATACACACATACATACAGATACACACGCACAAACATTGCCTTGTCATTCTGTTATTGTACTGAGTGTGTGGACTTCAATCTCTTCCCCCCCACAACCCATCCCCGGTATATTCTTATAATGGGTTGACTTTATGTTACCTTTCCTGCCATACTTGCATGAAACACCCTGGTTTCCTTGGCAGTGTAAGTCAAGGGAAGACACTCTCAAGTCCTTCCAAATTCGTGAGATTGAGGCAGCTCATCCCATCCCAAACCCCAGTTTGTGTGGATGCTGTGTTAATTGCTACCCTTTTACAAATTAGTGTCACAATATAACAGACAGTACACTGCATATAATTAAAGGAATTATATTTATAAATCTTAAATGAAGGGTTATTAAAGAATAACAAAAAGAAATGGACCCATTCTAATTAAACAGCCAAATGTGCACAAGTTTGAGCTCATCTTGAACTTCTCTGTCACTGGTCCCTAGGTCAACGTGAAAGCACACACCACCTTCCGAATGTCGCTCGCAATCCATCTCTAACGAGCGGGTCTCCCACCGATCGTACGCTGTGACCGGTTCTCCCCAGCATCTTCTCTCTTCATCCCCTGCCAAACACATACCCAAGACCAACCTTACTGTCCCTCACCAAGAAAATCTCCCACTAATTCGATGGCACACATTCCACATCATCCCTTATCTTCGACAATAACCCAAATGGGCTGAAGGCAGAACATGCAGCTCTTACAGAGCTGTTAAATGAAATACCTACAGCATAATAGTAAAGATGTGAACCAGGGCGTTACACGTAGACTATTCAATTCTTTTAGTAATGAGGATGTGTAAGTGTGTATATATTGTTTATATACTCTTTTCAAGGTAGATACTTCTGTTCATTCTGTAACATGATTTTAACTGTATTGTAGGGTGCATCTCACTCCTATTCACATGTAGTCTTAAGTTAACTTTGTGAGTACCGTAGATTCCGGATTTTAAGCCGCTACTTTTTTCCCACATTTTGAACAGCTTTGAACTTTGTGGCCTTTAATCCGGAGCGGCTAATACATGATTTTTTTTCATGCCGCCTCGTAAACATTTTGCCTCATAACAGTAGACCAATAAAATTGATGAGTAGTTCACAGAGGTCCAATGAAATTGTACGATAAATCAAGCGCACTTTCACAATTAAATTATTGTAAATCAGTCATTTGTACTCACCCTCATCAACATGGAAAACACTCGAAGCATTGTGCTGCCTTATGGCAGTTATTTAGTTTATAATATTTTCGCTTAGTAATTCATTTTCTAGTTAAAGTTAGAAGAGTTTTAACTATATTTGTTTTCTGTACTACATCGCGGGATGCTATGACGTCACACCCGGTTTCGCGGTGTCTTGTGGGAAAAATGCCGTTTGTGATAAACGGAAAGGTGGGGGTCGAGCGGCGGAGCGAAACGCTGCTTTTAAGTTAAAGGCGATCAATAACTTTTCCTGGTAGGCTGCAGTATATATATTTTTTACCAGTCGTTAGGAGATATTGGAATGTTGTTCAGTAAAGAAGAATACGCAACGTATATTTAAAAGTAGCCGCGTTACGGGCACGGTTCGAAAAAAAGCATTTGCAATATGTATTTGTTTTTGTTACCATATGGATTTAATTAAAAGTTAAAAAATCCTCACGTGTAATATCTTTCTGTGTAAATATCTCATATTACAACGTGGGACACCTGCGGCCGAAAATCCGGTGCGGCCTAAAATCCGGTGCGGCCTTTACAATTAAAAAATTGATTTTATTTCTAAAATTAGAGCCAGCGGCTTTTAATCAGGTGCGCTCTGTAGTCCGGAATCTACGGTAATTAAAGATGGTATGTCCATGTGACTATAAAAAGTTTGGCTGGTTCACTCTCAGGAACAGAAAGAGATTAAGCTGCCAGGAGTTTACACTGGACACAGTAGGTAACTAATGTTGTGAGTTCTGGTAGATATCTTTTTGTAAATATTGGCAGTTTTCATTTCATTATTTTCACTAATTTTTGTAAGTTTGATCTTTTGATGCACCGAATAAACACCTTTGCACAAAAGTGCTAAGAAACTCCAGCCATTACTCTTTGGTCATAACCCATGAATCGTAAAACTCATTGACTAATGACAGTGTATCTTCCAACAAAACATTCTTTTGTAGCAGCAAATCATGTTGATAATTGCAGTTCATTGGACTGAAGTTACTACAAAAGACAATTGCATGTTCTAGTAAAAAGTCTCATGAATCACCTGAAGAGTGAAGACATTTTGCAAATAATTTTATTGTATCAAGTATATTTTATGTCAAAAGTCTTACAATCATGAAATATTCAATATTGTCCTGCATACTGATGAAAGGAAAGACAATCGAACTCAAGTAAAATGTATATCAACATTGCACATTAAAGCACCTGCAGTCCAAAAGGCACGCTATGAGTAAATTTATTGAATTTGCAAATTTTTCTGATTCTATTAGTTGTTCACAGCAGTATACAACAAAAAGAACTCTTAACTCACAATGCCTCAAAAATTGTAGGAAGTCAGTATTAAGGGTTGACATTCATGCTTAGTTGCTAGTACTTAATACAAAGCAAAATAATGGTTCTACATTGTACTTTTCTTCTAAGAGATCATGCTGTTGACCTCAATTCCATAGTAAAGTTCAGTATGCAAGCATAACCATATTGAGCCTGAGCAATCTGTACCCAGGATCTTAAATCAACTCTTTTTGTAATATACTCCCTGAAGTATTATGTGTTTCCAGTCCATATCTTTCATTAATCCAGATTTTTAACATCTGCCACTTTGCTTTATCAGCAGAGATTCTTTGATACTCTTTTTAAAGACAATTACAATTTTAACTTTAAGGAGACAGCTCTAAGCATGTTTAATGTCACTATGAAGCAATTTCAATTTCCCACTAACACTAGACTGGCAGAATAAATTTAGATTCATGCAGTGTAATGGAGTCAGGCAACTGCCAAGGGGTTCATTTAATGTTATTTCTCTTTGACACTGCATGGAGTGTAAATTGATACTGATAGCAACCAAATGAAAAAAATATGTCACAAAGGGAGTGTAGTAATGTCACGGTAAGTTGGGTTTCATCTGCTGTCTCAAGGGAATGCAAAAATTCCAAGGAAACACTTTCAAAAAGAGCAGGGATATTCCGACCAGACCTTTTGGTCACTATTTGCTTTTAACTATTATATCTACAACTAATTACTTTACTCTTTGTGTATCTTTGCTGTAACTAGATTGAAAACTTTTGTTAATGCTACAATAGTGACTAGAAACAAAATCAAATTTCAAATGTCAATAAAGCATTTTGTAGGCTCCTGAGATTTGAAGGATACTGGTCTTCATTTTCCTTTTTTCTCTTTGCAACCTAACTACAACACTGCACAATGAACTAAAACTCTGAAGGCTCAGGCTTCTGATGAAATCTGATTGTGTTTCATTTTGTATTGTGGAATCTGCTAAGTAGCGCGTATGCAAATTCTGAGAATAAAAGAAGTCCATTTCTAAATTATATGAGGTCCTCACACAGAGTATTGTTACCATTCTGCTCAGCACAGAGAAAAGATCATGAAGTGAATCATGTTGTAATTTCTGAGAAGTACTGTAATGTTGACTTATGTTTGTGGGTCTGGAAAGTGATACAGAAAGCACTCATTGTGAATAGATGTATTAATTGTTTATTTACAAATAGTATAAATTCGACCAAACATTCATGTTCCCCAAGTTACAGGCACTACAGAGTTGAATATTCAACAAACAGGACTGCACAAAGAGAATACCTTCTCAGTCAAAGTAAGGTTCACCTCCACAGGACACACCACCCTCGAAAGTTGCAAATGTGATCATCCAACCCTCAGACTGGTATAACTCACAAATTCCCAACTATGTTATACATAAAACACAAGAGTAAAATATGCAGAACTGTAAACCCAGAAATCACCTACCAGTGCATTTATAGTAGTCCACCAGCCTCCCTGAGCCCCAAAAGGCTGCTAGCCCCACCCTGGAGTTTAATAGCCAATGAGCTGGTCCCCCCCTTAATTTTATACACTGAATTTGAGATATGACCAACCAGGTGAGTGATGTTCACCAACCCATCAGGAACGTAGATGCAGCATTCTTAACCAATAACAGTATAAGTGCCATCTTCCTTTGTGAGCAGGTAATCTAAGGCTTTGATTCCCGGGACTGAATGGCATACCATGCTGGGAAAGGCTATCATACAAAATATCCTTTATTTTTAATAGCCCTCATACCAATCAATATGACCAAGGTGCTCATCCAGGACACTGGGGTGGCATCCATACAGTAGCACGTACCAACTGCACCACCCTGTGGGAACCACGGGTAAGCCTAGGAACTGCACATCCAGTGTGTGCCATTCAGCTTGCCGCAGGTGCCTGGCTTCACAGCACCATTTGGCATAGATACAACCGTCCCAGATTAATGCTCCTGCTCACACTTGCCATCCACTTTGCACCTTGTACCTGTACTCAACGTTCCACCTGCACCAACATTCTGTCAGGTGGGGAAATCATTTTAAGAGTCAGAACATTCCAATTATATAAGGGGTATGTAGGGAAATACCAGCCCTTAAAGCACTTACTCCACCGGGACTATTAAGGCTCAAGTCTCTTAACACTGTTATCATACTCTGGGCTGAGGTTGGTTGGAATAGACTAGCCCCTCCTAGCTCCCTCAAAACAGAATGCCAAAACACGAGAGGCCAGATAATTTCCCCCAACAGTCTTTCATTGTCATCAAAGGATTTGATATCAGTGGAATCCCTTCATACAAGGACTCTTGAGACAAATTCAACAATCTCAACTTTGTGGGCTGAAGGGTTTGTATTGTGCTGTAGGTTTTCTATGTTTCTAATTTGTTGAACCAGTGTACAAATTCAGATGCCATCCACAGGAACGTATAACAGGATCTCCCACCACAAATTAGCATCCACCACTTTATCATTCTGTAATGCAGGGAGATACAAATGTACTCGCTCCTGAATAGTCACTAGATATTTAGAAATCACAAAAATAGAACTACAAGAATTGCTCCCCAAATGCTCAATTCCTTCTGAAATGTGAGCATCTCATATCCAGAATAAAGTTACCCAAATTTCTACCATATTTCAAACAAATTTCAAATAGCCACTATGAAAAATGAATAATTTCTAAAATCATTTACAAAAAAACATGGGAAAACAAGTAACAAAGTGGGATATCTCTATGACGGTTTATTTCTGTGATAAAGAGCCTACTTACGTAGAACTTTATTACCCCAATCTACTGTGCTCCACTCCACTTGGGGTTTTAAATTCCACTCAGCTTAGGGATGCCTAAGCTGCCATTACCCAAATCCATAGTAATTCATTATGCTGAGCAGTGTTCTCAGGGCATTATTGCTTGTATGTTGGGACAATAGGCTTCCGAAGGCACCCATCTTTCTGTTAGACAGGATCTCTCCAGTACACCATGTACTCTCAATAACCTCACAACCAAAGACTTCCCAGCCTTTTGACTGTACCTATCCCCTAAACTTGCTAATTCCTTAGCAGAAAATTCTCTGAGCTCTGCTGTGTCAAGGGTGTCAATTATACCATCCCTATCCCTACACATTCTTGAGCCTCCCCCTCCCTCTCTTGAAAGAAAGAAGCTGCGCAGGCTGATGCCCCCCCCCACCCCCCGTAGACATGGTTTGCCATTCCCTTCATCAGGGCAGTGACTTTACAAGATGGGTGATCCCAGCAAGTACTCTTCAGAGACTGTCTGCCTGGTGTCAGTGGTCACTTAACCAGGACTTGTGTTATGCACCAACTCCTCTTATAGAGTTAACATGTTAAAATTTGAGAAGTTAAACCAGGGCAAGAACTATAAAACTAATAGCAGGGTATTTGAGAGTATTAATGAAATAGGAGTACTGGTACATAGTTCCCTGAAAGTAGCAGCCTAGGTAGATCGGGAGCAGCATCTCCAACACCATCACACTGAGCACGGGGGCTCCCCAGGGTTGCGTGTTCAGTTCACTGCTGTTCACTCTGCTGACCCACGACTGTGCTGCAACACACAGCTCGAACCACATCATCAAGTACGCCGATGACACCACTGTGGTGGGTCTCATCAGCAAGAACGACGAGTCATCTTACAGAGAGGAGGTGCAGCGGCTAACAGACTGGTGCAGAGCCAACAACCTGTTTCTTAATGTGAACAAAACAAAAGAGATGGTTGTTGACTTCAGGAAGGCACGGAGCGACCACTCTCCGCTGAACATCGACGACTCCTCGGTAGAGATCGTAAAGAGCACCAAATTTCTTGGTGGTGTTCACCTTACGGAGAATCTCACCTGGTCCCTCAACACCAGCTCCATAGCAAAGAAAGCCCAGCAGTGTCTCTACTTTTTACGAAGGCTGAGGAAAGTCCATCTCCCACCCCCCCACCCTCATCACATTCTACAAGGGTTGTATTGAGAGCATCCTGAGCAACTGCATCACTGCCTGGTTCGGAAATTGAACTATCTCAGATCGCAAGACCCTGCAGCGGATAGTGAGGTCAGCTGAGAAGATCATCGAGGTCTCTCTTCCCGCTGTCACGGACATTTACACTACACGCTGCATCTGCAAAGGAAACAGCATTATGAAGGACCCCATGCACCCATCATACAATCTCTTCTCCCTCCTGCTGTCTGGGAAAAGGCTCCGAAGCATTCGGGCTCTTACGACCAGACTATATAATAGTTTCTTCCCCCAAGCTATCAGACTCCTCAATACCCAAAGCCAGGAATGACACCTTGCCCTACTGTCCTGTTTATTATTTATTGTAATGCCAGTACTGTTTTTGTGCACTTTATGCAGTCCAGTGTAGGTCTGTAGTCTAGTATAGCTTTCTCTGTGTGTTTTTTTATTACGTAGTTTAGTCTAGTTTTTGTACTGTGTCATGTAATACCATGGTCCTGAAAAACGTTGTCTCATTTTCACTATGTACTGTACCAATGACAATAAAAGTTGACTTGACTTGACTTGATATGATGGTGAAGAGGGCAGTTGGCTTGCTTTCATTCTATGGTTAGGGCTTTGAATATGTAAGTTGAGACAGCATGTTGCAGCTGTAGAAGATGTTGGCGTATAGGGTGCAATTCTAGTCACGTAGCTATGGACCAGATGTCATTAAGCTTCAAATTATGCAGAAAACATTGACAAGGAGGTTAACAGGATTAGAGGGCCTGAATTATAAGGATAGACGGGATCAGCTAGCTTTTTTTCCCTCAAGTGTAGGAGGTTGTGGAGTGACCTTATAGAGCTATTGTACATAAAATCATAGGGTGGTAGGGTCTTTTTTCAAATGTTAGAGGACTCCAAATCTAGAGGGCATAGACTTTAAGGAGAGGGGGATAAATTCAAGGGGACATGAGGGACAACTTTTTCTCAGACAAGGTAATGGGAATGTGGAATAAGCTACCAGGAGGATGCTGGAGGCTGGTGTACTTTCACCATTTTAAAAACACTTGGACAAATTTATGGATAGGAAAGAAGCCAAACTTCAAATGCAACTGGTTCAGGTTGGGAAATTTGTCAGTATAGAGGAGTTGGGCTGAGTTGGTCTATGCTGCATACTGCAACTCTATAACTCTTTCAGGTTGAAGAACCATTATCAGAACTGGAAATGCTGGCGAAGAGATGGATATGCTTGTGCTGGGCAGGGTATGCTTAAGATCTGTGTAAAACTCTGACAAATTAAAGACCATAAGACCTTATCATAGGACAATAAGATATAGGAGCAGAATTAGGCTATTTGGCCCTTTGAATTTGCTCCGCTATTTCAACATGGCTGATCCAATTTTCCACTCAAGCCCAATCTCCTGACTTCTCCCCATATCTCTTCATGCCCTGACCAATCAAGAACAATCAACCTCTGCATTAAATGTAAATAAAGACTTGGTCTCTGCAGCTGTGTGTTGCAAAGAATTCCCCAGATACACCACTCTCTGACTAAATAAATTCCTCCTATTCTCTGTTCTATTCCCCTCTCTGTTCCCTTCTTTTCTGAGGCTGGTTTAAATAAGGTCACCCCTCATTCTTCTGAATTCCAGTGAATACAGGCCCAGAGCCATCAAATGCTCTTCATATGACGTCATTTAATCCTGGAATCATTTTCATGAACCCCCTTTGAAACCTCTTCAATTTCAACACATCTGCTAAGATAAGGGGCCCAAAGTTGCTCACAGTCATCCAAGTGAGGTCTCATCAGTGCTTATCCATCTTTCCTATGATCCTTCTTGCATTTAAATATACGCAGCTCAGGACATCAGTCACCCCACACTCAACCTTTTGATTCCTAGCGTTGTTTGAGGTTTTACCAACATCTGCCTCCACAACCTCCATTAACTGTTTTGGCACTCTGGTTCCTGTCCCTCTGCAACTCCAGTTTAAACTCCAACGTGCAGCATTAACAAATCTTCCTGCTAAGATATTAGTCCCATTCCAGTTCAGGTGCAAACCGTCCCTTCTGTACGGTTCTCACATTTCCTGAAAGAGGCCAATGATCCAAAAATTTTATTCCCTCCCTTCTACACCAACTCCTTAGTCATATATTAAACTGCATAATTTTCCTAGTTCTGGCCTCACTAGCACATGGCACAGGTAGCGATCCTGAGATCACAACTCTGGAGGTTCTGCCCTTTACCTTAGCACTAACTCCTTGAACTACCTATCCAGAACATCATCACTTGTCCTACCCATGTAATTGGTACCTAAATGGACCATGACATCTGGCTGTTCACCTTCCCACTTAAGAATGCTGAGGACTCGATCTGAGATAAGAGGCAACAAACAATCTGGGAATCTCCTTCTCGCCCACAGAACCTCCTGTCCTTTTCCCTAACTAACAAGTCTCCTATCACCACTGCATGCCTCATCTTCCCCTTTCCTTTCTGAGACACAGATACAGACTCAATGCCAGAGAATTGACCATCACAACTCTACTATATTAGGTCATACCTCCCGACAGAATCCAAAGTGATCTACCTGTTGTTGAGGGGGATGGCTACAGGGGTACTCTGCACTGGCTCCCTAACCCTTTCCCCTTCCTGACTATCTCCCAGTTTCCTGTGTCCTGCACCTTGGGTGTAAGCAACTCTCTGTATTTCCAATCTTTTCACCTCCTCAGCCTCTCGAATAATCTGGAGTTCATCCAGTTCCAGTTCCAACTCTCTCTCGCAGTTTGGTAGAAGCTGCATCTGGATGCACTTCTCGCAGCTGTAGTCAGCAGGGACACTGGAAGTCTCCCTGCTGATGCACCATCAATAACTCTCGGAGACGTGAGTCAAGATAGACTTTTATTGGTTGGAAGAAAGCACCATCAGCAGCAAGAGACCACCACACAACATCCTGGAGACTGAGGGGGGAGCAGTGCCTGCAATCGCCTTTATACAGGGGTCTGTGGGAGGAGCCACAGGAGCAGTCAGCAGGGGGGGCGTGTCCAGACAGGTATATGTAGTTCACCACACCTGCCTTCCCACATCACTCAAGAGGAGCATTCCACTATCCTGCTTGTCATCCCTATTGACCTAGCTAAGCAATCATAAAGAAGAGAATGAAAAAAATTGAGCTTTTTCTTCCACTGCTTTCTTTGACTGAATCCTCACTTTGCTGAAGCCTCAAAGAGCTAAAACCTCATGATTACTACTCTGACTCTGTCCACTAAGCCCCCAATGGCAGCCATCCTTTTGCCAAGTATCGGAGATGGCTACAACGTCATACTTGCTAATCTGTAGCTGAATTTCAAGATCGGCCATTTTATTTCTTATGCTGTGTGCATTCAAATATAACACTTTCAGTCCAGTATTTGTTGCTTTCTGTTTCAACTGCACCACGTCTCTATTGCCCTGTAAATCATATCACTGGCTGGATTGTACCTCATTTCCTGCCTGTCCTTTCTATCATCTCCATTGCACGCTATCTTTGATTTATTTCTGTTTCCCTCTTCCTTGACCCTATCACTCTGGTTCCCATCCAGCTGCCAAATTAGTTTAAATACTCCCTAACAGTTCAATTAAACCTGCCTGCTAGGATATTGGACCCCTTTGGGTTCAGGTGTAACCCATCATTTTTGTACAGGTTGTACCTCCCCCAGAAGAGGACCCAATGATCCACTAACCCAAAGCCCTGCCCCTACATCAGTATCTCAGCCATGCATTAATATGACTGATCATGCTATTCTTACACTTGTTAGCATGTGGCACAGGCAGTAATCCTGAGATTACTACCCTGGAGGTCCTGCTTTTCAGCTTCCTACCCAGCTCCCTGAATTCTCTCTTCAGGGCCTCCTCCCTTTTTCTACCTATGTCATTGGTACCAACGTGTACCAAGACTTCCGGCTGTTCACCCTCTCCCTTCAGAATACTCTGCACCTGATCCGAGACATCCCGTACCCTGGCTCCTGGGAGGCAACGCACCATGTTGGTATTTCTATCAGGCTGTCAGAACCTCCTGTCTGATCCCCTCACTATGGAATCCCCAATGACTACCTCATTCCTCATCTTCTTCTCTCCCTTCTGCACCACAAAACCAGGTTCAGTGCCAGAGACCTGAACGACAGGTCGTCCTCTGTCAGGTCATCCCCCTCAACAGCATCCAAAACGAGATAACGATTACTGAGAGGGATGGCCACAGGGGTGCTCTCTACTATCTGAGCTCTTCCCTTCCCATCCCTGGCAGTCACTCACTTGTCTAACTCCTACAGCCTCGGGGTGACTAACTCCTTGTAGCTCCTATCTGTCTCCTGCTCACTTTCCCAAATAAGGTTTAGGTCATCAAGCCACAGCTCCATGTCTCTAACACAGTCTCTCAGGAGCTGCATCTCACTGCACTTGGTGCAGATGTGGCCATCTGAGAGACTGGAAGATTCCCAGGACTCCCACATCTGACACCCGGAGCAAAGTACTAACCCTACATACATGACCTCTATTCCTCAGAAAATGAAGTCCACTTACTCACTTACCTCGCCAAAGCCCTTCCACTCTGACTCAGACCACTCCATTGATGACTGCTCTGCTAGGCAGTATCTTCCTTTTATGCCTGAACCTTCCCTGTCCTCCAATACACAATTGGTGCTCCAGTTATAAGATATGCGCTTAAGGCACCATCCCAGTAAACCTCCTCTGCACACTCTCTAAAACTTCAATACCCTACCTATAATGAGGTGACCAGAACTGAACACAATATTCCAAGTGTGGTCTAACTAGAATTTTATAATGTTGCAGTCAGAGCCCATGGCTCTTGAACTTAATTGCCTGACTAATGAAGACTAACAAACTACACACGTTCTCTGCCAACTTGTGCATCAACATTGAGGGATCGATCTATGGGCTAGATGCCAAGATCCCTCTGACCCTCCACATTTCTAAGAATTCTGCCATCAAGTACGGCCATCCAAGTGTGATGAATATTCACTTTCCCCGACCGAGGAAGCTTATTGCTAAACTCAGCTTTCTAACACAGCAGTATAACTTTTCCAAAGGGTCAGAGTTGTTTGTGACTAAGTTGAACTTCTGTCATATGCTCCTTATTCTATAGCTCGTTCTAAACTACTAGGGCAATTTTTGGATTTAGAACAAATAGCAATACAAAATATTGACCTCAGTGACCAACCTTCAGATTCGAATATGCATTGAAGACTGAACATAAAATATGGCTCAGAACAGGAAACTGCAGATAACTTCAGTCCAGCAAACAACCACATAACCGATGTGAATATATGCATGAATCCAATCAACACTTCATTGCATGGATATGACAGCTATTAACATTTACTTTGGGTGTGATGGTGGGAAGATCCAGGAATTTGAAACTGTTACATGTGTAGTTTGAAGAAAACATTATAAATATGGATTTGTTTGAATTGTCCTGAATTTTCTATTTTCTTTGATCTCTAACACATAAAAAGATGTGTAGTATTGGATCACTCAGATCTTACTTTGAAAGGGTCTCTCTCTTTCTCTCCTCTCTCTCTCTCACTCTCTCTCTATCCATCTCTCTCTTTCTCTCTCTCTCTCCCCTTTTTCTCAAACACTCTCTTTTTCTTGTGACGTTAGAAGCTGTCAGCTTATTTGTGATATTTTGTCAAATAAAGAGATTGCTTCATGTCTACCAAACTTCTCTCCAGTAACTTCATTCATGCAACAATGTAAGAAAGAACCAATCTTCAGTTCATAACATGAAGTGCAAGCAGCTATCAGTTTGAAGTTAAAAGCACAACTTTGCAAACAACATTATTTACAGAGTACAGGCTGCTCAAATTATATAGTTTGCGAAGTGAGGTAGCCAAGAAGCTTCTTTCCTGCATTTGTCAAACACAAAACAATGTGATTTTGGCATTTAGAACATCAAATGTGGTCCCAGGTACGATCGATCATTACCTGGAATACTAATCGACTCAGAGAGATAGCCCTCACAGCATTAATTTTAGATGTCTAGGATTTCTGTCCCAGAAGCTTTCAGATCGTCTGTGTGAATTACTTTATCACACAGCCAAGGTATCTGAGAAACATCACATGTAAATAATGTCAACGAGTAGCAAAACAGTATAAGCGCTAGGAAGCATTTGGAGATTATTAGGAATGACAAGGAGAATGACAGGGTGACAGAAGTAAGAACTAGAATTTATTCCTCAATCTTCAGATTCGGCAGTGGACAACTTGTTACCTGTAACTCATTGGCATGTTCTTTTAGTTCTCAAGAATTGTACCTGTGTTTGGAAATCCTTTGTAATTTATAAATCTTCAGTAATTGAGAAATATTTTATAAATCAGAAATCCTCTGTGATTGTTAATGTTTGTTATGTACAAATTTAAAATGTCTACATTTAAAATGTGTATGATTAAAATAATATAATCTGTGTTTAAGCTATGCAGTTAGCTGGAAGTAACTCTTGCCTGGTAGTGAGGGGGGAACCAACCAAATAATAGCTATTTGGCTGGTAGATCTTGCCTCAAAGACTAGACAGTGAAGTTAGCTACTTCTTGAAGAGTAGGTAGATACAGTGCAACCTCACTATGAGAGTAACCATAGATACCTATATTGGATAGGACTTAAAATTTTCCTTTGAGTTTATGGCTTTTGGACAGTTAACCCAATACCAGCACACAAACTATATCAGTTCACACTTTACTGGATTAAACTCCAACTGCCATTTCTCAACCCAGCTCTTCATCCTAGCAATTACAATAGCCTCTACGCTATCCACAACATCACCATCTGTCATCTGCAAACTTACTAACTCACTCTTCTACTTGCCCATTCAAGAAATGTAGAAAAATCACAAAAACAGTGATCCCAGAACAAATCAGGCAGAATACCACTGGTCACTGATCTCCATGTAGAATACACACCATCTACTGCCAAACTCTGCCTACTTTGGGCAAGTCAATTCTGAATTTTTGACAAAAAGAAATCCATCATCAAAATAAAATACAAAAATATACTCCTTACAAAAGTCTTAAATCATCTACAGTTATTAGCAATTAATTCTATTATTGTTATTGGATTTATTGAGTACACTTGCAAGCAAATGAATCTCAGGATTGTAGATGGTAACATATATACAGTATACTTTGATAATAAATTTACTGGGCTTTGGAGCTGCTGGTTTCAGATAGGAATAAATTTCAGTATTGTTTTGATTGCCAATGCGTATAGGACTGTATATATTAGGTAATCTTTCAGAAATCAAGGGGGAGAAATTGAATAATGATAGAAAATGCATGTTTGCACCACTGTATCTTGTTAATCAGAAGTACTTGTGGGTAAGTTGGAAGCTTAGTATTAAAGGCACATTAATAATGAGGAGATTGTCTCATTTAATGAAAAGTGAGGGCATGGCTGTAATTGGAGTTTGAGCAATACTGCACCTCATAGACATGTGCCAATATACAATAAACTAGTGTGATTGGAGCAGACCTCATGTTACATCACGACATTGAACTGGCAGAACAAATTGTATGTTTTATCTGTACAAGGTCAAGTAGGCATGGACTAATTGCATGTTATAGTTCCAACATACAATTTCCTGTACTATTTTCATAATAGTACCTCGTACATATTACCATTTTGACAGTGTGAATTTTTTTTTTGAAATTTTTATTCAGCTAAAATTCAGCAGTACCAAGATGCAGTTCATCAGGTTATGTAAGATGTATGAAACCAGTATATTTTTTCTATTTTATCTTACTGATGGATTTGCTTTTGACAAGTATGCCTTGACAATCAGAGAATTATAGGATAAGTTCAATCCTGACACATTCCCATTGGAGACAGCTTAAAATAGACTTACAAAACTGCAGTTCTGACTCTAATCTGTGTCCCACTCGAATGTACTTCAAATCACTGAATTTTTCCTCAGATTTTATAATTTTAGTAGAGCTCCTGGCTAATAGCAACATATTAG
The DNA here is from genome assembly GCF_048418815.1 of Hemitrygon akajei. Lineage (NCBI taxonomy): Eukaryota > Metazoa > Chordata > Chondrichthyes > Myliobatiformes > Dasyatidae > Hemitrygon > Hemitrygon akajei. Next base: position 63,610,514 of record NC_133133.1, read on the forward strand.
AAAAAATATGTAATGTCTTCTATTTGTGATAAACATTGATAGATATTAGACTAAATTCTAATCTAATGTTAATTTTATGACTTCAGCCAATCCTAGGGGAATAACCTCAATAATCCTAAATCCCTTCTCCTTACTTCTTTATATCACAGCAATTTGTTCTCTCTTACACAAGGTTATCAGATCCCTTTTGATTTTTTTTGTGCCATTAACTTGAACTAAGAGGCAAACTATAGTACCTAGTTAACCTATTTGTATACTTTCATGATAAAGGAAAAAAACAGAGAACCTGGGTTAATCAACATAGGGACAAGGTGAAAAGACAAACTGCACAAACAGCATCTGAGACTATGGTCAAACCTACGTCCTTTAAGCTGTAAGACAGCAGCACTAAATGGTGCACTATGCTGGCACCTTATGGTATTAGCTGAGTTATTTGACATAACTAGCACAAATGGTCGTGCTATCCTTGGTTAGGGACAAGACCTTGTGACCAAATTCTGATTGATACCCAGTAATGGATCTGTTTCAAGATCAGATTTGGCTGTTTCACCTCAGAGGTTTGTGTAAAATGGGTTGCTCATGTCATTGTGTGCTACATTTCATGGACATGAATTCTCTAAACAAGGACAATGAAGACAGATTGCCTTCATATTGGCTTCTGGCAAAATGATGTTGGATCTATCAATTAGAGCATCAATGAAAAAATGTACACATTTATACTCAGCCTAACATTCATGCCTTATTTTCATCAGGAAGGAAATACAGAAGCATGAAAATACACACACCATGACTCAGGAACAGCTTTTTCCTCGCCGCCATCTGATTTCTGAATGGACATTGAATCATGAACACTCCATCACTACTTTTTTATTTCTATTTTTGCACTACTTAATTAATTGAACTACTATACAGTTTTTTTTATTATGCATTGCATTGTACTGCTGCCGTAGAGTCAACAAATTTTAAAACATGTGCCGATGATATTAAACCTGATTCTGATTCTGATGTCCAGACTTCACTCTAATGGAAGTTCACAAATGAATGGGATAAATGAATATCAAAGGTTGTGAGGAATGTGCCCTTGGCTTCAAAGGTATTAAGATTACATTCAATTTAGAGTTAATCAGCATTGAAGTCAGTAAGGATCAAAGGATATATTCTTCAGTGGCTGGAGTTACACCCGATTTAAGAAAAGATAACCTTAATTGTAGATTGAAGACACAGTACATTATTTCATCAATTCCTGAGAACAGCTTGACTATCTTCATTTATTCCACCAGTGACCTTTCCATCATGGTATTTAGAAGTGAGCTCGTTTGATGGTATCCACAATAATCAGCTCAAGGAGCCACTCCCATAATGAGGCAGACAATGTCAGACTAGAATAGGTCATCATGCATTGATGGATTGATGGGTAACAAAGGTGAGGAGTGGAAGCTATATTTAGTCACTGTGATGATTTATTTCAATGGAACCACAAATAGTTACAGTATAACTCAATTCCCTTTCCACAAATGCCAAATACCCACTGGATATTTACAGAATCCTGTGCCCTGTATTTCAGACTTGCGATATCAACAGTATTTTATTTTGGCTTTTCATTCGGCAACATAGTCGGGCCCACCAATAGGATGATGTAAGCCAAAAATACCCTTTACTTGAACCATCTCTTTGATAAATTACACTGCTTCTGTTACATGACTTCTGACCACCAAGACCACATATTTCCAGACGTGACTATTGCAGTAAGGTGGCAGAAGAGTGCTTCTGGAAGTTGCAGTAGACAGAAGCAGACTGCTTTGCAGCCTGCTCACCTGGGTTCAATCCAATTGATCAATTTTCCAATTTACTAATCCTGATCACTGCTGATGGATTTTACATCTTCTCCTTGCAACCGTACAAGTTTCTGCCAGGAGCTCCGATTACATCTGACATTCCAAAGATGCAGAGACTGATAGATTAATTGGTCATTGGAAATTACCTCTAGAGTGGAGCTGAGTGGTAGAATATAATGAGAGTGAATTTAAATGTTTATTTATTTATTTACTGAGATACAGTGTGGAACAGGGGCTTTCGGTCTCTTCAAGCTGCACCACTCAGCAACCCCTATTTAACCCTAGCCTAATCACAGGACAATTTACAATGACCAATTAACAGATCAATTGGTATATCTTTGGAGCATGGGTAGAAACCAGAGCGCCTGTGGAAACCCATGTGATCAGGGGGAGAACATACAAACTGCTTACAGAGAGTAAAGCAAAATGTATAATACAAGGGTATAGAATAGTACAGTACAAGCTTTTCATCCTATTAAGTTCATAACAAGCATTTAAATTAATTCTGATTCACTTTTCATACATTCTCCTCAAACTTGCCCCTGTACCTCTTTGAGATATAGGAGGAAACTGAAGTAGCCAGAAGAAATTTGCTAGCACAAGACGGCAGAACTTAACCTGAGTTTTTGGAATTGTGAGACAGTAGCTCCACAAACTGTGTCATTGTGCTGTAATGCAGAATTAGTGTAAATAGATGCTTAAAAGTCAGTGCAGACTCAATGGACTAAAGGCCCTATTTCAATGTTATATTGTTCTGTGAGTCTGCCTGTGACTACTCTCCCACCTGACCTTTAAAGCTATGGAATTCCCTTCTAAAACCTCTCTAGCAATCTTGTTCTCCCCCTTCTCGAAAATATATCTCTTTGACCAAACAGTTTGTTGTCTCATTCTTCTCAATGTGACTTTTGGCTAATTTTCCTTTGATAATGCTCACATAAAGAACTTTGAGATATCTTTACCACGTTAGAGTTACTGTATAATCAGTTTCTCTCCACCACCTCTCTCCTCTGTCTGGTGGAATTGGTTTTCACCCTCAATAATTTCTTCTTTGTCTCCTCCCACTTCCTTCACACCAAAGGTATAGCCATGGGTATTTGCATGGGTCTCAGTTATGCCCGTCTTTTCATCAGCTATGTGGAACTGTCCATGCTCCAAGCCTACACCAACTTTGCTCCCCAACTCTTCCTACGCCACAACAACAATTGCACTGGTGTTTCCTGCACCCATGTTGAGCTTGTCGATTTCATCAACTTTACTGCGCACCCAAATACACTTGGTCTATTGCTGACACCTCCCTCCCCTTTTTTGATCAACAGTCTATCTACTGACATTCAAAGGTTTTAAAGGTACATTTATTGCCAGATAATCATATACAATATACTTCTTGAAATGCTCTTTCTTCATAACCATCCACAAAAACAGAGGAGTGCCCCAAAGAATGAATGAGAGTTAAATGTTAGAACCCTGAAGTCCTCCCCAGCTCCTCGCCCTCACGCACATAGGCGGCAACAAGCATGATCCCCCTTCCCGCCAACGGCAAAAAAAAGCATTGGTACCCTTCACCAAGCACTGATATATTTTATAAACACCAAGATTCTCACAGCTATATTCCCAACCTGTCACTAGTAAATGTGTTATCCCCTTCTCTCAGTTCCTCCATCTTTGCTGTATCTGCCCTCAGGGTGAGACTTTTCTTTCCAGAATTACTGAGGTGTCCTCTCCTTTAAAGAAAGGGGTTCCCTTTCTCTACCATCAACGTTACCCTCTCCCACATCTCCTTCCACTTTTTCACATCTGCTCACACCCAATCCTCCCACCGCCACACAAGGGATAATGTTTCATTTGCTCTTACCTACCATCTTACCAGCCCCTACGACCAACACATAATTCTCCATAACTCCCACCATCTCCAATGGGATCCCCCCACTTTTCACTTTCTGCAGGGACCTGTCTTGATGTGACTCTCTTGTCACTCATCTCTGTCCACTGATTTCCCTACTTTTACTTATCCTTACAAGCAGAACAAGTGCTACCCCTGTCCCTACACCTCCTCCCTCACTACTATTCAAGGCCCCAAAACAGTCCTTCCAGGTGAGGTGACCCTTTATCCACGGGTCTGTTGGGGTCACTGACTCTATCCGGTCCTCCCTGTGTGGCCTCCTGTATATCAGTGAGGCCTGATGGTAGACTGGGAGACCACTTCATTACGCTCGACCGACCAGGAAAAAGCTTGATCTCCCAGTACCTAGCCATTTCAGTTCTATTTCCTATTCCTATTCCAACATGTCAGTCCATGGCCTCCTCTACTGCCATGATGAGGCTACACTCAGGGTGGAAGAGCAACAGTTTATATTCTATCTAGGTAGCCACTAACCTGGAGGCATGAACATCAATTCTCAAACTTCTGGTAATTGCTTCCCCTCTCCTTCACAATTCCCCATTCCTGTTTCCCTCTCTCACATTATCTCCTTACCTGCCCATCACTTCCCTCTGGTGCTCCTCCTATTCTTACCCTTTCTTCTATGGTCTTCTGTCCTCTTATATCAGATTCCCCCTTTTCCACCCCTTTATCTTTTTTCATATATCAGCTGTCTAGCTCTTTATTTAATCCCTCCTGATGAAGGGTCTTGGCCTGAAACATTGACTGTTTACTCCTTCCCATAGATGTTGCCTGGCCTGCAGCATTTTGAGTGTGTTGTCTTGGATTTCCAGCACCTGCAGATTTTCTCATTTTTGTCAACTAAAAATATTAGCACTGTTAAGATTTGGAAATCTCATGTTAAACTTTAAATTATTAATTGTACTATTTTTGATTTGAGTCTTGAGTGAGTTATAATTGCTAACACAAATATATTCATCATTATTCACCTTGCTCAAAATTCACCTTACCCGTCCTTACTCCCTTAGACAGAAGCTTGCAAGCATCTGAGATTGGCTTACGTCAAAGGTACTTTAATTGAAAAAAAACAACTGGATTATGTTCTTAATTAAATATTTGATTTTTTAATTAGTTCCTTCAAAATACCAGGAACCATGCCTTATTGAAATCCATAATTCAACAGATGAGAAGAAATTAAAAATTTACTGATAAAACTAAATTTTGTTATCACAGCTGACCTTCATTTTGACTGTACAGAGCAAATTAAATTAAAATTTGAATAGACAATATTAAAATTTAGTTCAGGTATAAATTCATTTTTTGCAACTGGTGGATTTGTTTTCCCAAACCCTGTGATATATATTTATATGAATGAGCATGAAAATGCAACTCACAAGTGAAATCCAATGTTTTATGTTATACTACTTGGTTGTTAAACACCCAAATTACTGACACTATTACAGTCAACTATCCCTGAAAGCACCTACAATGAGAAAGTGTGAGTGAAGAAAGGTCAGTGGTTAGTAAAACATCTGATGAAGCTAGTAAAGAAGGAACAGAATTCTGATTAGATCATGTATATGTAAATTTTTTAAATCAGCCTAAAGTTCTTTTTCAGCTGACATTTACAGGAGCTCTCTGACCAATTTGAAAAAGTCAGCAGTCAAATATAAGGTACAACAACTCTGCTAAACATACTGAACAGTAAATTAAAAAGAATGTAAATGTCACTACATGTCACAGAGTAATTTTAGTAATGATACTCAGTTTAAATGAACATTCCGGATTTTGGGATTTCCATATGAATATGGAAGTCTCAGCATTTCTGAGTCAGTTTTCCTGACTTTTCCAACGCCCTCATTAGACTACAGATTTATAGCAATTCTGCTTCAATTGCAGTGAGGAGTGTAGTCAAACAGCATGCAGTAGATTGGATCCAGAACAGGGAGTGCATCCCATTTCATACAGTAAAGAAAAATGTCTGAGAGAGACCAAAATATTATTTAGTTTTGGTTTAATTTGAATGGCTTATGATCATTAGATTATATTCTGTAAAATTTAAAGAATTTACATGCTTACTTTTTCATAGCTTGGATAAGTTTTAATAGCATTTACTCCTTCTGAATATTTCTGAATGTCAGAAATATTGATAAATTATTTATAAGCTAGACATATTTGACCATTGGCTGTTAGCTGAGATTTTTCACTTGTTTTGTGATCTAAAAATAGAATAAAACAGAGAAGATCCTGTCATTATGATTAATAGAGGCAATTTCACTTCACACGTTCTAAAAGGAGGTAACACCATGTAATGAGTCTCAACTTTCTGTGGAGGTAAGTGCTAAGTGTAGGAACCTTGCTGCAGATTGCAAATTTGATGCCAATATACGTTCACCTCATCTTATTTACTCAGTTATTCAGTCTATTATGTGACATGGAAGACAGGAAGCAAAAAAAATGGCTTTCATATCACTTTCCATGCTGTGATACTGCATATTAGGTAGTGTAGCATTGAATGACATGTAAAGATCTTTCCAGATATCAGTGAGCGATTTTAAGTCAATGCAAAATATCTTCTCAGAATTAATCAAATACTATAACTAGTATTAAGATTAATACCAATAAGGTCCTGAGTATTATACATCTCATTACAATAAATGCAGGTGACAGAAGAGACTGTGTAGATAATGGAATATTGTTGGAGGAATTTGAAATTTTGGCAGCTTCTGTAAAGGAAAATGGACAACTGTGTTTTACATAAAGACCCTTAGTCTGGACTGAATGGTCTCAATCCAAATGTAAGTCCCGATGAAGGGTCTCGACCCAAAATATTGTGTACATTTCCCTCCACGGACGCTGTTTGACTCACTGGGTTTCTCCAACAGTTTACTTTTTAATGAACAAATATATGTTCTTCATGATTTACAATAGCTGAGATTAACAGGTAGAACACTGTAATGGGCAGAGCTGTGCTTGACCCAGCTCATGTCTTATAATGAAAACATCATACCACTTACCATCATATATACAGTATGTTACATTCAGGTCAGTGAACCCATTCAAATGAATTATGTTGTTTTTGATATGCAAATCAAAAATGTCATTTACTGCACCCATACAATATTGTTAACAGCTGGTTCTCTTTGGAACCAGAGGCTGAATAATCCAGGGTTTGAATTCCAGCACAGTAGAATCTAAGATTAAGAAGAGGAAGAAAGAGAAAGACCAATTTCAGAATCATTCTGTCTCCATCAGAAACAGATTGGTTTTATTAAACATGATTGAAAATGGGATGGATGCTCACAATGTACAAATATCGATCTCTCTTTCTCTCTCTGTCTCTCTCTTTCTCTATCTGTCTCTATCTCATCACATATTCTAAAATATTTTACAGTGCTAATAAGGTCCTGTGCTAAATATTATTTATTATTCTGGACACAAATGCATGTAGTTTTGTTTGTATTTCAGTGCTTATTTTTATAAAAATTTAGCCCGATCAGCCCATTGTGTCTGCTCCACATTCAATCATGCCTGATTTATTTTCCCTCTCACTCTCATTCTCCAGCATTCTGCCTGTAACCTTTAATGCTTTTACTAATCAAGAACCTATCAACAATTATTTTATGTATACCTAATGATTTGGCCTCCACAGACATCTGTGACAATAAATTTCACAGATTCACCACCTTCTGGCTAAAGAAGTCCTTCTCATCTCTGTTCTATGGGACATCCTTCTATTTTAAGACTGAATCCTCTGATCCTAGACTTACCCCCTATTGAAAACATTCTATCTATATCTACTTTATCCAGGCTTTTCAATCTTCAGTAGCTTTCTATGAGATCCCCTCCTCTTCCTTCTAAACTCTGATGAGTACAGGCCCAGAGCATTCAAATGCTTCTCATATGTTAACCTTCTCATTCTCAGGATCATTCTCATAAATATCCTCAGGACCCTCTCTAATTAAAGCACACACGTTCTTAGATATGGGCCTAAAACTGCTCACAATACTCTAAATGTGATCTGATCAATGTCTTATGAAGACTCAGCATTACATGCTTAGTTTTATATTCTGTTCCTTTTAAAGTGAATGTTAATATTACATTGTTTTCCTCACTACCAGATCAACTTACAAGTTAACCTTTAAGGTATCCGGCACTAGGATTCTCAGGGCTTTTTGCATCTCTGATTTTTGAATTTTCTCCCCATTTAGAAAATAGTCTATGCCTTTCTTCCTTCTACCTAAGTGCATGACCATGTACTTTCCTACACTGTATTCTAATTGCTTTTGGGTTTGATGTTTTCCTTTAAATGGGTTCAAAGGTTTTTCTTTGCTTCATGGTTGTCTGTGGGAGGACAAATCTCAGGGTTATGTGCTGCATACATAGTTTGATAATAAATGTATTTTAATTCTTTGAATCTTTAAATCACTTCTTTGCCCATTCTCCTAATCTGTCTAATTCCTTTTGCATGCTCCCAGCTTCTTCAACACTACCTGTTCCTTCACGTATCTTTGCATCATCTGCAAACTTGGCCACATAGCTATCAATTCCATCATCCAGATTATTAACTTATAATGTGAATTATAGTGTACCCAACCCTAACCTCGACAGAGCACCACCAGGATCCAACAAGAAAAGTTCCCTTTACTCCCACTTTTTACCTCATGCAAAGCAGTCGATGCATAAGATTTATGCTTCTTGTCAAATTGTACACCTCCATCAAGTTACCCCTCCGCCTCACTTTTTAATTGCCTTTTTTTAAGCTTCTCAATCCTCTAGCTTCCCATCAATACTTGCTATTATTGTCTGCCCTCAATTTTGCTTATTTGCTGTCTTTGACTTCCCTTGTCAGTATGTTCTCTCTATTTTATTTCACAACTGCACCGACCAACTATAGCTCTGAGTAGGACATTTTTACATGGTCTAAAAACTGAGTGGCACATTATAGAAAAGAAAATTATAGCTGAACAATAACAAAGGCCAAGTGCAGAGGAGCAGTTCAGTTACTGCACATTTACACTCATGTGCAGCTTCTCAGCCACTGCTTCCTCAGCCTTCATTTGATTTATTTAGAGATAGGGTGTAGGGTATTGGACTGTGCCCAAAACTTTTGCACAGGACTGTATTTGTCAACTTGAGGCAGAGAGCAAGTTTGTAAATCTGGAGGAGCAAAGGATGTTAGGAATGGCGAGGGTGGAGCACTGTGGGAGGCGTGTGGGACAGGTGACAGAGAAGGAGCGGCAGGAGCGGGTGGGTAGCGTGAGTGCAGATACACCCAGCCCTGAGACACTAGGCAAGGTCATTTGATTTCAAACAATTGTTTTATTGATTATTACAGAATGCCTCTATGATGCCTCCCACTCCCTTCCCTCTCCCTTCCCCTTTTCCCAACCATGATTCCTCTCTCCCTGTTCCTTTCCCAGTCTCAGTCCACAACAGAAACCCATATCAGAATAAGGTTCACCATCACTCACTTCTATAATGAAATTTGTTTTTTTTTCTGGGAGCAGTATAGTGTGATATATAAAATTACTACAGTACTGTGCAAAAGTCTTAGGCACCCTAGATATATGCAGTGCTTATAAATAATATTCACTCCCACCCCCCCCCAAAGTTTTCATGTTTTATTGTTTTACAATATTGAATCACAAAATAATTGTTTGTATGATTATTCACCCCCTTCAAGTCGGTATTTAATAGATGCGTATTTGGCAGCCATTACAGCCTTGAGTCTGTGTGGGTAGGTCACTATCAGCTTTGCACATCTGGACACTGCATTTGTCCCATTGTTCTGTACAAAACTGCTCAAGCTCTGTTAGATAACATGGGGATCGTGAGTGAACAGCCCTTTTCAAGTCCAGCCACAAATTCTCAATTGGATCAAGCTCTGGACTCTGACTTGGCCACTGTAGGCCATTAACTTGGTTGTTTTTTTAAAACACTGCAGTGTAGCTTTGGCTTTATGCTTGGGGTCATTGCCTTGTTGGAAGACAAATCTCCCAAACTGCAGTTCTCTTACAGACTGCATCGTGTTTTCCTCCAGGATTTCCCTGTATTTTGCTGCATTCATTTTACCCTCTACCTTCACAAGCCTTCCAGGGCCTGTTACAGTGACACAACAGGACCTGCCACAGCATTATGCAGCCGCCACCATGCTTCACAATAGGAATGGTGAGTTTTTTTATGATGTGCTGTGTTTGGCTTATGTCAAATAGTATTTAGTCTGATGGCCAGAACATTGAATTTTGGTTTTATCAGACCATAGAACCTTCTCCCATCTGACTTCAGAGCCCCACATGCCTCGAGGCAAACTCTAGCTGAGATTCCATGTGGGTTTTTCAACAGTAGTTTTTTCTTTGCCACTCTCCCATAAAGCTGCGACTAGTGAAGCACGTGGACAACTGTTGTTGTATATGTAGTGTCTCCCATCTCAACCACTGAAGCTTGTATCTTCTCCAGAGTTTTCATAGGTCTCTCGGTGGTTTCCATCACATGTCCCCTTCTTGCACAGAACAAGAAAAGCCTGCTCTAGGCAGATTTCCAGCTGTGCCATATTCTTTCCATTTCTTGATGATTGCCTGAATTATAGTCCAAGGGATATTCAGTGACTTGGAAATGTTTTTAGATCCGTCTCCTGACAGGTACTTTTCAATAACCTTTTTGCGGAGTTGCTTGGCGTGTTCTTTTATCTTCATGGTGTAATTTTTGCAAGGATACTGACTCATCAACAGTTGGACCTTCCAGATACAGGTGTATTTTTACTACAATCAATTGAAACACCTTGACTGCACACAGTTCTCCAAAAACAGATCCAATTTAACTAATTATGTGACTTCTGGAACCAATTGGCTGCTCTAGTGATGATTTGGTGTGTAATATTAAAGGGGATGTGTACTTATGCAATTGATTATCTTGTGTTTTATATTTGTAATTAATTTAGATCACTTTGTCAAGACCTGTTTTCACTTCGACACAACAGAGTCTTTTTCTGCTGACCTGTGTCAAAAAAGCCAAATTAAATCCACTGTGATTCAATGCAGTAAAACAATAAAACATGAAAACTTCTGAAGGGGGTGAATACTTTTGATAGGCTCTATATATGTGCCTAAGACTTTGACACAGTGCTATCAGCCCTTCTGGCCCTTTGAACTGTGCTACTAGCAACATACCAATTTAACCCCAATTTACTAATCAATCTACTAACCAGTACATCTTTGGACAGTGGGAGGAAAGCAGAGCACACAGAAGAAGCTCACGTATTCACAGGGAGGAAGTACAAACTCCTTAGAGAAGACGTCGGAATGAACCCGGCACCCTAATCTGTAACAGTGTTGCACTAACCACTACACTACCAGGCTCCCAGACTGCTTCATCTTCTTTGGGATGAACTCATCTTGTGACTTCCAAATTACTCCCAGTAATCCCAGCCATTACTGCTCTATTGTAATCCATGCTAGAGTCACCGTCCACTCAGATTTGGCCAGCTCCTCTCCCATGCCCGTGTAGTTCCTATACTCCAATGTAATACCAGTACATGCAATTGTAACTTCTCCATTTCAAAGTGCACAAGCTGTACTAAAAAGCCTTCTTGTAGGTATTCTACAAATTCCTTCTCTTGGGACCCGGAACACCGGATTTTCCCAATCTACCTGAATATTGAAAACCCCTATGACCATCGTAACATTGCATTTTTACATGCTCTTTTCTACCTCACATTTTAATTTGTTCCCCGCATCCTGGCTACTGCTTGTAAGCCTGTATGTAACTCTCATCAAGGTCTATTTTCCCTTGCAGTTTCTTACCTCTTCCCACAAGCATTCTGCATCATCTGATTCTATGTCACTTCTTTCTAAGGTTTTGATTTCAATTTATACCCTCTGCCCACTTGCCAGTCCTTTTGATGCATGTGTATCTTTGGATGTTAAACTCCCAGGTGTGATTTTGTTTCATCCACGACTTAGTGATGCTCACAGTGCTGTACTCTACCTAATTTAATTTAGGAGCATATTCTTGTCTAAACATTTTAACTATTTAAAATCTCTGTACATCCAACATAGCATTAAGTATGGAAGAGATAAGGTTAATGACATCAATCTGTCATAAATGGAGGGTTATTTTCTTAACAGGGGTGCAAGCTATTGCAAATTTCAGTGGCCAGTGCTTTGGAATTAATTGGTAAATTAGTAGAATAAAGCACTTTTTCTTTCTGCCATTAACATTGCCACTTCACAACAAATAAAATCTGATGCATCTGTAAATACATAAACATGAAGAATACATTTTAGAAGAATTTAAAGAGAGAAAATATGCTTGTTATTTACAATGAATTGTATTTCATGGATATAAACAGATGTTCAGGAGCAAGTCTCTGGAGATGTGCTGCAGCAATTAGAAATGCATTGCCTAATTATCTGCTCATCGTTGTTGGTTAGGCAGCTTCCCTTGAGCCTGAGAATTATTTACTAATTTATATAAAATATCTTTCCATGTTTGAACAAATTGTTTGTCAGCTTGTGCAAATGTATTGGAGTGTCATTCTTTTTCTGCGAAGGAGGAACAAAAGCGACATTCATGTTAGATGCGGGAATCAAAGAAAACATTGGGGAAAGCAATAGTAATGGCACCTGGGAATTGGTTTTCTTGAAATATCTTCAGTAATTGAACATTTCTCCTGTAAATTGTGCAATGCTGCATGACTATCTTTCTACTGAAGTGTGGCATCCATCAGCTATTAATGAGCTGTAACCACAAAAAAAACATGATTCAGCAAGCCTTTTATAACATCTAATTTGCAATTAATGGAACACAAATAATGCATTAAGAAATCAAAAAATTTCTATATATAATTTTCTGAACTTCCAGCACATTAATATCTTATGGATATTCCTTTCAGCAGCTATTCATCCTAGAACAATTTCAGTTCAATTTTGTAGAATATTGTTTTCATTCTCCAGTAGTTATGTTCTGTTCAAAGGATATTCAAAGTATTTGCTTTATCTGAGTGTTAACATAACATCAACTGAGTATACTGTGTGGTATGACTTTTGATCTTTCGTACCATACATTGCCATACTTTGGAATGTGTTGCATTCATGAAGGATGTTTTGTTGCTTCTGATAGAAGATCATTGTCCTGAATTAACTCTGTTCCTCTCTGCACAGAAGTTGCTTTGACCTGCTGTGTATTTCCTGTAAGCTCTATTTTTGTTTTATGGTGGTTTTGCCTTGGTTATCTTCTTTGTAACAAGGAAGACCCAATCACCTCCAGAGTTTGGGTAACAGAGGAGTCAGCATAGTTTCCTATTCATCTGTAGATTATCTCTTCACCTGCAGGAAGGCTGTTGAATATGAGATGCAGTGTCACTGAATGAAGGATGGAGAGAAATATGAGGCAAAAGTTTTGCACCAAAATCACTGAAATTGGCTGTATTTCAAAAATTATAAGAAGACACGCACACTGGAAATCTAAAACAAAAGTAGAAGATCCTCAGCATGTCAGGCCATATCTGTGGAAAGAGAAAAAAGTACTAAATTTGGATAGCGTCAAAGGCTCTGTGCTGTCAATGAAATCCCTTGAACTGAAACTGGGATGGAAATTTCTTGAACATTTTACACAGAGAAGATTAAGTCCACTGTGTCTCTGGATGAACAGAACCAATTTCATCATTGGGAAGAGGTGGTTGAGAACAACTTCATAATATTTCTTCCTGTGGCAGGCTGTGAAGAACATCTACAGTGGTTACCACAGATAATATTTGTCTCTTTTCTTAAAGATAGTCATGATTATAGCCTTTGCTGGTACATCCTCATCTAACCAGATGTGGGCAATGAAGTGTGGGGATGTGTGACTGAAAATTTATACCAAGGTATAAAACCTTGGTTAAGAACATGTTTTGTTGTATTACTACGGTTACGCTGTAGCTTTTCTGTAAAATGCAGTGTGTTCTGTTAATAAAACTTTACAGCCCAATATTTTGGTTTCTGTTTAGATAAGGAGTCATTTGATCAGTTTAGGAATATTGCATCAACCAACTGGGTTTGTCTTGATAACATTCTGCCCAGTGGGATGTCATGGAACATTCGAAAGAGATTGGCAGCATCAGATTTCTAGGAGAACTTGAGTTGGTTATGAATCTTTTTGCAAAGGTTGGGAGAGAAGTGAATTTTTGATGTTCTGGATATCTGACTGGACATATGTGGTGAAGACAAGCAGGAAGTTCTTTGCTGAACTTGGTATGAGGAATTATAGGACATTCTAACTAGAAGTGCCATGGATTCATAACCTTTGAAGTGAAGTGATTTCTCTTCATTTTAAACATAATATGTATAACTTGGAACTGTAATTCTAGGGTCTAGACATAGCAACAAGAGGAAAAATAGCAGAAACCTTAACTTTTTAAAGTTATTTAGGAACATTATTTTTTGCAACATTGTCCTTCACATTCTGCTTTACTTAAAATAATGTAGACTTACTCTATTTCAAAGGCTCAAAAGGTTCAAATGTTCAAAAGTTCATTTACTATCAAAGTGTGTATACAGTATACAGTTCTGAATTTTTTCTTCTCTAGCTAGCCATGAAACAAAGAAAAAACATCGAAGTCAGTTCAAAGAGAAACAGCAAACCCACTCTCCAGGACAAAAGAAAGAACAGCAACATAAGTATCAACCCCAACAAAACCCCTCACCCTGCATAAAAAGAAACAAGTAAGAACAGGCAAAAGCACAGAATGCAAAAACTGTAAGTCTGCAAAAGTCCATAGTCCACAGTCCTAATCGATAAACACTCTGTAACATCCTCCACATCATCGAAAGAGAGAGACATCACTCAAATGCAGAGGCCTGCCCTCCAGGCACAGCAATAGGCCGCACACCTTCCTTCTGAAGCGACAGAGTGATCCCATCAGTGAATAAAAGGCAGCTAGTTGATGTTCTCCTTCCACATTCACCTCGATGTTTCAATCTCCCTTGCCTTTTTAATCAGCGATTAATAGAAGTATTAATTGACAAAATAGAGTCAAAAAGTGGTCCACACCCCATCGCGTAATTTCTTCACCTTGACGCTCACACTCACTGCTTCCTGGTATCTTCTTGGAGACAGCAAAGTGCTGGATCACTCAGTCAATCTCCAAATTGCAAATTACAGGCCCTAACAAGTATATAAACACATTTAAGATGAAAAACAGATTAAAAGAGTGAAATAAATAATTCTGTTGTCTATTCAGAAGTGGTCGACCAAGGGAGCATTGTATGCAGACACCATCATTTGCCTTCATAGGACACTTAACATAAGACCATACAATTATACGATATAGGAGCAGAATTAGGCCATTGGGCCATTGAGTCTGCTCCAAGATTTCATGCTAATCTATCTCTCTCTCAGCCCCAAACTCATGCCTTCTCCTCATAACTATTAATGCACTGATAAATCAAGAATCTGTCAACTTCTAACTTAAATATACCCAATGACAGCCACCTGTTTTAACAAATTCCAAAGATGAACCATTCTAGCTAAAGAATTTCCTACTCATTTCCATTCTAAATGGACATCTCTCTATTCTGACGCTGTGCCCTTTGGTCCTAGACTATCCCACCACAGGAAACATCCTCTCCATATCCACTTTATTGAGGCCTTTCAATATCTGATAGTTTTAATGTGATCCCTCCTCACTCTTCTGCATTCCAGTGAGTACCAAGAGCCATCAATCAGTCATTATATGGTAACCCTTTTAATTGCCAGAATCATTCTGGTGAACTTCCTCTGTAGCCTCTGCAATGTCGACACATCCTTTCTTAGATAATGGATACAGAATGTAAAAACCTCAAAGTGAAGCCTCATCTGTGCCGTGTAAAGCCTCAACATGACATCCTTGCTTTTATTGCCTATACTGCCTGTACACTCTCCCCATGACTGTGTGGAATTCCACTGGCTGCTCTGGTTTCCTCCCACATTACAAAGGCCTACCAGTTAATCGGCTAATCAGTCATTGTAAATTGCCCTATGGCAAAAAAGTCCTTTGGAACCCTGCCAGAATCTATTGATCTACAAAGTCTCCAGTCTCCGCTTTCTGAATCCTGGAAGCAGACTATTGGTCCAGGAGATTTATTGAACTTACTAGCACCTTCTCCCTAGTAATGACAACTACAATCACTTCTGACTCCTGACACCCTTGTATTTCTGGTATACTGCTAGTGTTTTTCACAGTGAGCACTGATGCAAAATACTTACTCAGTTTGTCTGCCATTTCTTTGCATCTCATAACTACCTCTCCAGCATTGTCTGATATCTGCTCTTGACACTCTATTAACCTTTATATGTTTGAAAAGTCTTTTGGTATCCTTTTTAACATTATTAGCTATTTCAATATTTCCTCTTTTCCCTCTTCATGACTTTTAGTTGCCTTCTGCTATTGCCTTCTATCCTGCGCCTTCAGAATTGCTCCCAGAAATTCCAGCCATTGCTGCCTTTCCAATTAACTTTGGCTAGTTCCTCTCTCCTGCCTCTGTAATTCCCTTTACTCTACTATAATACTGAACTTCTGACTTTAGCTTCTTCCTCTAAAGATGCAGAGTGAATTCTATCATATCATGATCACTTCTCTTAAGGGTTCCTTCACCATAAGCTCTCCAATCAATTCCAGTTTATTGCACAACACCCAATCCAGAATAGTTGATTTCCCAGTGGGCTCAACTATGAACTGCTCTAAAAAGCCATGTTGTAGGCATTCTACAAATTCCCCTCTTGGAATTCAGTACCAACCTGAATTTTCCAATCAACCTGCACATTGGAATCCCCCGTGGCAATCATAACATTGCACTTTTGACATATCTTTTCTATCTCCTGTTGTAATTTGTAGCCCACATCTTTGCTCCAGCTTGGAGCCCTGTATGTATAGTAACTCCCATCAGGGTCCTTGCAGTTTTTAGCTCTATCCACAAGGATTTTACATCTCCTAGTCTTATGTCACCTCTTCCTAAAGATTTGATTCTATTTTTTACCAACAGAACTTCAACAATCACTCTGCCTACCTGTTTGTCCTCTCAGTACAATGTGCAACCTTGGATGTTAAGGTCTTAGCTACATTCTTTCAGCCACGACTCAGTGATGCCCATAATGCCCCCCCTGCCAATCTCTAACTGTGCTACTTGTTCATCTATGTCTATGTTATTCCATATAATGCATACATTGAAATATAACACCTTCAGATCTGTATTTATCACCCTTTAGGATTTTGTCCCCCTTTTACATTGCAACTCATTTTGTTGACTGCTATTTTGCACATCATCTGCCTGCCCTTGCTGGCAGTCTTACTACACTCTGCTTCTGTTTGTAAACCAGTTGTCCCACCCTCAGCCTCATCACTCTGTTTCCCAAACACCCTGCCAATTTCAGTCAAACTGTCCTGAACAGCTCTAGCAAACCTGCCTTCGAGGTTATTGGTCACCCTGAGGTTCATGTGTAACCAGTCCTTTTTATACAGATCATACCTTCCCCAGAAGAGATCCCAATGTTCCAAAAATGTGTACCTCTGCCCCCCTACACCAGTTCCTCAGCCATGTACTTATATGCTAAATGATCCAATCCTTACCCTCACTGACACATGGCACAGGAAGTAATCCAGAGATTATTACACTGGCAGTTCTGCCATTCAGCTTTCTGCCTAGCTCCCTAAAATCTCCCTACAGGACCTCCTCACCTTTCCTACCTTGGTGCCAGAAGATAATAAGTCGGCCACTTACCACCACCCCTCCTTAGAATGTGTGGACCTGATCCTAATCATCCCTGACCCAGGCACCTGGGAGGCAATATACCATCCAGCTGTCTCTATCACGTGCACAGAATCTCATCTCTATTCCTCTAACTATGAAATCTCTTATCACTACTGCAGTCCTTTTCATCTCTCTTCTCTTCTCAGCCACAGCATCACCCAGTGCCAGAGATCTGGTAGTTGTGGGTCCTACCGAGCAGGTCATTCCCCTCAACACTATCCAAAACAGTGTACTTATTATTGAGGGAAAAGTCCACAAGGGCGCTCTGTACTGCCTGCATATTTCCCTTCCTTCTCCTGACAGTCACCCAGTTACCTGCCTCCTGCAGCCTAGGGGTGATTAACTCCCTGTAGCTTCTATCTATAATTTCCTCAGTTTCACATATGAACTGAATGTCATCAAACTGCAGCTCCACTTCTTTAACACGTTCTCTGAGGAGCTGCAGCTCTGTGCACCTGGTGCAGATGTGATTATCTGGGAGGCTGTAGGTCTTGCAAATTCCCACATCATGCACTAAGGACATAACACTGCCCCTGGAAAAATTCTCACTGCTTTAACTATGCTCCAACAGACGAGGAATGAAGAATAAAGAAGAAGAAGGAGGAACTTACCAGATACATACCTCACCTTAGCCACATGAGCCAAACCCAAACGTCCTCCCCACTCTAACACTGGCTTGCTCCAGCAATGGCTTTATAATTGCTGTTATATAATTGTGTTACTTTTATTTTTCAGGATAAAGCATTGCTCATAAAGTAAATGTTTCCCTTCCTTAAATTCCCTTGAGAAGTGGTGGAGAGCTACCTTCTTGAAACAGTACCGTTCTTCTCGTGAAGGTACGCCCACAGTGCAGTTGGTTAAAGATTTGTACCCAGCATCATTGTTTGTATGATTGTGTGGATTGGAACAGACTGTTTTCTGGCAAAGATGTACTTTGTAAGTGGGAGACTTTCAAAAGTTAAATTTTAAGAGTACAAAGCTTGTTTGTGACTGTCAGAATAAAAAGTAAGATAGTAAGTTTAGCAAACTTTGGTTTTCAAGAGAAATTGAGGCCCTGGATAAGAAAATAAAAGGAGATGCAAAACAGGTATTGACAGGTTGGATCAAATGAGGACATTATGGAGTATAAGAAATACAAGAGAATACTTAAGAAAGAAATTAGGAGGGTTAAAAGAGGCATGAGTTTGCTCCAGCAGACAAGGTAAAGAAGAATTCTAAGGGATTCTGCAGATATGTTAAGAGCAAAAGAATTGCAAGAGACAAAACTGGTCCTCTGGAAGATCAGAATGGTGATTTACTCATGGACTGAAAATTAATAGGAGAGATCTTAAACAGATTTTTTGCATTTGTATTTACTCAGAAGATGAATCCAGAATCTATAGAAGTGAGGCAAAGCAGCACAGAAGAAATGGACTATCCACAGATTACAGAGGGAGGAGGTGTTTGTTGTCTTGTGGCAACATAGGTTGGATGAATCCCCAGGACCTGACAAAATGTTCTTTTAGACCCTATGGGAAGATAGTGCCAAAATTGCAGGAGCCCTGTCAGAGACATTTAAATCATCCTTAGTGACAGGTGAGTTACAGAGAATTGGAGGATAGCTAATGTTGTTCCTTGTATACAGTAAGAAAGGCTCTACAATTAAACCAGAAAATTTTAAGTCAGTGCGCCTGACATCAGTAATTGGAAAGTTATTGGAAGGTATTCTATGGGACTGGATATATGAGTATTTGGATAGACAGGATATGATTTTGTGCTTGGTAGGTAATGCGTAACCAATCTTATAGAATTTTTCTAGGAAGTTACCAAAAAAGTCGATTAAGGAAAGGCAGTGGATGCTGTCTACATGGACTTTAGCAATGCACTTGAAAGGGTCCTTCATGGGAGATTGCTCAAGTAGGTCCAGTCACTCGACATTCAAGACAAAGCAGTATATTGGATTTGACATTGGCTGTGTGGGGGAAAGTAAATAGAGTGGAAGTAGAGAGTTGCCTCTCTGACTGGAAGCCTGTGATTAGTGGACTGCCACAGGAATGGGTGCTGGGTTTGTTACTGTTTGTCGTCTATATCAATGTAGTTAACTGGATTTGTGTATGACACCAAGCTTGGGGGTATAGTAGACAGTGAGGAAGACTATCAGAGCTTGCAGCAGGATCTAGACCAGCTGAAATATTGCAGGTGGAAATTAATGCAGACAATTGTAGGGTGTTGCACTTGGAAGGAGAAACCAGGGTAGGTCTTACACAATGAACTATAGGACACTGAGGAGTGCAGTAGAACAAAGGTATCTGGGAATACAGATCCATAATTCATTGAAAGTGGCAGCACAGGTAGAGAGGGTCTTAAAGAAAGCCTTTTGGCATTTTGGCCTTCATGAATCAAAGTATTTAGAATAGGAGATGGGATACCAGATTGAAGTTGTATAGGACATTGATGATGCCTAATTTGGTGTATCATGTGCAGTTTTGTTCTCCTAAAGGCAAGATGTAAATAAGGTTGAAAGAGTACAGAGAAAACTTACAAGGATGTTGCCAGATTGGAAGATGTGAGCTGTAAGGAAACAGTGAATAGATTCGGACTTCATTCCTTGGAACATAGAAGATTGAGGGGAGATTTGAAGGAGGTGTAGCAAATTATGAGGGGCATATACTGGGGTAAATTCAAACAGGCTTTTTCCACTGATGCTGGGTGGGACTACAAGCAGAGGAGATGGGTTAAGGGTGAAAGGTGAAAAGGTTAAGGAGAACATTAAGGGAAGCTTCTGCACTCAGAGGATCGTGAGAATGCGGAATGAACTGCGAGCGCAAGTGGTGCATCTGAGCTTGATTTCAATGCTTAAGAGAAATTTGGATAGGTACATGGATCGCAGGGATATGGAAGGCTATAGTCCCAGTGCAGGTCAACGGGACTAGGAAGTTTAAATTTTTAGCATGGGCTAGATGGGCTGAAAGGCCTGCTCCTGTGCTGTTCATGTCTATGACTCCATGATGAAGAATTGGACTGCTCAAGGAATTCTTGTTAGTGCAAGAGTATGAAATCAACACAGAATCAATTAGCTAAAATAATTTCAGATAAAGCAATGTATGGCTAAATATGCAAGGATCAGAGGAAACATAATGCATTCAGCACCCAAGGCTAGAATAAGCAGCATAAGGCAACTCGGGAAATCACTGGAGTTAGTTATATGCATCTGCATCACTGAAGATCAAAGTTGATGCCTGAAGGATAAAATTTCCTTCTGAGATTGAAATTCTGGGAGCTTCATCCAGATAGATCTTCATTATAGATATTACTTTGAGGATTATACAGATGTGTGCGACCAAGGTCAGTAATTACCATAATTCCATACCTTTAATGTTGGCTACACAAGCGCAATTGCTGAACTTAAAAAAAAAATCATTGTGTGAATTGTTTCCAATTATTCCTATTTGTTTTTGTGCTTTATATGCAAAAAGAAATATTACAAATATTGCACATTGTATTTCTATTTGTGTGTCCCAGATAACTGACTTTTCTTATACATATGAGTCCTTCAAGTGCATTCAGAATATCAAAAGGTAATGTCAATTCTGTGACAAAAGTAGATGTATTAATTAAAACTTTAAAGCAGGACCTTAGTTCAAACCAATTAATCTTGGAGCACATGCTCTTCACATACTAATTGCATCACTCTTTAAACGGCGTGGAGACAGGTACCAGGAGAGGTCTTTCAGAGTTTAGCAGACACATTGCATGTTGATTGTTAGTCATAGAAACATAGAAAATAGGTGCAGAAGTAGGCCATTCGACCCTTCGAGCCTGCACCGCCATTCAGTATGATCATGGCTGATCATCCAACTCAGAACCCTGTACCTGCTTTCTCTCCATACCCCCGATCCCTTTAGCCACAAGGGCCATATCTAACTTCCTCTTCAATATAGCCAATGAACCGGCCTCAACTGTTTCCTGTGGCAGAGAATTCCACAGATTCACCACTCTCTGTGTGAAGAAGTTTTTCCTCATCTCGGTCCTAAAAGTCCTTTATCCTTAAACAGTGACCCCTCGTTCTTGACTTCCCCAACATCGGAAATAATCTTCCTGCATCTAGCCTGTCCAATCCCTTTAGAATTTTATATGTTTCACTAAGATCCCCCCTCAATCTTCTAAATTCCAGTGAGTATAAGCCTAGTTGATCCAGTCTTTCTTCATATGAAAGTCCTGCCATCCCAGGAATCAATCTGGTGAACCTTCTCTGTACTCCCTCTATGGCAAGAATGTCTTTCCTTAGATTAGGGGACCAAAACTGCACACAATATTCTAGGTGCAGTCTCACCAAGGCCTTGTACAACTGCAGTAGAAACTCCCTGCTCCTGTACTCAAATCCTTTTGCTATGAATGCCAACATACCATTTGCCTTTTTCACCGCCTGCTGTACCTGCATGCCCACCTTCAATGACTGGTGTACAATGACACCCAGGTCTTGTTGCATCTCCCCTTTTCCTAATCGGCCACCGTTCAGATAATAATCTGTTTTCCTGTTCTTGCAACCAAAGTGGATAACCTCACATTTATCCACATTAAATTGCATCTGCCATGAATTTGCCCACTCACCTAACCTATCCAAGTCACCCTGCATCCTCTTAGCATCCTCCTCACAGCTAACACCGCCGCCCAGCTTTGTGTCATCCGCAAACTTGGAGATGCTGCATTTAATTTCCTCGTCTAAATCATTAATATATATTGTAAACAACTGGGGTCCCAGCACTGAGCCTTGCGTACCCCACTAGTCACTGCCTGCCATTCTGAAAAGGTCCCATTTACTCCCACTCTTTGCCAACCAATTCTCTATCCACATCAATACCATACCCCCAATACCGTGTGCTTTAATTTTGCACACTAATCTCCTGTGTGGGACCTTGTCAAAAGCCTTTTGAAAATCTAAATATACCACATCCACTGGCTCTCCCCTATCCACTCTACTAGTTACATCTTCAAAAAATTCTATAAGATTCGTCAGACATGATTTTCCTTTCACAAATCCATGCTGACTTTGTCTGATGATTTCACCTCTTTCCAAATGTGCTGTTATCACATCTTTGATAATCGACTCTAGCATTTTCCCCACCACCGATGTCAGACTAACCGATCTATAGTTCCCTGGTTTCTCTCTCCCTCCTTTTGGAGAGAGAAAATCCCTCCTTTTCCAGTCCATCCTGTTGGGGTCATCTTTCATTAATTTTATTGTGTTTGTTGTATTTACTGTGAATGCCTGCAAGAAAGTTAATCTCAGAGTTGTGTATGGTGATACATATTATATGTACTTTGATAATATATTTACTTAGAACTTTGAACACCTTTAGTGAATATCAACTACCCAAGCAACAATTATAAAAAAAAAACAAAAGCAAAAGTAAAATTCTGAACTCCTGCTTCACATTGAATACATTCAAAAATGACTCAGTGAAGCGTGTACTGTAAGGTTCTATTTGGCCCCTTTATTTACACAGTCCACTTTCACAGAACACACAAAACGTTCAGGTAAATCTGGGTCAGAGGATGGGGAGAGGATGATCAATTGTTCAAAGAGGGGAGGAGGCATTCCTGCATGAATTGCTTGGGATAATGATCAATTTCCAAAGATTGTTCTTTTGCAGAAATAAAGTTCTAATGCAAAATTATTAGTTGAATGTTAAGATTGGTGAGAAGATAAGATTGGCAGTCAGTTTACACAGCTGTATTCAGGTTTGGAAGTGATGGCCAATGTGGGGGATATTCCAACAATCAAATATGGAATTGAGAGATTAATAAATACTTGCTGTAGTTGGTAATTGGGGATTCAACTGTTGATCAAGGATAATGATCAGTGATGAAATGGAACCATTTGTGGTTTGGAACTTAGTGACTAACATAAAGGATATTAGATTTCAGTTACAAAGCAATGGCTAAAGGAGATGACTAAGATAAAAAAAACTAACAAATGAGTCAATCTGGGGAAAATGAACAGAGTGCTGTCAATCTACCATAAAGCAAATGACCTTCCAGCTCTATGCCAAGGACATAAAGACAGGTTGCAAAGGAAAAAATACTGGAGCTCCTCATTTGGTCAAGCAGCTTTTGGGAAGAAATAGTTGACATTTTGATCTGAAATCATTTCAATTGTAAGACCAATCACTCATCACTGAGACAATTGAGTTTCTCCAGCAGTTTGTTTGTTGCTCCAGATCCAAAAGTCTGCAGTAATGAATTTCTTCAGAAGAAACTGTGAGCAGAAAGAGATAAAGGAAGGAGTTAACATACTATATATTTGTTGAGAATTAGCGGCCTTTTTCTGAACTTCGCAAGAGATTAACATCTTTGTCTTCAACAAATTTGTATTAATTCCCAGAATACATCCCCTTGGAACTTTTAATCTTGAGATCATGTGTGAGATGAAGCCCTTAATGAGCGCTTTTCAGAAATGCAGATAAACTCAGAGATTTTCCTACCAGGTACCTTTGTGAAGGAATGGTCAATCTGCCAATAGAATAGAATTTCCTTGCTGACAATAAAATGGTTAGTTCAAAAATTGCTACAAACAAGATAAGGCTGGTACAATTGAAAGAAGGGGATGGGGACAGCATTAATATAACTTGATTGAATTAATTTGTTGAAGTTTATGATTAGAAATACCGTACTTCCTTTTATGTGTGCATTACCTGTACCATGCCATCACATGTGAATGGAAATTATTTGAATTCACTACAAATTCATGCATTGAGCACATACAAGATGCCAAGGTAGGGTAGCACAGATCAACTTCCTGTACACTCAAGAACAAGAGTCAAATTTTACAATGGTATGCTGCATAGCATGTAACATGGCCATTGTAAAGGAATAGTTTCTAATTCCTCTAATCCCAAAAATTCAAATTAGGGGAATTGGGATCAGGAAGAGGATAAAAGGCAGGAAAAAGTTTAGCCAACAGGAATAGATCATAAGACACAGGAGCAAAATAAGCCATTCGGCCCATTCAGTCAGGTCCTCCAATTGATCACTTCAAGCATTTGAATGTATTTACTCATTGCCATTCTTCTGTAACAATTTATACCATCCGCGCAAAAGTAGTCTGTGACCTCACCTTCCAGCAAGGCGCTTCTGTACTAGCCTCTTCCTCATTTGTGCTCCTTTTGAACCACAAGTAATTTCCTTGTTGATAATTTCTCCTGGTGATGGTATGTGAGCAGGTCACTGCCATTCTCATTTAGAGTGACATTGTCCATAAATATTCTTTTATTACTCCATCCTCTTTGAGTAACGTAGTAAATTCCTTTCCTTTGGCAAATGAAATGGAAAAGCAATGAGTCTGGGGCTGTGGTGGAACAGAAGAAAATTTTTTTTAAATCTCCTTTTAGAATTTTCTTAGCACTAGCAGAAACGTAAGCTTGTTGCCCGATAATATA
Organism: Hemitrygon akajei; assembly: GCF_048418815.1. NCBI lineage: Eukaryota > Metazoa > Chordata > Chondrichthyes > Myliobatiformes > Dasyatidae > Hemitrygon > Hemitrygon akajei. The sequence continues at coordinate 63,635,412 of NC_133133.1, forward strand.
CCTGTAGCTGCTTCATCAAGGGCTCTCTGCTGGAGATTGATTACAGCTTTATGCATGACTAAATCTACCATTGAGAAGGAAACTGCTTTATCTGTTCACATTGCACCATTGTGGAGCATGCAATTAAGTTAAGTGTGTGACCAGAGAACCACTGAAGGAACAGAATTTGAAACTAAAGGAACAAAGGTCCTGCATTGAAAGAGGCTCTCATGGTCCTGGGTCCCATAGCCATGGGTCAACGGTGGGAAGAAATTGTGTATCGGTGATCAATGGTGAGGAATTGGTGAGGTTCAGTGACTAACGTACAGATTGGGTTATGCGTGGTCATGCATTTTGGCTGGTCTAGACAACTATTGTAAATTTTAAGGTGGATATAAGGTCATAAAATTGAACCAATCAATGAATAACCAACCTAAATCTGCTCCATCCTCTAGGCTGGGGCTTACACATTTGTCAAGCCAGATTTATCAGGAAAACCGGCGTGAGTTATGAATGACAGCAAGATGGTGGCAGTGAATCATGGTGATATTCTGTAGGCTATGTGCAATACTACTAATTAAGCACAACATCGGCTCTACCTCCTTAGGAGTTTGCGAAGATTTGGCATGACTTCTTAACCTCTGACAAACTTCTATGGATGTGTGGTGAAGAGTACAGTATATTGACTGGTTGCATCATGGTCTGCTATGGAAATGCCCATGTCCATGAATGGAAAATCCTACAAAAATTAATGAATACCTGCTAGTCCATCATGGGTAAAGCCCTGTGCAACACTGAGTACATCTACATGAAGTGTCACAGGACAGGAGCATCTATCATCAGGGAATCCAACCACCCTGGACATGCTCTTTTCTCACTACTACCACCAGGAAGAAAGTACTCATACTGTCAACCTGAAATTATTAATCTGCTCAGTTGAGGAAAAACACCAGAGACACGAAATTACCTCTGAAATGGTTTTTATTCACAGAGGAGTTCGCAGCCCCATGCACTTCGGGCGTAAGGTAGCCAACTCCCAATTTGTCGGTTTACAAAGGTCATACTTATACCCAAAAGCAGGGTACTACATTCACAAATATGGGTACCGATTCAAATCCATCAATTGATTGGCTATTGCATAGCTAAGCACGCAAAATACATGGAATAAGCATAGACGCAAGCGTAATACTTGGAATGGGTATGGACGCAAGCAAAACACTCGAAATAGGTATATAGCTCAAAATACTTTGCCGAACACATTGTCTTATGGTCACAAGGTTCCTCTTCTTTGTGGTGGCCACATGCTGTCTGGCACCTTAATTTAGCTACCTCTTCCCTGTTCTACTACACTTCCCCAATGACGTATCCTCTCCCTGGTCCTGTCTACGTATTTTGCTACACTGACCCCCCGCCCACCCCTTCTACACGTACCCCTTACCCTCTTCACATTCTCAATACCACCAGTTTCAAGAACAGTTATTATCCCTTGAACATCAGGCAGTTGAACCAAAAGGGATAACTTCACTCAACTTCACTTGCCCCATCATTGAAATGTTTGCACAACCTTTGGTCTCACTTCCAAAGACTCTCTATCTCACGTTCTCGATATTTATTGCTTATTTATTTATTATTATTAATTCTTTCTTATTGTGTTTGCACAGTTGCTTGTATTGTGCACACTTGTTGAACACCTAAGTTGGTGTAGTCGTTTATTGTTTTATTATGGTTATTATTCTATTGTGTGTTTATTGAGTATGCTCACAAAACAATGATTGTATACGACGACATATATGTAATTCAATATTAAATTTATTTGAACTTTGAAGAATCAGTGATAGATGACCTTAACTATCTTTACCACCATCTCCCAGCATAACTTAAAACAAATACAGCTCTAAGAAAGCTGTCATACATGAAAGAATGTTGTACATGAAACCCATCATTCCAGAAAACATATTTTACAACAGATCTGGCTGAATTTCCAGAGCATTCTGCATCAACTGGGAAGCCCGTGTGAATTGGATTCCATATATGCTTGCTGCAATCTTCAGCAATGAAAAGGGCAATGATTAGCAAAAGAGTTTCCAGGCACCTTTTTGCAACAACACCTAGAATTTCAACCTCAGCATTGCAAAAGAGTCACGATTATATATGGATATGCCTTGCTCACAATTTTCTTCATCTCTGAGATTGACACCTCTCTTCACACTCATCAATATTACCAAGATTTTCTGCGCTTTATTGTAAAATGAATCATCACTCCTTGCAGATAGAATGTGCCTTCACCTTAAGAATTGCAGTCTGTCTTTAAGTCCCAGAAAATATATCGAGCTCCCTACTGATGTATACAGCCAATGAACAGCAATGTAATACTGGCTGCTGGCAGCAATTATGTAAAACAGCATGATCTCCTTTCCCATTTTGAAGCATATCCAATTTAATTTCCTAAAAGCACAAAGACCACCTAGCCTCACTGAGGATTGTAGAAGAGTTTGCAGAACAACGTAACTGTCAGTTGCATGTGAAATAATATTAGAAATTGCTGGAAATATTCAACAGTCCACATGGTATTTGTGAAGTGACAGGAACAAGATGACTGAATGGGATGTGCTGACAGTTAATGGAGAAGTGACTAGATGGAGTGCATAACTTAAGGCAATCTATGCCTTAGCACTTATGCACTGCACTGAGGGAGTGTGGAATGCACTAGAGGTCAAATGCCTCAACATGTGACCTCTTGGTCTGCTAAGCAGTCAGTGTTAACTCCAAAGGAGCTTCTATGGTTGCTGAATGGAGAGGATGGATACCAGGTTCACCAGTTATCTGCCAACTCCATCTGGTTCAATGAGTGCAATAAATCCCTGATCTAAATTCCAAAGATATATCAAGATATTTTCTTTAATCACATTTCCTTTTTTGACTAAATATTTATGCTTTCTATGAATGAATGAATATCAAAGACATTTGGAAAGAGTGTAATGGCTTTCTTTGAGCAGAAGCTATTAAACAGCCATCATGGATGCCTGGTCAGGTCTGGACAATAAGCAGCCTTACGATATTGCAGAACATGAGTTACAAAGAAAAACTGAATAGGTTAGGGCTTTATTCCTTAGAACGTAGAAGGTTAAGGGGAGACTTGATAGAGGTGTACAGAATTATGAGGGGTATAGATAGGGTAAATGCAAGCAGGCTTTTTTCTACTGAGCTTGGAGAGGACTACAACTAGAGGTCATGGGTTAAGGGTGAAAGGTGAAATGTTTAAGGGGAACATGAGGGGAAACTTTTTTACTCAGAGGATTTTGAGAGTGTGGTACGAGCTGCCAGCGCAAGAAGTGCATGCAAGTTCAAAATCAACATTTAGGAGAAGTTTGGATAGGTACATGGATAGGTAGGGGTATGGAGGCCTATGGGCTGAGGCATTTTGATAGGAATAGGCAGTTTAAATAGTTTGGCATTGACTAGATGGGGCAAAATACCTGTTTCTGTGCTTTATTTTTCTATAACTCAATACCGTTTCATTGAGTGTGTTAGAAGCCACAGTACCTCAATAGGTGAATGCCATCCAGGCCTAATAGAAATTGACCATGAATCATGGGCATCAAGTTGTTAAATGTGCAATGTCACCACTTTTATAGAAAGAATCGTAGAGTTGCACAGCACATAAATAGGACCTTTGCCCCACTGAGTCTGTTCCAACCATCAAGTATTCATTTACAATAATCATGGACTAATCTAATTTTATTCTCCCCACATTCCAGCAACTCCCAAATGTCTTAATGGCTCTCTGTCAGGCTTGCAAAGACAGGCACCTCCCAGTCCCCACACGATTAAAAGGAATCACCTACAATTCACTTGCAACTTAGCCTGGTGAAACCCAACTCCCATCCGCAGCAATTGTTCACCCATTGCACCAGTCAGCCTCAACCAGTTATTCTAGCCTTGAATTACCTTATTGCCTGTGGTAGTTAGTATCTGTTGCTCTTGTATTGTGACTGACTCCTGAAGGCTTATTATTTTGTTGTTTGTTAATAAAGTATTGTTTGCTGCTAATCTTCTTTGTTGCCCTGCTCTGCGATTCCTGACAGAATGGATGGACCCAGCAGAAATTGTTTGCCAGAAGGAAGTTGTCTTTTGACATGAGCACATGATCTAGAAGCAACCGTTGACCACTCACCACTCTCAGGCAATTCTCCATCCTGTTACAGCAACCCGGCCCCAATCAACCTCCTCACTTGGAGTCCCAGTTTCCAGTGATCAAATGCTTTAACAGATCCCGACCCGATGTTGCACCTTCATATACCAGTGTCTTGCACTTAGAGTTCCAGCTATCTCTATATTTGACAAACCAAGCCAAATTGCCTTCATCATCTTTCTTTTGAATGGGCAAGCTCTGACCTTGGCCAGCACTCACTGGAATAATAAAACTACCATCTATAATAAATTTAAAGGATTTACCACTGCAATGTGCCAGGTTGTTGACTATCTGGGAAGTGAAAGGGAGGAAGTGGATTGGGTTCTTCACCTGCAGCAAGGCTCATCCACAGTGCTGGATTAAACTATGGAATTCAGGGTCCTTGCAGTTGGAATGTGGAGTGCTGCTTCGGCCCCCACAGAGGTAATTTATTCTTCCTCTCCCCTCCTAAGACCCAATCTATGAATGACAACATGGCTGAAGCACTACAGCACAACTTCATTTACCATCTCAGTCACCAGCTGCTACAGGTTTCTTCTCTGTCAATAAGATGGGAGTCTCTGTTCCTGCAACAACTACTGTGGACTCAAGGAGCTCACCACTACCCTCTTCCCTTGATGGATAGCAAATTTAAAACTCTCTGCAGAGCCCACCAGACTGGATCTACGGAGCGCGTACAACCTGATTTGCATCTGCCAGAGGGATGAAAGGACAATGGCATTCATAACACCAGCCGGCCACTACAAATAGATGCTGATGCCTTTCAGACTTTACAACAGTCCAGCCATCTTCCAAGCCTTCATTTACGAGATCCTCAAAGACAAGCTACATAGCAATGTGTTCATCTACCTTGGTGACATCCTCATCATCTCTAAGGACCACATCCGTCACATTCGTTCAGTCCTTCCGCATCTCCTCTGAAGTCAACTGTACTCCAGGGTAGAGAAATGCCACTACTATTCTCCAGTTATTTCCTTCCTGGGTAATATCCTTTCTCCTGCCATGGCATAACCATAGACCTAGAGATGGTGCACGCTGTTGCTGAATGACTCTAACCATGCTCCCTCAAACAGAAACAGTGATTCTTGGGCTTCTCCAACTTCTAACACTATTTTATCAAAAACTACAGTCAAATTGTCCCTTCCTCTCACCTCCCTCACCAAAATATCTACCTCATGGATAACCTGGTGTGTTGCCACTGATGATGCTTTTGAGAAGTTCAAGATGCTTCACAACTGCTTCTATTCTCCGCCATCCGAACCCCTCTGTGTCACAACGACGGATTTGGCAGAGCAGTAGGTACGGCAATTGCGCTTGTGATTATGCACGTGTCAGCTAATTTTTATTTCATTGTGATAGTATTTAACTCCATACCTGTCATCGTAGTGCTTGCCGAGACTTGGACACAGCACAGCAAAGCTTCGCTGCCTGTTTGCATTTGGCCTTGCCTGAGAAATTGGTTGTTAGGTCAACTGACTCTGAGGACTAGTGATATTCATTTGATATTTTGTTGTTCTTTTCAGCTGCAGTGTAGGCTTCGTTTTCCATTTGAGAGTTTTAGTTAGTGGCCCTGTTTGGCTTAACGTTCCGCTTCAGTGTCTCTCACTCTGCACTTGGGCCATATCCGAACCTGGTGACACTCTGGACCTTAGTATTAAAGGTGGACACATCTAATGTGGGTACCAGGACTGTCCTCTCTTCATGAGGAGAGGATGCAAAGACACATCCTTGCACTTTCTTCTCACGCAATCACCTCTACGCAGCAGGGCTATGGAGTAAGAAACTGGGAGCACGAAATGGGCTTTGGATGAAATGAGACATGAGAGATGGGAAACACTGAGCCCCTTCTGATTTGGATTGACCACTGGAACCCCACATCCATACAACAGTCCCAACAACTCATCCCATTATCTCCTATCAAATCAGCTTCAACAACACTAAGCTGAATTCCCCTTCACAGCACTTCAACTCAGCTGAAACAGAGATCGACCCTCACCTCATCATTCTATCCTCACAGATCTTTGTCCTAGTCATCCTGGGTCTTGGGAACCAGATCCAACAGGCACTACAGTATGAGCCTGCTCCAATCAACACACTTGACAACCACACGTACAGTACATGACAGCAGCTATGCTCTCTGAGACACTCCAGTGGGCTGACTCCTCCACCCTCTCCAGTCATCCAGGTGTACAATGGACTCTGGATTTTCTGCGATGCTGCTTCAAGTGGCCTGCTATATTTGCAGATGTATGTCAGTTTGTCACTGCCTACCCTCAATATGCCCAATCCAATTTCTCCAACTAACAACCCTCTGGGCTCCAGCATCCCCCACTGATCTCCTGATGCTCATGGTCCTACATTGCCATGGATTTCATCACTGGTTTGCCTATTCCAATGGGGCCACAGCGATCATAGCAGCAGTGGGCCAGTACTCCTAGACAGACCACTTTATTGCCGTCCCCAAACTTCCATCAGCCATTGAGATAATTAACCTGCTTCTGCAATATGTAGTTCAGCTCTATGACTTCCCTCAGGATTTTGTGTATAAAACTTGTTTCCTGCTTCTGGTGAGCATTCTGCTCCCTCCTCCAAACCTCAGTGAGTTAGCTCTCTATCATCCGCAGAGCAATGGTCAATCAGAAAGAGCCAATCAGCATGGAAGAAGTATCTACCCTGGACTGAATTGTCCACAACCTACATTCACACCTCTTCTTGCATGGGGTTGCCACCCTTCAAAGTGCTTCACAGCCACTGACCCCTGCTGATCCCCAAATAGGAGCAAACAGTGGAGGTCCTGTCCTCCTGGGCCATGATTCGCAGCAACTGGACTGATTGGAATAGGCACAGAGGGCCTTTCTAGCTGCCAGCTGTGTCGTGGTACTAGGCCAACTGCCAGAGGTGCCCAGCCAGCTAGCTTGGGGTTTGTGTGTAGCTGTCCACCAGAGATCTTCCTTTGCAAGCTCTCACCCTAGTTTATTGCTCCCATCTATATTATCGGATGCATCAATCCTGTCATTTACCATCTCCAGCTGCCATCGTCCTTCAGGATCGCACCTATCTTCCACATGTCCTGCCTCAAGCCTATTGTTCATGGACCACTCAACCCACCTGAGCCTGCACTTCTGGAAGTTAAGATGGTAGAAGCTGGTCCAGTCAAAACAGTTCACCATTTGATGGATTCATGTCATCATGGACAGATTGCGCAGCGCCTGATCGACTGGAAAGGGCATGGCCTAGAGGAGAGTTAGAGGGCGCAATCCATCGCTCACCAAAGAGTTCCACCAAGCCCACCCTGGGCTGTTTCTTGCCAGATGTAGGAAGGGGATCCGGTCAAAATTCCACAGGTAGGCACCGCCCAGTCTCCATCCAATTGCCACTCACTTCTAACTCACACTTGCAGCCTATTTAAACCCAGCACTCGTCCACAAATCTTGTTCACCTAATGAACCAGCCAGCCTCAATGAGTTGCTCCTCATCTTTAGTTACCTTGTTATCTGTAGTGCATTGTACCTGTTCTCTCTTGTTTTGTGGCCAGTCACGACTTGTCATTTTGCAGTTTATTAGTAAAGTGTTGTTTACTGCTAAATCGTCTCTGTTGCTCTGCTTTTGGGTTAAGCCTCCTCTACAATTGCTTACACTAACCTACACGCTAGGCACAATTCACACCAGCCTTTTAACCTACCAACACATTGTTTGATGAGGAAGGTAACTGGAGTACCTGAGGGAAATCTATGTAGAGGAAAGTGCAAATTCCACACACACTGCAACCAAGGTCAGAGACAAATGTGGCCTCTGAGATGTATGATTCATTAGATCTACTAGATGTGTCACTGGATCTATGAAAAGTTAGACACAAAGTTACTTTTATGTTGCCAAGTAAAGGGAAGGTTGGACAGAATAACCTGAAAAATTTGTTTGTACGAGGCCTGGATAGCTGAAGTATCAGAAGTAACCTAATTGTAGCATTGTTTTTCCCTCCAGACCTATCCTGAGGCAAAGTTTTGATCCAAATCATCAATAATTCCTTTCCACCCACAGATACTGATTGACAGCTGAGTTCCTCCAGCAGATTATTTGCTGCTCCAGATTCCAGCATTTCCAGACTCCTGCACTTCCATGCTACCTGACCAAGTACTCATGCCCCAAATTTCCAGCTTCTGCAGTATTTTGCCTTTGCAACATGCAATTATTCATTATCCTGATTTAAATAATTACAGCTTCAACCCTTTTTTTGAAATTAAATCTAACCCTTTCTTTTTCGGCTACTAAGGAGCCTTTCCATATCTTGTTTTCCATTTGAAGCTGCTGATAGCGAATATGCAAGATAATATGCTGTTTGTATGTTAATACCTGCTAAGATGACCTCAAAGAGAACCCATAGTAAGCTATCTTAATCAGCAGATACATTTCACAGGGAAAATACTGAAGAGATATCATTTCAATTTGAATTCTGCATGAAATTTGTTACTGTCATTATTGATACTAAAATATTGATGAAAGGAGATTAAATTTCAGGTAAAGTGTCTATTTTGTATTGGACGCATTTGAAAGCAGGAAATCATCATTTTGTGTGATTTTCAATCAATCAAGAACTGATGAAATTATGCTGTGCTTCTAATGCACATGATAGATTCCACATCACAGGCATTCCCAGGCATTCTGTTACTCGAAAAGCTTTTGTAAAGGTTTCTAGTTTGGGCTATTTCTTAATTTAAAAATACACTGCAGTGGTGGAACTGAGCTTCATGTTGGATTTTATAAGCAACACACTCAAAGATTCAAATTATATTTAATTTATTATCAAATGTAAATTTTACAATATAGAAATTTTACAACCCAGAGATTCGGCTGCTTACAGGCAGCCACAAAACAAGAAACTCAAAGAAAACAGACCAACACCCAATGGGCAGAGAGAGGAGAAAATAAAGCAAATCATGGAAACAATAAAACAAGCATCTGCACTCAGAATGAAATTGAGTCCATAAACCCGAAGCTCAGAGAAGCCGAAGTAGGCACACAGCCTCAGTCTCTGTTAATCACACCATGGGGCAAATTGCCACAAAGCTCATAGACGCTAATTCTGGAGCAGCCTGAGGAAGTCACAGCCTAGCATCAGCACTGAGGAGAGCAAAGTAAAACATCATGGAGATGAACTGGCCCTGACCCTTTCCTTTGGTCCTGACACCCTGCCCTTTTGGTCCACCTGGCCCAGTGTTTAAATTGTCCAAGCACTGGGTCCCCGCACTAGAATCTAGGCCCCACCACAGTGATACACTCTGGGCCTCGGCCCAGCATTCTGGCCCGTATTCAACCTTTCTAAATCGGTCAATTATTTAGATTGAACCTAGCCTCGCTCCCGATTTAGGTGGACAGGATCAGAAACAACTCCGCTCCAAATTTTTCCACTCTGTGCTCCAACTCCATATCTGATTCTGACTTTGTCTTGAACATGCCTTGACCTCACTCCAGCCACACCATCATGCCTCAACTACACTCGGATTCTGTCTCGCACCTGCGCACCTCGACCCTCAAATCAGCATTGTCTTCACTCGCCTCTTCGTTGTTTGTGGTGATCGTATAACATAATTTTCCACATAAAAATGTTATTAATGCCATATTTCTTGCTTTGAAAACTGCCAGTTACCTGTCACCCTTGTTCAGTAACACCATCTGGTCCTACTATAAATTAAATATTGCAAAAATATAATAAATACAAGAAGTTCTGCAAATGCTGGAAATCCAAAGCAACACACACACAAATGGTGGAGAAAATCAGCAGGTCAACCAACATATACAGAAATGAATAAACATTTGGTTATATGGGCCAAGACCCTTCTTCAGTTCTGGAAAGGAAGGGGGAAGATGCCAGAATAAAAAGCTGGAGGGATGGAGGGGAAGGAGGATAGCTAGAAGGTGATAGGTGATGGCAAGTGTGTGGGAAAGGTAAAAGGCTAGAGTGGATGGAATCTGATAGAAGAGGAGAGTGGACCATGAGAGAAAGGGTAGAAGGAGGGGCAGCAGGGAGATGTGACAGGCAGGTGTGAAGAGGTAAGAGGCCAGAGTTGGGAATAAAACAAGCGGTAAAGGGAAAAGGAAAAAAAAATCAAAATGAGAGGCTAATTTTCATGCCATCACATTAGATGCTACCCAGAAAGAATACGAGGCGTTGCTCTTCCACTCTGAGCAATGTTCCCTGTATATTTTTTAAAGCTGCATTGACCAACTATTGCTTTGAGCAGGATCTTTTTATATGGCCTGAAAACTGCATGGTACTTTTTTTGTAATATGCACTCTATGAATATTTAGAATAAAAATTGTAAAATCACATTTTTTCCATTTCATTTATTAATTGTAGGGTGTAATGAAATACAGCACAAAGAAAATCTTTCACATTTCATGATTTTTTTTTGTGCATCCAATTCCAGCTGTGTGTGCAGGATCATTTCAGTTAATGCACGACTGCACACCCGCACAGCTTAGAGGGAACAGTCATCCAGAGAGTAGCCTTATCATGGCAAAAGACGAGGCCATGGACTAACATGATAGAACAGGAATGGCAATAAGAATTAAAATGGTTGGCCACAAAGATGCTGTGCCATGCCAATTTCTTTTGGGACTGCCCGGCAAAGAAAGCCATTGAAATAAAACTGGAGGAAAAGAACTTTAGCACAAATGAAGGTCTCATTCTCAGTTAGAATTGGAATGCAATTATAAACAAGGAGGGACAGCAAGTTAGTTCTTATCCAATCAGAAGGGATAGATGACAGGGGTACAAATACCACTGGACTAGACATGCCCAGCCATCATCCCTGATGGAGATGGCAGAATTTGTCATCGAAATGCCGGATAAAACAAATGCCAGTACCCGACTGGAGACCCCAGAAGAGTTCATTCATTGATTGCCAAATCTATGCTCCCAAGTTCCTGCCTAACAGCATCATAATTAGCCCTCCCCCAAATGCTGACTAACAAAGCCACTCCCCTGCCACTTTACCTCCCTCCCTGTCCTTTTTGAAACATCTAATCTTCAGAACATCAAGCAGCCGTTCCTGCCCTTGACACAGCAAAGTCTCTGTAATGCCCACAGCATAATTCTATGTATAGCCCAAGCCAAAGTTCATCACTCTTGGTCCTAATTTTCTTGCATTAAAGTAGACACCTTTCAACCCATCCAACTAACTGCATTTATGCCCTATTAACTGCCCAGGTTTCCTCACAGTCTCTCTACACATTGTGACTACCTTTACCTACACCAACTCTTCCATCATCTGATCTACAGTATCAATCTGGTTCCCATTTCCCACTTGCCAGTCTAGATTAAACCCCCCCCCCCAACAGCTCTAGCAAACTTGCCCGCAAGGACATTGGTCCATCAAGGGTTCCTGTGTGACCCATCTCTTTTGTATAGGCTATACCTTCTCAGATATGATCCCATTAATCCATAAATCTGAAACCCTGCTGTTTCCCAAATTCTTCAGCGTACATTCATTTGCTGTATCATCCTATTCTTACCTGCACCGGCATGTGGCACAAACAGCAATCCTGAGATTACTACCCTTGAGGTCTTGCTTTTCAGCTTCCTTCCCAGCTCCCTGTATTCACTCTTCATCCCTTTTCCTCGCTTTATCATTGGAATGAATATGTACCACAACTTGCAGCTCTCCCTTTAATGTTGTGGACCTGATCTGAGATGTCCCTGACTCTGACGCCTGAGAGAAAGCACACCATTTTGGAATTTCTTTCATGCCCAAAGAATCTCCTGTCTAATCCTCTAACACCACTATCACCACTGATTTCCTCTTCTCTCTCTTTCCCCTCTGAGCCACAGAGCCAGACTCTGCCAGGGACCCAGCCATTGTAGCTTTCCCCTGGTAGGTTATCCATATTCCCTCATCCTGACAGTATCCAAAGTGATCTACTTGTTATTGAGGGGAATGGTGCTCTCTGCTATCTGCCTTACCTGCCTATTCCTGTTCTCTTTCCTGACAGTCACCCAGTTACCAGCTTCCTGCAACTTAGTGGTGATTGCTCCCTGTCGCTCCTATCTATCAAGTCCTCAATGTCCTGACTAATAAATCTGTAGTCACCCAGTGTCAGTTACCCAACAGCAAGGAGCTGCAAGCAGATGCACTTCTTGTAGGTGTTGGCATCAGGAACATTAGAGTTCATGCAGATCTCCAGCATCATTCAAGACAAGCACATCACTACCATGGATTTCACTCTTGCTGTTGTATCTGTGCATCATAAGAGAAAAAAGCAAAATTCACCTTAGACCCTGTCTCTTCTTGCTTAATTCCCCTGAGCTAATGTTTCAGTTCCCCACCCTAACCCTGTCCAGTTACACAATGACTGCTCCCACAATGCATGCTCCACTTAAACCAAACTTTTTATTGACCCCCAGTGTAACTCACACACAACTGTGTGTCTTTTTCAATGGTTCCCACTCTTACAAAGGTCAAGCCCTCAATTTCAATCCTCCAATAATCATTCCAAACAAGTTGTTGGCAAGAAAGAATCAAAAAATCAGTGAACAGGAATGAGGGAAGGGCAGTGGAAACAGATAAAACAAAAGTCTTTGTTCTTGCAATGGTTACAGAAATGGAGGTTATCCATTTTGTGAGAATCTCCTTGCAGCTGCCATTATGTGAACTGATTCTTGCTCAGGAATAACTTAACCAGAGAAGTTGGATGTGGACATAAAGAGTTTCTGCTAATGATCTGCTAAACCCAAGATCATTTTCATATGTTTATTTTATAAAATGGCAGGTTTGCAGAAAGTACAGGCTGTGATCTGGTTGGCTGGGCCCAATGTTTGGGTGACCTTGTTAGACTGTTTTGAGCTGGTCCAAGTTGGGGAAAAAACAAAGGAAATCACATAAGGCATGAGGCTAGAGAAAAGATAATAAAACAATATTGCTTGTGGCCCTGGGCTACATCAAATAAGATTCCAACACAGTTCAGTCTGATAACTGAGCCAACAAAATTGAAACATCATAGATTGATCTGATAAGGAAAATAATAAGAATGGTGGATTTTGGGAGCACAGGCATTGACATCTCTCTGAAGATCTACCATCGCAGACGTGGAAGACCCCACATTGTAAACGTGGACATTATATTGGAACCACAAGGAACATCCGGCCAGTGTAGACTCCTTTTCCTGGGTATTATCTTTTTTCTTCTTTCACTGTTCAGGGAGGATCAGGGAATCCTAGCGGATGTGCACACAAAGATTCAGTTTTGTAAATTCTCTTGCCTGAGAGCTGAGCCAAAAGAGGCACTGTACTTGTCAGTAAATGCAGATTCTCTCTGTGCCTATTTATCATTATTGTTGAGGGATTAATCCTTGTAACGAAGTACGTACACAGGAAATTAATAGGCATTATGGAATGTTGATGAACAGAGAGCCATAGGGATCCAGGTCCTCAGTTCACGGGAAATTATTAACACAACAAATCATCTACAGTCCTCTGACTACTGCCTTCTCAGGCACCAATGTGAGCCAAAGCACAATCTTTGTTTGAAAGATTGGCTTCCAGCACGTTGGTATGACACAGGTCAATGTGCAACACCACAGAACTTCTCTCAGAATCAATGTCCAGCTGCAGAGGCAGATCAACTCCAAACCAAGTGAACCCCGGCCCCCATGTCCACTGTATGTAAAAACCATTGCTGCCTTTGAATGTTTGTGAATACCTTTGACAGTCACAGAAATACACCCTCACTTGGGGACTGTAGTAAAATAATACTCACTTTAAGAACATCGATGTTATTAAGAATTATATTTTCTAAAATATGCATTCAGCATATTCACACTTAAAAACATGTGGAATTATAGTTGCACAACACAGAAAAAGACACTTTGGCTCATTATTTCCATGCTAATCTAATTCCATTCTGCCTGTCTACACTAGTAATCCAGTAACCCTGCAATCCAGGCAGTGCACTGATGAATCTCAACTGTAGTCTCTCCATTGCAATCATATCCTTTGTACAGTGTGGTGATCAGATATGCACACAATATTCCAAGTGTGGTCTAACAAGTGTTTTGTAAAGTTGCAACATAATGTTCTAACCTTTATGTTCAATGCACTGGCTTATGAAGGCAGGAATGCTATATGCCTTCATCACCACATTATTGATATATGTTGCAATTTTCAGGGACTATGGACTTGGTCACTTAAGTCTCGGGGTTCAATATTCCTTTGTAGCCTACTGTTTATTATATATGCCCTACCCCTATTCAATATCACAAAGTGCAGCATACCTGTTGAAGTTACAGTAAATTGTACTATACTCTTCCGATCTATGTTCTAATTCCAATGTTTTGCACAATTCTCCAACCTGTGTCCTGCTGTAGCCTCTGGCAAATTTCCTTACCATCAGATTTTTATGCTTAAATACCTCAATAAAAATGTAATTTAAAAGTCAAATGTAAGTGTGTTACCAGTGAAGCTATGGGTGAAACTGTCCAGTTAACAGCTTGATGTCTGTCATATATTGGAAGTTCCTTTAGATTAATTTTTTTTTAAATTTAATAAATTTTAATTAAAAAGGTGACGTAGTACACCGAGGTTTAAAAGGAGGAGAAAAACATTCAACAGTCTTTTCAATCGAAGCAAGAGGCTGAGAGTGGAAGACTGAAGCATCGTGGATGGAAGCTTGTTTTTCTTTTCTTTAACTGATCGAGGAAAAGAGGCTAAACTGCGCAGGCGCGTGACATAGCGCGCCAAGGTTTAAAAGAAAGACCGCCATGTACAGCGGCTATTGTTGTAGCGGCCATCGTTGGAGTGGACTGAGGCAGAGTGGGACGGTTTTGACTCAATTAGGCTTCGGTGAGAAACAGGCAGAGGTGAGGGTAGGTTCCGGTGAGTTTCTGTTTTTCTTCTTTTTTTTGTTCAGACTAGAGAATATGCCAGGCAGGATGTTGGAATGCTCCTTTTGCAGGATGTGGGAAGTCAGGGAGACCTCTGGTGTCCCTGACAACGATACCTGCAAGAAGTGCATCCAGCTGCAGCTCCTAACAGACCACGTTAGGTAACTGGAGCAGGAGATGGATGTCCTCCGGATCATTCGGGAGACTGAGCAGTTTATAGATAGTAGCTTCCGGGAGGTAGTTACAACTAAGGAACAGGACACAGGTAATTGGGTTACCGTCAGGTGAGGGAAGAGGAAAGGGCAGATAGTGCAGGGTTCCGCTGTTGTATACCGATTTGGATACTGTTGGGGGAGAATGGCTTACCTGGGACAAGCTGCGGCAGCCAGATCTCTGGCACTGAATCTGGTTCTGCAGTGCAGAAGGGAGGGAAGAAGAAGAAGAGAGCAGTAGTGATAGGGGACTCCATAGTCAGGGGTACAGACAAGAAATTCTGT
Source organism: Hemitrygon akajei (assembly GCF_048418815.1). Lineage (NCBI taxonomy): Eukaryota > Metazoa > Chordata > Chondrichthyes > Myliobatiformes > Dasyatidae > Hemitrygon > Hemitrygon akajei. Next base: position 63,650,955 of record NC_133133.1, read on the forward strand.
GGTCGTGACAGATACTGCCGGATGGTTTGTTGCCTCCCAGGTGCCAGGGTCAGGGATGTCTTTGATCGCGTGCACAGCATTCTGAAGTGGGAAGGTGATCAGCCAGATATCGTGGTGCACATCGGTACCAATGACATAGGTAGAAAGAGTCAGGAGGTCCTGAAGAGTGAGTACAGAGAGCTTGGTAGGAAGTTGAAAAACAGGATCTCAAGGGTAGTAATCTCCGGATTGCTGCCTGTGTTACGCACCAGTGAGGGTAAGAGTAGGATGCTCTGGCAGATGAACACATGGCTGAGAAACTGGTGTAGGGGACAGGGTTTCAGATTTCTAGATCATTGGGACCTCTTCTGGGGCAGGTGGGAACTGTACAAGAGCGACAGGTTACACCTGAACTAAAAGGGGACCAATATACTTACAGCGAGGTTTGCTAGAGTTATTGGGGAATGTTTGAACTAGATTTGCAGGGGGATGGGAACCAGAGTGCCAGAGTAGATAGTGGAACGGGGGTAAAAATAAATGATGTTAATAGTTTATGCAAAGTCACAAATAGTAAGGTTGTGTGTGGTGGTAATAATCTTCTGAGATGTGTATATTTCAATGCAAGGAGTATTGTGGGAAAGGCAGAAGAGCTGAGGGCCTGGATTGACACATGGAATTATGACATCATAGACATTACTGAAACTTGGCTACAGGAGGGGCAGGACTGGCAGCTCAATGCTCCAGGGTTCCAATGTTTCAGATGTGATAGAGGCAGAGGGATGAAGGGTGGCTTTGCTAGTCAGGGAAAATTTTACAGCAGTGCTTCAGCAGGACAGATTAGAGGGCTTGTCTACTGAGGCCATATGGGTGGAGCTGAGAAACAGGAAATGTATGACCACATTAATAGGGTTGTATTATAGACCACCCAATAGTCAGCGAGAATTGGAGGAGCAAATCTGCAGAGAGATAACAGACAACTGCAGGAGACAGAAAGTTGTGATGTAGGGGATTTTAATTTTCCACACATTGATTGGGACTTCCATACTGTTAAAGGTCTAGATGGGTTAGAGTTTGTGAAATGCGTTCAGGAAAGTTTTCTAAATTAATATATAGATGTAACAACTAGGGAGGATGCAATATTAGATCTCTTATTAGGAAATGAGTTAGGGTAGGTGACGGAAGTGTGTGTAGGGGAACACTTTGGTTCCAGTGATCATAACGTCATAAGTTTCAACTTGATCATGGATAAAGATAGATCTGGTCCTCGGGTTGAAGTTCTAAACTGGGAAAAGTACAAATTTGAAGAAATAAGAAGGAATCTAAAAAGCATAGATTGGGACAGGTTGTTCTCTGCCAGGGATGTGATTGGTAAGTGGGAGGCCTTCAAAGGAGAAGTTTTGAGACTGTAGAGTTTGTATGTTCCGGTCAAGGTTAAAGGCAAAATGAATAAGAATAAGGAACCTTGGTTCCCGAAGGATATTGGAACTCTGATAAAGAAGAAGAGAGAGATGTATAACATGTATAGGCAACAGGGAGGAAATAAGATGCTTGAGGAGTATAAAAAGAGTAAAAAAATACTTAAGAAAGAAATCAGGAGGGCTAAAAGAAGACATGAGGTTGTTTTGGCAGTCAGGATGAAGGATAATCCTAAGAGCTTCTACAGGTATGTTAAGAGCAAAAGCATAGTAAGGGATAAAATTGGTCCTCTTGAAGATCAGAGTGGTCAGCTATGTATGGAACCAAAAGCAATGGGAGAGATATTAAGTGGGTTTTTTGCATCTGTATTTACTAAGGAAACTGGAATGGAGTTATGGAAACAAGGCAAACAAGTAGGGAGGTCATGGAACTTATACAGATTAAAGCGGAGGAGGTGCTTGCTGTCTTGAGGCAAATCAGAGTAGATAAATCTCCAGGACCTGACAGGGTATTCCCTCGGACCTTGAAGGAGACTAGTGTTGAAATTGAAGGGGCCCTGGCAGAAATATTTAAAATGTCGATATCCATGGGTCAGGTGCTGGAGGATTGGAGGATAGCTCATGTAGTTTTGTTGTTTAAAAAAGGCTCAAAAAGTAAGCCGGGAGATTATAGGCTGGTAAGTTTGACATTGGTAGTAGGTAAATTATTGGAAGGAATACGAAGAGATAGGATCTACAAGTATTTGGATAGACAGGGACTGATTAGCAACAGTCAGCTTGGCTTTATGCATGGTAGGTCATGTTTAACCAATCTATTAGAGTTTTTCGAGGAAGTTACCAGGAAAGTGGATGAAGCGAAGGCAGTGGATGTTGTATACATGGACTTCAGTAAGGCCTTTGACAAGGTTCTGCATGGGAGGTTAGTTAGGAAGATTCAGTCACTAGATATACATGGAGAGGTAGTAAATTGGATTAGACATTGGCTCAATGGAAGAAGCCAGAGAGTGGTAGTGGAGGATTGCTACTCTGAGTGGAGGTCTGTGACTAGTGGTGTGCCACAGGGATCAGTGCTGGGTCCATTGTTATTTGTCATCTATATCAATGGTCTGAATGATAATGTGGCAAATTGGATCAGCAAACTTGCTGATGATACAAAGATTGGAGATGTAGTGGACAGTGAGGAAAGTTTTCAAAGCTTGCGGAGGGAATTGGACCAGTTGCAGGAATGGGCTGAAAATTGGCAGATGGAATTTAATGCAGACAAGTGTGAGGTGTTGCACTTTGGAAGGTCAAACCCAGGTAGAACATACAAGGTAAATGGTAGGACACTGAGGAGTGTAGTAGAACAGAGGGATCTGGGAGTACAGGTACATAATTCCCTAAAAATGGATTCACAAGTAGATAGGGTTGTAAAGAAAGCATTTGGTACATTGGTCTTTATAAATCAAAGTATTGAGTATAAGAGTTGGAATGTAATGGTGAAGTTGTATAAGACATTGGTGAGACCGAATTTGGAGTATTGTGTGCAGTTTTGGTCACCTAATTACAGGAAGGGTATTAATAAGGTTGAAAGAGTGCAGAGAAGGTTTACAAGGATGTTGCCGGGACTTGAGAAATTGAGTTACAGAGAAAGGTTGAATAGGTTAGGACTTTATTCCCTGGAGCATAGGAGAATGAGGGGTGATTTGATAGAGGTGCATAAAATTATGATGGGTATAGGTAGAGTGAATGCAAGCAGGATTTTTCCACTGAGGCCAGGAGAGGAAAAAAAACAGAGGTCATGGGTTAAGGGTGAAGGGGGAAAAGTTTAAAGGGAATATTAGAGGGAGCTTCTTCACACAGAGAGTGGTGGGAGTGTGGAATGAGTTTCCAGATGAAGTGGTGAATGCGGGCTCACTTTTGATATTTAAGAAAAATTTGGACAGGTATATGGATGAGAGGGGTTTGGAGGGATATGGCCTAGGTGCAGGTCAGTGCGACTAGGCAGAAAAATGGTTCAGCACAGCCAACAAGGGCCAAAAGGCCTGTTTCTGTGCTGTAATGTTCTTTGGTTCTATGAAACACATTTGCAAAAATCTCCAAAGCATTCTTACAAATGGCATACAGCAACATTCAAAGTAACTTCATTATCAAAGTACATATTGGCATCTCCCTAGAGCAAGGGGTTTAGATGGGATGGAGTTTGTTAGGTGTGTTTAGGAAGGTTTCCTGACACAATATGAGAATATGCCTACAAGAGGAGAGGTTGTACTTGATCTGGTACTGGAAAATGAACCTGGTCAGGTGTCAGGTCTCTCAGGGGGAGAACGTTTTGGAGATAGTGATTACAATTCTATCTCCTTTACCATAGCATTGGAGAGGGGTAGGAATAGACAAGTTAGGAAATCGTTTAACTGTAGTAAGGGGAAATACAAAACTATCAGGCAGGAAGTTGGGAACAGATGTTCTCAGGGAAATGTATGGCAGAAATGTGTCATATATTCAGAGGATATTTGTATGGTGTTTTGCATAGGTACATTCCAGTGAGACAGGGAAAGGATGGTGGGGTATAGGAACCATTGTGTACAAAGGCTGTTGAAAATCTAGTCGAGAAAAAATGAAAAGCTTAAGAAAGATTCTAAAACCTAGGTAATGATAGAGACCTAGAAGATCATAAGGCTAGCAGGAAGGAGCTTAAGAATGAAATTAGGTGAGCCAGAAGGGGCCATGAGAAGGTCTTGGCAAGCAAGATTAAGGAAAACCCCAAGGCATTCTACAAGTGTTTGAAGAGCAAGAGGATAAGATGTGAGAGAATAGGAACAATCAAGTGTGACAGTAGAGAAGTGTGTATGGAACTGGAGGAGATATAAGAGGTACTTAATGAATACCTTGCTTCAGTATTCACTACGGAAAAGGATCTTGGCAATTGTAGGAGTGACTAACAGTGGATTGAAAAGCTTGAGTATATAGACATAAAGAAAGAGGATGTGCTAGAGCTTTTGGAAAGCATTAAGTTGGATAAGTCTTCAGGACTGGATGAGATGTACCCCAGGCTGCTATAGAAAGCAAGGGAGGATATTGCTGCACCTCTGGCAATGATCTTTGCATCATCAATGGGGAAGGTGAAGGTTCGGAGGATTGGAGGTTTGCTAATGTTGTTCCCTTATTCAAGAAAGGGAGTAGAGAAGCCCAGAAAATTATAGAGCAGTGAGTCTTAATTCAGTGGTTGGTAAGTTGATGGAAAAGATCCTGAGAGGCAGGATTAAGGAACATTTGGAGAGGCATAATATGATCAGGAATAGTCAGATGGTTTTCTCAAAGGCAAGTTATGATTTACGAGCCTGATTGAGTTTCTTGAGGATGTGACTAAACACATTGATGAAGGTAGAGCAGCAGATGTAGTGTATATGGATTTCAGCAAGGCATTTGATAAGGTACCCCATGCAAGACTTATTAAGAAAGGAAATAGGCATAGGATCTAAGCGGACCTTGCTTCGTGGATCCAGAATTGGCTTGCCTACAGAAGACAAAGAGTGGGTGTAGATGGGTGAAATTCTGCATGGAGGTCGGTGACCAGTGGTGTGCCTCAGGGATCTGTTCTGGGATCCCTTCTCTTCACAATTTTTAGAAATGACTTGGATGAAGAAGTGGAGGGATGGGTTAATACATTTGCTGATGATACAAAGGTTGGCAGATGGAGTTCAACCCAGATAAGTGTAAGGTGGTTCATTTTGGTAGGTCAGCTGTGATGAAAGGGTATAGTATTAAAGGTAAGACTCTTGGCAACGTGGAGGATCAGAGGGATCTTGGGGTCCGAGTCCATAGGACACTCAAAGCTGTTGTACAGATTGACTTTGTGGTTAAGAAGTCATACAGTGCATTGGCCTTCATCAACCATGGGATTGAGTATAAGAGCCGAGAGGTTATGTTACAGCTATATAGGACCCTGGTCAGACCCCACTTGGAGTACCGTGCTCAGTTCTGGTCACCTCACTACAGGAAGGATGTGGAAACTTTAGAAAGGGTGCAGAGGAAAATTACAAGGATGTTGCCTGGATTGGGGAGCATGTCTTATGAGAATAGGTTGAGTGAACTCAGTCTTTTTTCCTTGGAACGACGGAGGATGAGAGGTGACCTGATAGAGGTGTATAAGATGATGAGAGGCATTAATCATGTGGATTAGTCAGAGGCTTTTTCCCAGGGCTGAAATGGCTAACACGAGAGGACACAGTATTAAGCTGCTTGGAAGTAGGTACAGAGGGGATATCAGGATTAAGTTTTTTATGCAGAGAGTGGTGAATGCGTGGAATGGGCTGCTGGCAACGCTGGTGGAGGCGGTTATGATAGAGTCTTTTAAGCATCTCCTGGATAGGTACATGGGGCTTAGAAAAATAGAGGGCTATTTTCCTGCAGGAATTCACAAGTACAAGAAACACTTTTGAATCAATATAGGACCATCCCAACCAATGTGAAAGAGACAACAAGCTGCAAATACAAACAGAAAATAATAAACAAGTAAACAAACAAGTGAACAAACAAATAAATAAATACCTAGGAAAGTCCTTAAAAGTGAGTCTATAGGTTGTGGGAACAGTTCAGGGATGGGCGAGTGAAGTTATTCCCTCTGGTTCAAGTGTCTGATGGTTGGGTGGATATTAACTGTTCCTGAACCTGATGATGTGAGTCGTCTGTACTTTCTTCCTCATGGCAGCAGCAAGAAGAGAGCATTTCCTGGATGGTTGAGGTGGGGGGTGGGGGGGGGGGGTCACGGAAGAGAAGTTGTGTGGTGGTGGTGTCATTGATGCTGGATGCCACTTTCCTGTGACAGTGCTCCATCTGGTTGTGCTCAATGGTGGGGAGGGTTTTACCTGTGATGGACCGGGCTGTCTCCAATACTTCCAAGAGTTTTGGTGTTTCTATACTAAGCCTTGATGCAACGAGTCAGAAGAAGGTATTCATAGTCTGATATGATTCTGCTTCTATCCGCATACGAAACACTGAGAAATTACTCTTTTAAATCCAGTGTTGGGAGCCCCTCAACCGGTGTTAGCTGGCATGTCACTTATTTTTTAATTTATTCCAGAGGTTTGTTGTATTCATAGTACTTCAATGTTTCTAATTTATTTGAGGAAAGTCTCATCTCATCTGTTGACCACTTTACCATTTTTGAAAAAGGTTAATATAACATATCTTATTCATCTTACAAGTATGTGACATTATTGTACTTTCCTCAACTTCTTTTCATTAGATCCCAATATCTTACATACAGGACTAATTCCAATTGAAATCACTTTCCATTAAAGCAGAATCTTCAGATTCCTGGAATTGATTGAGACACAAGAAAGGGCTGTAATGCTGTCTTATTCCTTAGTATGCTGTTATAATTAGTTATATTGCAAAGTGAAACTTGCTGATATAAGTCTAATTAAGTGGATGGCCAAGTTTGATTTCAGCAGAAAAGTGACATTTTTTCTCCTATACTGAAAATGACACATTGTCAAAAAATCCAGGAATAGCAGTGCATTGTAACAAGCAGTTGTAACTTCATCTGTTGATGTAACCTGACACCATCAGAACAGACACTGACCTTACTTTCTATAGCCAAGTTCCAGTGGAATTCTCAGAGAAATTGGATAAAACTAGACTAGTCTTTTGAGGAAGAGAAGCTAGGTGGTTATCAAAGTAAATAGGTCATATGTCTTGCTGAAATACGTTTCATTAGGGCGACATAATTTGGCCTAATTCAATATGGAGTGCATATGAATAACAGCCTCAACACATAATGTCTAGTGTAAGACTTGGTAAAGAAGGAAAATGTTGCTGACCCTGCTTTCAGAAAGTAGAATGAATCAGACGACTTCGCAATCCATTAAACGTTAGAGACTATACATAATCATGAAGAGGGCATAGCAGCAGCTGTGCTTCATTTGGAATTTGAGGAGATTTGGTATGTCACCAAAGACTCATGCTAGTTTCTACAAATGTAAGGTGGAGTGCATTCTGACTGGTTACCTTTTTGCCTGCATTGGGCACCTGGATGTGCAGGACTAAATGTGACTTCAGAGGGTCGTAGTCTCAGTCAGCTCAATCACAGGCACAAATTACCCATCACCAAGGTTGTCTTCAAGAGGCGAAGCTTCAAGAAGTGGCATTCATCATTAAAGGCCCTCACCATCTGGGACATGCCCACTTCTTGTTAGTACCATCATTATTGGAGCTTGAAAAACTCACATTTAATGTTTTTAGGAACAACGTTCCCCCCCCACCCCCCCCATCAGATTACTGAATGATCCATGAACCATGAACACTCTTTCATTCTCCCTCTTTTGCACTACTTGTTTATTGAAACTTACAGTATTTCTGAATTTTGCATTGTACTGCTACTGCAAAATAACAAATTCCACAACGTGCAGTATGTTGCTGATAATAAAGCTGATTCCGATTCTAATTATGTGGGATCAAGGTTTAAAATATCCAGCTATTTTAAACTATCTCATTGAAATGTCTGTTCAATAATTGAAAAATGAACTTTTAAGTTTCAGCAAGATTCATCCTATAAATAGCTAATTTTAATTTTGTGATACCATTTCTTTTTTTAATGCTTTTTATTTTACTCCTTTGTGCATGCTAACTTATTCCAATTCAAATCTCATCTTTCTGACAGTGTGTGGTGTTGTTCACTACAATTTATTTAGTTTCCTTTACACTTTCAGTCCATATTGTGTAAAGCAGTGATGGATTTTGACTTCAACTTTCGAAGGTAAAAATGCTCTCAAAAAGATCATTTCCCTGGCTAACTCCTCCAATTACAATGAGGGAAGTCATTTATTTCTATCTTCTAATTGTTCCCAGTGCATACTGTGGGTCACAATTGCCAGAAATTATTTTTCATATGACACATTTACAATGATGGATATGACTTGTGAAAAAATGTTGAGAAAATTTGACTATTAATACAGATACGGAGGTATCTGAAAAAGAAGCAAAACAGACATGGTCCATGTCCATCAGCCATGTGTCATCTCTCCTGGTGTATTTTCAAAATATAAGTGCAAAAATAATACAAGAGGAAATAAATGCACATATCTCCATGTCAAAATCTGTAGAAGGTGTTGAGATTACTCATTTCTAAGAAACTGCCACTGAATCTAAACTATTTTTATGCAAATGTGTATAGTTTGTGAATAAATTCAGATTGTACTGGATTTACACAGCAAGTCAGGCAACAGTTATGAAAAGAGAAACAGAGTTAACATCTCAGTTTTGATGAAGAATCTCCAACTTGAAGCATTAGCTCTGTTTCTTTTTCCACAGAACATTATGAATGTTTTCAGCACTGGGGTGTAGAGGATTTGCTGGATGCTCATTGTTCAGAATCTATGCTCTCCTTGGCATTACGGGATGCATAGAAAAGAACCATCAGGACATATATCTTCTTAAATGTTTCCAGCCTATTTCTGTTTCTTTTTTTTAATGCATATATACATCGTAAAAAGCAGTGATCCCAACACCGACCCCTGTGGAACTCCACTGGTAACCAGCAGCCAGCCAGAATAGGATCTCTTTATTCCCACTCTCTGTTTTTTGCCGATCAGCCAATGCTCCACCCATCTAGTAACTGCCCTGTAATTCCATGGGCTCTTATCTTGCTAAGCAGCCTTATGTGTGGCACTTTGTCAAAGGCCTTCAGAAGATCCTAGTAGACCACATCTACTGCATCTCTGTTGTCTATCCAGCTTGTAACTTACTCGCACTGTCAGAAAGATGAGTTTTCAATTGGAATAAGTTAGCATGCACAAAGGAGTAAAATAAGAAGTATTAAAAAAAAGAAATAAATGGGCAGACTATAATTTAGATGGGGAGAGAATTCAAAATGCAGAGATGCAAAGGGACTTGGGAGTCCTTGTGCAAGATACCCTAAAGGTTAACCTCCAGGCTGAGTCAGTTGTGAAGAAGGTGAATGCAACGTTGGCATTCATTTCTTTAGGTATAGATTATAAGAGCAGGGATGTGATGTTGAGGCTTTATAAGGCACTCATGAAACCACACTTGGAGTAATTTGTGCAGTTTTGGTCTCCTTATTTCAGAAAGGATAGACTGACATTGGAGAGGGTTCAGAGAAGATTCACGAGAATGATTCCAGGAATGAAAGGGTTATAGTATGAGGACCGTCTGGCAGCTCTTGGGCTGTATTCCCTGGAGTTCAGGAGAATGAGGGGGGGATCTCATAGAAACATTCCGAATGTTAAAAGGCATGAACAAATTAGATATGGCAAAGTTATTTCCCATGGTAGGGAATTCTAGGACAAGAAGGCATGACTTCAGGATTCACAGATGTCCTTTTAGAATTGAGATGCAGAGAAATTACTTTAGTCAGAAGGTCGTAAATCTGTTGAATTTATTGCCACGAGTGGGTGTGAAGGCCAAGACATTAGGTGTATTTAGGCCAGAGATAGATAAGTTCTTGATTAGCCAGTGCATCAAAGGGTATGGGATGACTGGAAGAATTGGATCAGCCCATGATTGAATGGCAGAGCAGACTCGATGGGCCGAATGACCTATTTCTGTTCCTATATCTTATGTCTTATGGTCTAATATGGGATACATCTTTTCATCTGCATGCAAGGAGAGCAGCCGCATTAACTCAGTCCTTCTGGAAAGAGTGACTGCTGACCCAGGTCCGAACATTGCTGATCTAGGCTGAATATACTGATCTGGCTGCTGGCCATCTTTATTGGGAGCCATCGCTGAACCCTCTGCCTTCGCCTTAGTGCTCCAATCTTCCTTGCTGATTCAAGATGGAATCATTCATAACCCATGCCTCATCTCTGGTCTTTTGCAAGAATCAGCTTGTGTTCTCAGACCTTTACAGCTCCGTGGCTCTGATCTCCTCAAGGCAGCTCTCTGGACACAGCACAGCACTGGATCCTCCCATCAAATTCAAACTCTACGTCACAGGCTCCAATAGTTTCTGTAACAAAAACAAGACAAAGAGAACAAGCAGAAGCCATAGAAAAAGTGTAATAATTGGACAGATTTGCTATTTGGAAGATATTGCCCAAGGAGTCACTGTTTGCTGGCACCATCTTGCTTGGAAGACTCCACTGGAGTCTAGGTGGAGCTGCTCTCTGGTGTTCACACCCTGGAAGACAAGCTGCATTGCCTTCTTTTGTGGCTGACTCAGTATGAGAAGAGGAGACATTCTTGCAGAAATGTGACTATATGTGCTGTGTGACTGTATGAATCAGAATCAGGTTTAATATCATTGGTATAAGTCATGAAATTTGTTGCTTTGTGGCAGCAGTATATTGCAATACATAATAATAATAATAAAAATCCCATAAATAATAATAAGTATATATTTTAAAAATTAAGTTAAATAAGGCGAGCAATAAGAGGAAAAGATAGTGAGGTAGTGTTCAGAGATTCATTGTCCATTCAAAAATCCGATGGCTGAGGGGAAGAAGCTGTTCATGTCTGTGTCTTCAGGCTCCTGTAACTGCTTCTTGATGGTAACAATAAAAAGAGGGCATGTATTCGATGATGGGGTTCCTTAATGATCAATGCAGCCTTTTTCAGGGTTCAGCTTCTGAAGGTGTCCTTGGTGCTGGGAAGGCCATTATGGAATTGGCTGCATTTACAATTTTCTGCAGCTTTTTCCACTCCTGTGCAACATATCAGGTGGTCATGCAACCGGCTGGAATGCTCTGCACAATTTCCATCTGAAGAAATTTGCACGAGTCTTTGGTGGCATATTAAATCTCCTCAAACTCCACATAAAATATAGCTGGTATCATGCCTTTTTTGTAATTGCATCAATCTGTTGGATCCAGAGATGTTGACTCCCAGGAACTTGAAACTGCTCACCCTTTCCATTGTTGATCCCTCGATGAGGACTGGCTTGTGCTCCCTTGACTTCGCCTTTCTGAAGTCCACAATCAATTCTTTGTTCTTACTGATGATGAGTGCAAAGTTGTTGTCGCCACACCACTCAACCAGCTGATCTATCTCACTCCTGCATGCCTCCTCACCACCTGAAATTCTGCCAACAATAGTTGAGTCATCAACAAATTTAAAGATGGCATTTAAGTCACACAGTTGAGGATGTGGAGGGAATAAAGCAATGGGCTAAGTACGCATCCTTGAGGTGTGCTGGTGTTGATTGTCAGTGAGAAGGAGATGTTATTTCTGATCTGCACTGACTGTAGTCACCCAGTGAGAAGATCAAGAATTCAGTTGCAGAGGGAGGTACAGCAGCTCAGGATCTGGAGCTTGTTGAATAGAACTGAAGATATGATTGCATTGAACACTGAGCTACAATCAAACAGTTTGACATAAGCATTATTATTGTCCACGTGATCCAAGGCCAAGGTAGAGCCAGTGAAATTGCATCTATTGTGGTGTTAGGCAAGTTGTAGAGGGTCTTTGTCCTTGCCTAGGGGTTAGCCATGACCAACCTTTCAAAGCACTTTATAACAGTAGATGTGAATGCCATTGGGTGATAGTCACGGAAGCAGCTCACCCTGATCTTCTTGGCGTTGGTATGATTGAAGCAGGTGGGAACTTCCAGCTGTAGCAGTGAGAGACTGAAGATGTCCTTGAACACTCCTGTCGGTTGGTTGGCACAGTTTTTCAAAGGCCTACCAGATACACCTTCTGTGCCTGATGCCTTGCAAATGTTCACCTCTTGAAGGTGTGAACTGGAAAACAGATCCCTGAACAGCTAATTACAATATGGTCCTAACATCTCTACTCTGGCATCTCCACAACAGTCACACCTCCATTTATGCAAAGATAAGATTAATGTCCCTCTCATTAACTCTACGACTCTTAACAACCCACATGTGATGCTATACCTTTAAACAACACACAGAGTTGAAAGCTGGAAAACTATCCACCATGGATTAGAACTGAGGAAGCCTCTCGGACGAGTGACAAAATGTCTTCTAGACAACACCACAGCTGCCCAGTTGCTTTGATTTACTACTGCTTAAAATGACCTGGATGACTGAGAGCCTTCATAGACATAGAAGCAAGGATGTAATGTTGAGACTTTATAAAACACTGGTGAGGCCTCAGTTGGAGTATTGTGAGCAGTTTTGGGCCCCTTATCTTCGAAAAGGATGTGGTGAAACTGGAGAGGGTTCAAAGGAGTTTCACAAAAATGATTCCAGGATTGAATGACTTGTCATATGAGAAGCGTTTGATGGCTTTGGGCCTGTATTCACTGGAATTCAGAAGAATGAGGGGTGACCTCATTGAAACCTATCGAACGGTGAATGGCCTTGATAGAGTAGATATGGAGAGGATGTTCCCTGTGGTGGAACAGTCTCACCAGAGGACACAGTCTCAGAATAGTGAGGAGTCTTTTTAGAACAGAGATAAGGAGGAATTTCTTTAGCGAGAGAGTGGTGAATCTGTGGAATTCTTTGTCATAGGCAGCTGTAGAGGTCATGCCAGTATGTATATTTAAGGCAGAGTTTGATAGATTCTAGATTGGTCAGAGCATGAAGCGATACAGGGAGAAGGCAAAAGATTAGGGCTGAGAAAAAAGGATCTGCCATGATGAAATGGTGGAGCATTCTTGAAGGGCCAAATGACCTAATTCTGCCCCATATCTTATGGTCTTATGTTGGTGTGTGAAAATACCACAGGTAATTTGAACTGACATATTGGCCAGTACTATATGCCATATGAAATAAACAAACGTAATGATGAATAAACAATTTAATCAATTAATGCTACAATAATTTTAAAAATAATAATCGGAAAGACTTGATATTACAGTAGATTGTCTGAGGATGATTCAGATGTGCAATATTTCCAAATGAACGACACTTCAGTAATTATTATCCACCCATCCTGTGCTCAATGTTTCCAATAATTTGCATAAATATAGTTTTTTAAAGGAATTCAGATGAAGGAGAACGTGCATTGTTGTTTGCTTTTCTTTTGTGAATACTAAAAATTTTGTTTTGATAATCTTTGAGAGAAAGTTGCTGACTGATAAAGATCTCAGAATCCTACTGTGATTGTGATTAAACTGCATCCAAAGTAAAATTTGCATAGCTCCCAAATGACTTTTTTATAGTATTCCAGATTGCTGTGAAACTAAAACCATAAAATAAAACATCAACCATCTAAACCATATCCATACAAATAGTTCTATCAGAATTAAGCAAAATCTTTGTTACTGGCAGATATTATAAATGCACTATATTAGTGTAATGGACACAACAGACGAGGAGTTATCTTCTATGATAAGCAAGGTTGGCAGAATGTCACATAATTTTCAACCTTCTGTATCAGCAACTAGCTAGTAAGCTTCTAAATTTCATGACAGTCCCTTGAAGATTACAGGACATGTTCTGGCCATTACAGAGACTTGGCTGGCACCAGGACAGGAATGGATTCTCAATATTCCTGGATTTCAGTACTTTAAAGGGATAAAGAGGTGGGGGGGGGGGTGGGGAAGGAGAGGAGGGGTAGCATTACTGGTCAGGGATACTATTACAGCTACAGAAAGGGTGGGTAATGTAGCAGGATCCTCTTTTGAATCAGTATGTGCAGAAGTCTGGAACAGGAAAGGAGCAGTTACTCTATTGGGAGTATTCTATAGGCCCCTTGGTAGCAGCAGGGATACCGAGGAGCAGATTGGGAGGCAGATTTTGGAAAAGTGCAAAAATAACAGTGTTATTATCATGGGTGACTTTAACTTCCCTAATATTGATTGGCACCTGATTAGTTCCAATGGTTTAGACGGGGCAGAGCTTGTCAAGTGCGTCCAGGATGGATTCCTGTCACAATACATTGACAGGCCAACTAGGGGGAATGCCATACCTAGATCTAGTATTAGGTAATGAACCGGGCCAGGTCACAGATCTCTCAGTGGGTGAGCATCTGGGGGACAGTGATCACCACTCTCTGTCCTTTAGCATTATCATGGAAAAGGATAGAATCAGAGAGGACAGGAAAATTTTTAATTGAGGAAGGGCAAATTATGAGGCTATAAGGCTAGAACTTGTGATGATGTTTTTGCAGGGAAATGTACTATGGACATGCGTTCGATGTTTAGGGATCTCTTGCAGGATGTTAGGGATAAATTTGTCCCGGTGAGGAAGATAAAGAATGGTAGGGTGAAGGAACCATGGGTGACAAGTGAGGTGGAGAATCTAGTCAGATGGAAGAAGGCAGCATACGTAAGGTTTAGGAAGCAAAGATCAGATGAGTCTATTGAGGAATATAGGGTAGCAAGAAAGGAGCTTAAGAAGGGTCTGAGGAGAGCAAGAAGGGGGCATGAGAAGGTCTTGGCAAGTAGGGGAAAGGAAAACCCAAAGGCATTCTTCAATTAAGTGAAGAACAAAATGTTGACAGGAGTGAAGATAGAACCAATTAGAGATAAGGGTGGGAAGATGTGCCTGGAGGCTGTGGAAGTGAGCGAGGTCCTCAACGAATACTTCTTTTCGGTATTCACCAATGAGAGGGAACTTGATGATGGTGAGGACAATATGAGTGAGGTTGATGTTCTGGAGCATGTTGATATTAAGGGAGAAGAGGTGTTGGAGTTGTTAAAATACATTAGGACAGATAAGTCCCCGGGGCCCGACGGAATATTCCCCAGGCTGCTCCACGAGGCAAGGGAAGAGATTGCTGAGCCTCTGGCTAGGATCTTTATATCCTCATTGTCCATGGGAATGGTACTGGAGGATTGGAGAGAGGCGAATGTTGTCCCCTTGTTCAAAAAAGGCAGTAGGGATAGTCCAGGTAATTATAGACCAGTGAGCCTTATGTCTGTGGTTGGAAAGCTGTTGGAAAAGATTCTTAGAGATAGAATCTATGGGCATTTAGAGAATCATGGTCTGATCAGGGGCAGTCAGCATGGCTTTGTGAAGGGCAGATCGTGTCTAACAAGCCTGATAGAGTTCTTTGAGTAGGTGACCAGGCATATAGATGAGGGTAGTGCAGTGGATGTGATCTACGTGTATTTTAGTAAGGCATTTGACAAGGTACCGCACGGTAGGCTTATTCAGAAAGTCAGAAGGCATGGGATCCAGGGAAGTTTGGCCAGGTGGATTCAGAATTGGCTTGCCTGCAGAAAGCAGAGGGTCGTAGTGGAGGGAGTACATTTGGATTGGAGGGTTGTGACTAGGGGTGTCCCACAAGGATCAGTTCTAGGACCTCTACTTTTTGTGATCTTTATTAACAACCTAGATGTAGGAGTAGAAGGGTGGGTTGGCAAGTTTGCAGAATACACAAAGTTTGGTGGTGTTGTGGATAGCGTTGAGGATTGTCAAAGATTGCAGAGAGACATTGATAAGATGCAGAAGTGGGCTGAGAAGCGGCAAATGGAGTTCAACCCGGAGAAGTGTGAGGTGGTACACTTTGGAAGGACAAACTCCAAGGCAGAGTACAAAGTAAATGGCAGGATACTTGGGAATGTGGAGGAGCAGAGGGATCTGGGGGTACATGTCCACAGATCCCTGAAAGTTGCCTCACGTATAGATAGGGCAGTTAAGAAATCTTATGGAGTGTTAGCTTTCATAAGTCGAGGGATAGAGTTTAATAGTCACGGGGTAATGATGCAGCACTATAAGACTCTAGTTAGGCCACACTTGGAGTACTATGTCCAGTTCTGGTCACCTCACTATAGGAGGGATGTGGAAGCATTGGAAAGGGTACAGAGGAGATCTACCAGGATGCTGTCTGGTTTTGAGAGTGTGCATTATGATCAGAGATTAAGGGACCTAGTTCAAGGTGGATATTAGAGGAAGGTTTTTTACTCAGAGAGTTGTTGATGTGTGGAATGCACTGCCTGAGTCAGTGGTGGAGGCAGATACACTAGTGAAATTTAAGAGACTACTAGACAGGTATATGGAGGAATTTAAGGTGGAGTGTTATATGGGGGCAGGGTTTAAGGGTCGGCACAACATTGTGGGCTGAATGGCCTGTACTGTGCTGTATTGTTCTTTGTTCTTTTTGTTCTTTGTTCTCTAAATACCTAGTTATATTTGTAAATATTCATTTTCATTTGAGAATCCACACACAGCATACCAACTGAACTAAAGATCACAATGTTGCTTACCCATTAAAAGTTGATAGAAATTTATTTACAGCTTATCTTTTCTTCTCTGGCTACACCCTTATTCCATTGCAGAATGGATCTGTTCTCCAGTTAGAATTTTCTTTCCACCTGAAATTCAATGAATAGTTTCTTACTCTTGTGAGAGCTTTTTGTTCCGAGTCAACCTGCCTTCTGTAACTTAGGTGTGACTTTTTCAGTTCTAATTCATGCTGGGTAGTTTCCCAGTTTATAAACACTGTCAGTTGTTTAAAGGTATAGCAATCACATGAAGCTTTTGTGTATCCCCTCCTTAATCTGCTGAATGAGCCAAAAGTCATCCAACTCCAGCTCTTGTTTCCTAACATGGTCTGGAAGGAGCTGCACCCAGATGCAGCTCTCACAGATGTAGCAATCGAAGAGACAAAAGGTTTCCACATTACAATTCCCCACACCTGGGATCTATTCTCACAACTTTGGTTAGGCACAAGCAACCAGAAAAAGGGAAAATAAACATAAATAGAAAACTGACAGAAACCTCAACCAAGCTCCATCTTTCCTCGCTGAATACCCTTGAGCCAAAACCTCAACTCCCCATTATAAAAATGACTGTATCAAACTATGGCTTCTTCCGCAATGCCTGCTTAAACCTAGCTTCTTTCTTTTGGTCCTGCCAAATGCCTAATAACCCAAATGAGTTTAAAGCTCTGCAGAAAGTCCCAACTGGCCTCACTCACTTTTTAAATCTGTGCTAATCACCACAGGAAAAGGCTTCTGCTATTTCAAGCTCCATAGGAAGCTTGTTCAAGTTTTTCTCTGGCTGGATGCAACTTGTTATTAATTTATTTAGAGATCAATTAATTTCTGATTCTAATGTTGTCTCTCAACATTGAAATTATATATATTCTCAACATCTATTTTCAAATTTAAGTATATTTCAAATTAAAGTTTATTTTTGCTCGTTGCTGAAGTTCTGCTTTATCATATAGCTGTATCTATGCTATTAAAACTTAGAGGGCAGAGTTTTTCTGTTTAGCCTGACAGATAAACTGGCTTTTATCTGCATTGATCAGTACCTGCAGGTAAGACAAAGTAAAAGCAATATATGAGGCATGACAGCAGAGGTAAAAATGTGTGAACTTTGCTGTTACAGCATGTCATTATCTGAGCATTTTGCTTGTGCTACTATTTCTCTAAGAATATTTAATAATTAGCTTGACAGCTTTGTATCTAATCTGTTTTCATGGTTGCAGACAAAAATGAGAGTCACAACAGCCTGACATTGTGAGCAGCTTTTGGAGCATTATGAGCATCACAGAGGTTTCGTTGTTTGAAGAGATATAATTTAGATATAATTTCTGGTAGTAGTGTGGCTGCTCCAAGCTATCCTGATATTCATGTAGCAGCCCAAAATAGCTGTCAGAGTGCTGCAAGATTATGAGAGAAAATAACCCCGAATCACCACATCAGAGTTTCTGATCAAAGTTCATTCATCACCAATTTCATACTACTCTACTGTACCACAAATTTAACAGCAAATAATTAACATCTATCATTTTTATGAAACAAAAAAAAAAGCCCCAGAACCTTCTCACATAATTCCAGCACAGAACTACTTCTTGCTTCGATTTTGGGTAATACATTCTTTCGAAAATCCCATTCCATGGACACTTGAATTTTGCGATATGCAGCATCTTGCTACAAAAGTATTTAGGTATGATATATGCCATCATATTATTTTTAAATTAATTTCAATTCATAGCATGGAAGGTAATTATTGAAGGGAGTGAGCCCGAATGCTATTCCTCACAAACTAATTTATCCTTAAGCTTTAAAACTGTGAATTAATATTTTCAGCTTGTTGAGGTGTGTTGCTTCAATATACCGGTAGTCCAAAACAGTTTGGAAGTGAGAGAATTGGAGGGTGACTTCAATCTGATTCATCTACAAGTAAATTGCCAGGGTTAGGCTGGTTATCAGTTTCATAACTACATTTATTTTACCTTCTTTGCAACCCCTTTTTCAGTTACACTTATTTGCATAATGCAAGCAAAATAACCTCATTCCCCATGGAGGGTAGGTTGCAGTAGTTCTTCACATTGGTAGAAGTACCAAGTACCAAGGATTTTGAAGTAGGGTTGACACAGTATAATATCTTGCAAAGCATAATTGGAATCAACCAATCACTCCCAGATGAGCTCGATGTCTTTTATTCATGCTTCAATAAGAAGAACTATGACACACCCATGCAAGCCTTCTCATCTCTAGATTACACTGTAATTTCATTCTCTGAGGCTGACATCCATGCATCCTTCAAGAGCACAAACCCACAAAGTTATCTTAACCTGTGGTGTACACAGCTGCATACTAAAGATCTGTGTTGGTAAACAGGCTCCCTACCTTCAAAGAGACATGTATTGTTCAAGTGCCTGAGAAAAGCGTGGTGACTGGCCTCAATGATTACCATCTAGTGGTACTTATATCCGCGCTAACAAAGTGCGTTGAGAGTTTGGCTATGGCATGAATCAACTCCTGCCTCAGTGATAAAATGGATCTGATCCAATTTGCTAATAACAGTTGATGCAGTTTCTCTAGCTCTTTGCTCTGGACCATCTGGACAACATGTTGGGCTCATGTTTATCAGCTACTGCTCAGCAATTAACACAGTTCTCCCATCCAAACACATCATCAAGATTCAAGACCTGGGCCTCTGTACCTCTCTTTACAACCTAACAGATAGATTCCTCAGTGGCAGACTTAAATCAATGAAAATTTATATCAACATCTCCACCTTGCTGACTATTTACACAGGCACACTTCAAGGCTGTGTTCCCTAACTCCCTTTGCTGCTCTCCATGCACATGGCCATGTGGCTAAGCACAGCTCCAGTGCCATCTTTAAATTTGCTCATGACCCTACTGTGATTGGATGAATCACTGGAGGTGAGGAGTCAGCTTATCAGAACAAGAGAGATCACCTGGTTGGGTGGTGCCACAAAAGGCAATTTTTATTCAACCAAAGTCCTGGCAGGGAGGTTTGTTAAGGCTATACGGGAGAGTTTAAACCAGGATTGCTGGGGGTGGGAACCAAACTGAAGAAACAAAGGAAGAGATGGTTGGCTCATACATAGAGAAAGCTTGGAGACAGTGCGAGAGGGAGGATAGGCAGGTGATTGAGAAGGGATGAGCTCACACTAATGGTTTGAGATGTATCTATTTTAATGCAAGGATTTTTATGAACAAAGTGGATGAGCTTAGAGTATGGATCAGTACTTGGAGCTATGATGTTGTGGCCATTACAGAGACTTGGATGGCTCAGGGGCAGGAATGGTTACTTCGAGTGCCAGGCTTTAGATGTTTCAAAAAGGATAGGGAGGGAGGCAAAAGAGGTGGAGCGTGGCACTGTTGATCAGAGATAGTGTCACAGCCGTAGAAAAGAAGAAAGACATGGAGCGATTGTCTACGGAGTCTCTATGGGTGGAAGTTAGGAATATGAAGGAGTCAATAACTCTACTGGGTTTTTTTTATAGACCACCTAATAGTAACAGATACATCAAGGAGCAGACAGGGAGACAGATTCTGGAAAGGCATAATAATAATAAGAGTTGTTGTGGTGGAAGATTTTAATTTCCCAGATATTGATTGGCATGCCCCTAGAGTGAGGGGTTTAGATGGGGTGCAGTTTTTTAGGTGTGGTCAAGAAGGTTTCTTGACACAATATGTAGATAAGACTACAAGAGGAGAGGTTGTACTTGATCTGGTATTGTGAACTGAACCTGGTCAGGTGTCAGACCTCACAGTGGGAAAGCATTTTTGAAATACCATACCATGGTGTGAGAGGGATCGGAACAGACAAGTTAGGCAAGCATTTAATTGGATAAAGGGGAAGTATGAGGTTATCAGGCAGGAACTTGGAAGCATAAATTGGGAACAGATGTGATCAGGGAAATATACAGCAGAACTGTGGCAAATTGTTCAGGGGATATTTGCGTGGAATTCTGCATAGGTACATTCCAATGAGACAGGGAAAGGATTGTAGAGTACAGGAACCGTGCTGTACAAAGACTGTTGTAAATCTAGTCAGGAAGAAAAGAAATGCCTACGAAAGGTTCAGAAAGATAGGTAATGATAGAGAGCTAGAAGATTATAAGGCTAGCAGGAAGGAGATCAAGAAAGAAATTAGGAGAGCCAGAAGGGACCATGAGAAGGCCTTGGCGGACAGAAGTAAGGAAAGCACCAAGGCATTCTACAAGTATGTTAAGAGCAAGAGGATAAGACATGACAGAATAGGACCAATCAAGTGTGACAGTGGAAAAGTGTGCATGGAACCGGAGGAGATAGCAAAGGTACTTAATGAGTACTTTGCTTCAGTGTTCACTACGGAAAAGGATCTTGGTGATTGTAGAGATGACTTACAGTGGACTGAAAAGCTTAAGCATATAGATATTAAGAAAGAGGATGTGCAGGAGCTTTTGGAAGGCATCAAGTTGGATAAGTCACCGGGACCAGAGGAAATGTACCCCAGTCTACTGTGGGAAGTGAGGGAGGAGATTGCTGAGCATCTGGCATTATCTTTGCATCATCAATGGGGATGGGAGAGGTTCCAGAGGACTGGAGGGTTGCAGATGTTGTTTTATTATTCAGGAAAGGGAGTAGAGATATCCCAGAAAATTATAGACCAGTGATTCTTACCTCAGTGGTTGGTAAGTTGATGGACAAAATCCTGAGAGGCAGGATTTATGAACGTTTGGAGAGGCATAGTATGATTAGGACTAGTCAGCCTGGCTTTGTCAAAGGCAGGTCATGCCTTACAAGCCTGTTTGTATTTTTTGAGGATGTGACTAAACACTTTGATGATGGTAAAGCAGTAGATAATAGATAATAGACAATAGACAATAGACAGTAGGTGCAGGAGTAGGCCATTCGGCCCTGCTAGCCAGCACCGCCATTCACCGTGATCATGGCTGATCATACACAATCAGTACCCCATTCCTGCCCTCTCCCCATATCCCTTGACCCAGCTATCTATAAGAGCTCTATCTAAATCTCTCTTGAATGCATTCAGAGACTTGGCCTCCACTGCCTTCTGGGGCAGAGCATTCCACATATCCACCACTCTGGGTGAAAAAGTTTTTCCGCATCTCTGTTCTAAATGGCCTACCCCTTATTCTTAAACTGTGGTCTCTAGTTCTGGACTCTCCCATCAGCGGGAACCTGCTTCCTGCCTCCAGTGTGTCCAATCCCTTAATAATCTTATATGTTTCAATCAGATCCCCTCTCATCCTTCTAAATTCCAGTGTATACAAGCCCAGTCGCTCCAATCTTTCAACATATGACTGTCCCGCCATTCCAGGAATTAACCTTGTGAACCTACGCTGCACTCCCTCAATAGCAAAAATGTCCTTCCTCAAATTTGGAGACCAAAACTGCACACAATACTCCAGGTGGGGTCTCACCAGGGCCCTGTATAGCTGCAGAAGGACCTCTTTACTCCTATACTCAATTCCTCTTGTTATAAAAGCCAGCATGCCATTAGCTTTCTTCACTGCCTGCTGTACCTGCATGCTTGCTTTCATTGACTGATTTACAAGAACACCTAGATCTTGTTGATGTAGTGTATATAGATTTCAGCAGGGCATTTAACAAGATACCCTATGCAAGGCTTATTGAGAAAGTAAGGAGGCATGGGATCCAAGGAGAAATTGCTTTGTGGATCCAGAACTTGCTTGCCCACAGAAGGCAAATTGTGGTTGTAGATGGGTCATATTCTGTATGGAGGTTGGTCACTAGTGGTGTTCCTCAGGGATCTCTTCTGGGACCTGTCCTCTTTGTGATTTTTATAAGTGACCTGGATGAAGAAGTGGTGGGATGGGTTAGTAAATTTACTGAAGACACAAAGTTTGGAGGTGTTGTGGATAGTGTGGGGGGGCTGTCAGAGCATACAGCGGGACATTGATAGGATGCAAAACTGGGCTGAGAAGTGGCAGATGGAGTTCAACCCAGATAAGTGTGAAGTGGTTCATTTTGGTAGGTCAAATATGATGACAGAATATAGTATTAATGATAAGACTCTTGGCAGTGTGGAGGATCAGAGGGATCTTGGGGTCTGAGTCCAAAGGACACTCAAGGCTGCTACACAGGTTGATTCTGTGGTTAAGAAGATACACGGTGCATTGGCCTTCATCAGTCATGGGATTGAGTTTAGGTGCCGAGAGGTAATGTTGCAGCTATATAGGACCCTGGCCAGACCCCATTTAGTGTACTGTGCAGAGTTCTGGTCGTCTCGCTATAGGAAAGATGTGGAAACCATAGCAAGTGTGCAAAGGAGATTTACAAGGATGTTGCCAGGATTGGGGAGCATGCCTTATGAGAATAGGTTGAGTGAACTTGCCCTTTTTTCCTTGGAGTGACGGAGGATGAGAGGTAACCTGATAAGATGATGAGAGGCATTAATCGTGTGGATAGTCAGAGGCTTTTTACCCAGGGCTGAAATGGCTGAACATCGACGGCTCCTCGGTAGAGATCATAAAGAGCACCAAATTACTTGGTGTTCACCTGACGGAGAATCTCACCTGGTCCCTCAGCACCAGCTCCATAGCAAAGAAAGCCCAGCAGCGTCTCTACTTTCTGCAAAGGCTGAGGAAAGTCCATCTTCCACCCCCCATCTTCATCACATTCTACAGGGGTTGTTATTAAATCATCCTGAGCAGCTGCATCACTGCCTGGTTTGGAAATTGCACCATCTCGGATCGCAAGACCCTGCAGTGGATAGTGAGGTCAGCTGAGAAGATCATCAGGGTCTCTCTTCCCGCCATCACGGACATTTACACTACACACTGCATCCGCAAAGGAAACAGCATTATGAAGGACTCCATGCACCCCTCATACAATCTCTTCTCCCTCCTGCCGTCTGGGAAAAGGCTACGAAGCATTCGGGCTCTCACGACCATACTATGTAACAGTTTCTTCCCCCAAGCATCAGACTCCTCAATACCCGAAGCCTGGACTGACACCTTGCCCTGTTGTCCTGTTTACTATTTATTGTAATACCTGCACTGTTTTTGTGCACTTTATGTAGTCCTCTATAGGTCTGTAGTCTAGTGTAGCTTTCTCTGTGTTGTTGTTTTTTTTTACATAGTTCAGTCTAGTTTTTGTACTGCGTCATGAAACACCATGGTCCTGAAAAACGTTGTCTCATTTTTGCTATGTACTGTACCAGCAGTTATGGTCGAAATGACAATAAAAGTGCCTTGACTTGACTTGACTTGACTTGGCTAGCATGGGAGGGCACAATTTTAAGGTACTTGGAAGTAGGTACAGAGGAGATATTAGAGGTAAGTTTGTTGCACAGAAACTGGTGAGTGCATGGAATGGGCTGCAAGCAATGGTGGTGGAGGCGGATACAATAAGGTCTTTTAAGAGACTCCTGGACATGTATATGGAGCTCAGAAAAATAGAGGTAACCCTGGGTAATTCTCAGGTAAGGACATGTTCGGCACTGCTTTGTGGGCCGAAGGGCCTGTATTGTGTTGTAGGTTTTCTATGTTTCTATGTTTCTATCAGCAAAACTGAAGAGCCGATTTGTGACCAGAAAGGGTGAAGAATGGTAAAAACTTGCCAGTCTTCATTGGAGAAGTGGCAGTGGAGTGAGTCAGCAGCTTTATATTTTTGGGTGTTACTGTAACTGATGATCTGTGTTTGTCCAGGGCATTGGTGCTACAATAAGGAAAGCATGTTTAAAATGTAATGAACCTTGGCTTTTCATTATACATTCTAACAAACCTCTACAGATATAGCATTGAAAGCATCCTGATTGGTTGCATCATGGTCCGGTACGCAGAAGCGCAGGAGCAAAGGAGCTGCAGAGAACTGGCCCAATACGTCACAGGCACATCCCTTCCCATCATTATCTACAGGAGGCACTGCCTCTGCAAGGAGTCATCCATTATCAAAGATCCTCATCATCCAGGTAATGCCATATTTTGTTGCCAGCATCTAGTAAGAGGTACAGATGCCTGAGGGCTTGAACACCACCAGGTTCAAACACAGAAACTTCCAATCAAGCATTCAGTTCTTGAAATAATCAACAAAACTCTTATCACCAGCTCTGTATAACAACATTGTGATCATTTTAACCATTTGGCACTAATATGGATTTTATTTGTTTTATTAGAGTTTTCCTGTAAAATTTGGAATATATTTTATATTTAATTTATGTTTATTTCATGAATGCTGTCTATAGGATGCCATGTGCCCATGATGCATTTGCAAGTAAGTTTTTGATTGCTCCGGTACTTAAATATATTTGTATGTATGACAATAAACTCAATGTTCATTTTCATCTTGGAATTTGGTAGAGGAAATTTGATGAAAACTCTACTAGTTGCGAAGGAAAGTTTTAAGACTCTTATTGAAAATAACTTTTCTCCATTATTATTGGTCAATGCAGTATTATGGCCTGCTGCTTTCTGTACATAATAATTAATCAATCAACATTCTTACCATAGCATAGAACATAGAACTGTACAGCATGGCAACAGGGCATTCAGCCCATCATGTCCTAGGTGGTCACGATAGGTAATGTAACAAATCCCATTTGTCTGCACATTGTCCATATCTTTCCATTCCCTGCATATTCATATGTCTGTCTAAGAGCCTATTAAACATTACCTTCATATGTGCTTCCTCCACCACCTTTAGAAGCACATTCTAGGTACCTACCACTCACAATGTAAAAAAAAACTTTTCCTCTGTCACCTTAAATCTCTATCCTGTAATATTGGAAGTTTCCACCCTTGGATAAAAACTCCATCTACCCTATCTACACCTCATAATTTTAAATAGTTTGCTACTGTTTTCAGCTTCTGCCACTCCAAAGAAAATGATCAAAGTTTATCCAAGCTCTCCTTTTAGCCAATACTCTTCAATTCAGGCAACATCCTCGTGGACCCTTCCTGCATCCTCTTTAAAACCTCCACATCTTTGTCATATTTTGGCAACAAGAAGTGTGCACGATACTCTAAATATGTCATGACCAAAGTTTTATATAGCTGCAACATGGCTCACCTGCTTTAAAACTCACTGTCTCAACTGACAAAAGCAAATATACCATTCTCTTTCTCCCACCCAATCGACATGTGTTGGGACTTTCAATGAGCAGTGAACTTTCACTCTGAGATCCCTTTGAATATCAAGTATACTGAAGGTACTCCTGCTTTTGACATCCCAAAATGTATCACTTCACACTGGCCCAGATCAAACTCTACTTGCCAGTTATCTCTGCCCAAATTCCCAAATGAATGCTCCCTTGCCGGTTAGATGCTATTCTAATCCAATGTTGGGAATTAGTACATGCAGATTACAGTAGTGCCCTTTAATCTCTCAGGAGAGCTACCTGGATGGCCTTCTATCATTCTGGCTTCTGCAGCAGCACAAGGGATGCAGCTGTAGCAGTTTTAATTTTTGGACCCAGCTTGAGGAAGATGAATGCCTCCTAAAATGAATTCCAACACCCTAACCTCTCTGCTATGGAGGTAATAGTGAGAAGTTATGTTTCAAGAAACATTTTGCATTTCAACATGAAAGGGGAGTATGCAGGCCTCCGTTAGTCTCAATAGACCATGGATTTGCACCTTGGAAAGTTTCCAGGGCGCAAACCAGGGCAAGGTTTTTTTAAATGGAAGACCGGAAATTGCGCAAGCTGCAAGTCTCCCCTCTCTATGCCACCAATGTTGTCCAAGGAAGGGCATTAGAAAAGGGGAGTAATGTGGCAAAGAGAGAAAAAAGAACAAAATCCTCAGATTTTATAGATTTATTGTAGTTTCACTAAAGTTCTGTGCATTCAATAATAAGTATTAGAGTATTACTTCCATTTGGTAAAAAAAATAGACATTATAGATAATCAGCATGGTCCTTTGCACTGGATGCCCTATCTTGCAAATTTGATTATAATTATGAGGAGGTAAAAACTGATGATTGCTAAGGATAGATCAGTAAATGTTGTTTACACAGATTTTAGTAAATCATTGTAAACTAGTCCAAAAGATTATGACACCAAGGTACACAGTGCATTGGTAAATTGTACACATAATTGGACTAGTCATAAAGGAGAGTGATGCATCTGTGTTTTTCTGACTGGAAGTGGGTGACCAATGGTATTCTGGAAAGATCAGTGCCAAGACCTCTTTTGGTAATATATTATATATTTTTTTGGTAAAAAGTATAGGTGGTCTGACTAGTTAGTAAGCAAATGACATTGAAAATGGTCGAGCTTTAGATAGCGAGAAAGATTGTCAAATCATAGAAACATAGAAACATAGAAAACCTACAGCACAATACAGGCCCTTTGGCCCACAAAGCTGTGCCGAACATGTACCTACCTTAGAATTTACTAGACTTCCCCATATCCCTCTATTTCTCTAAGCTTCATGTACCTATCTAAAAGTCTCTTAAAAGACCCTATCATATGCGCCTCCACCACCGTTGCCGGCAGCCCATTCCACACACTCACCACTCTGAGTAAAAAACTTACCCCTGGCATCTCCTCTGTACCTACTCCCCAGCACCTTAAACCTGTGTCCTCCTATGGCAGCCATTTCAGCCCTGGGAAAAAGCCTCTGACTTTCCACACAAACAATGCCTCTCATCATCATATACAAGGAATTTACATGAAAAGCATTACAGAGAAAAGGAATTTAAACTGTTTTGCAGATGGGCTGAGAGGCTGCCCTCTGGTTCCATCTTCAGCTCCTCCATTGAACGTGTGTGATTGATTACAATTCTAATATTAAAGTAGAAAAAACTACATCCTTAGAATACCAAAAGAAAAGATTGTTCTTAGTGTGCCTAGAATGAAGCTTTCTCCTGTGAGATGTCCCATTCAAAGTTATTAAATATGTGGCACATCTTGGTCTTGGCTGTTGCTCGTATATCATTTCTGTTGTAATAGTAATCTGTGTGATGGAGTCCTGTGATCTGCTTGGCACTTAATAAAGAAATCATAAAAATCATAAGATGGCAGGGTGCTTGGATACAGCAGCCACTCCAGATCCAATCAAAGTTTTATTTGTCCGCCCTTTATGTCTTTTTCATGATCTCACGTTGCTACTGGATACTAAGAACATCAACTACTTCAGGACTATCCCATCAGTAAGTTGCTTGATAGCCATGAAGCTGGACTTATTGCGTACCATTGCTGCGTCATCACCTGAACTTGTTGCATACCATTGTTATGCTGAGACGGAGCGCAGTGCAAGTGATGGACAAGGACTTTTGAGTTGTGATTGGAAGACCCTGATAGATGTCGGTAACACGTAATATTCAAAGTCCAGTTTATTGGTTCACAGCTGAGACCAATAGCAGAGGAGCTGTGTTGTATTTGTCCAGGGAAGCAAACACTGGATGCTGTGTGGGAAAGTGCAGAGGGTTCTGTGGGTGCACTGGGTTGGGGGCTGGCCCCTCCTATCAGTATGGTCCTCTGGTGTTGGCTAAGAGTGCGAACTAGTTGGACCAGAGCAACTTATTATCAGTTGCCAGTCATAACACTCAGGGACTTGAGCTATGTATTTTTTTCTTTATAACTGTAAGTTTTCCTGCAATTGTAACCACATGTACTATTTGTGCTAAGTGCAATGTGCACTGTGCCACATGCTGTTGGTGGTTAGACCATAAGATATAGGAACAGAATTAGGCCATTCGGCCATCGAGTCTGCTCCAGCCATTTCATCATGAGTGATTGATTTTTCCAAGGTTTAGCACCTTGGCCCCAGCAGAACACTGCTTCATTTGGCTATTACTTGTATGGTTGAATGATAATTAAACTTGAACACATTCTGATTTGGCTTTTATTGGTATGACATACTGTATTAGCTATTTGTTACTAGCCAGTCCATGAGAGGGATAATAAATCAACCATGATGGAGTGGCAGAGCAGAATCGATGGGCTGTGTGGCCTAATTCTTCTCCTATGTCTTATGGTCTTATAATGACAAATACGTTATAAATAGAATGTCATTACATGCAAGGAGGAGGTTGACAATATCATTGGTGTTTCTGTGCACTATTGTTAAACATTAGAAGCATTTTATTATAAATAAGAAGAAGCAATTGTATAATTACCCATCCTAAGAAGATAAGCTTGGGTTTTCTTACATTGTCTGAGATGTTAATTATTTAACAGAAGTAACTCAGAACATATTGGCTGAATAATTCTTTTCTTCAATGATTTTTCCAGCTTATTGACCATAACCCTTGATTCTCTAAAATCCTAGATTTATCTATAACAGCTTTGAATATATTCAAACACTCAGAGAAAGAAAATTCTACACACCTGCCTGTCTGTGAGAAGACATTCCTTCACATCTCCCTCTTGAATGGATAACTCCTTTGTCTGTAACCATGTCCCAGTCTGGTTCCTGCCACCCCGTCAGTGCATGCTTGTTAAATCCTTCAAAGCTGTCTGCATTTTAAGAAGATGATCACTTATTCCTCTAGATTCTAATCAGTATAGACCCCAATTGGCTCCTTCATCACATATCTTACATTGTGTCATGCAGTTGACATTTGTTACTTTAATGACCTGATGCATTTATTCTTGGGCAGCTCTGCATAGGATTCCATGTAGATTAATGACAAAGTAGAACTCTCTTTTTAATCTCTTTTTAACTCTCGTTTTAGTCAGAATGGAGTCAGTTGCTCCATTCCCAGCAACATTGGAAATGCTTTCTGCTTTATAATACAGCCTGATAGATTCTAATGTGTATTGTAATGGATTCTGCAGATTGCTATTGATTTAAGCTGCAGTTTCATGCTCATTGTCTTATGATGTCCAACTCCAAAAGTGCACATCCTTAATCAGAATTGCTTGATAAAATGGAGCAGATCCAAAGTAATATCATTAAACTGACCTGATATGACAAAATTGGGCTGATTTGTCTTTTTAAATACACTAACCATTCTTTTTGGGGTTTCTTTCTTTAGATGCACATTGTTAACATTTGTGAGAATTTTCTTCACTTGCATTGATAATGCAGGTCATCTCCCGATTATGTCTTACTCCTCTTTTGATCTTCGAGCTAATGTTTTTTTCCAAAGCTCAGATTTAGCTTCACAAGTTAATGAACCTCATCAAATATTAAGCCGAGCCTCTCATTTCCTCTGTTGTCCCTAAGAGGATTCCACAGGTACAAAAAAGAAAGAAAAAAACAGAGCTAAAGAATCAAATGCCATTTGATTTTGGTTTCTCATTATTTGTATTTCTTTTGAAGTGAAAGATTGTCTATATTTTAGTCCAAAATGTTTGTTGTATTATTAAATCACATATTGTAGATCCACCCAGAACCAAAAGGTTACCATTGGTTGTGAGAGCATTGTGCATAATTATAGACACTGCCGCATTTAGTGTTTCTATACTTTAGGGACTAAAAGTGCATTTGCAATGCATGAAGTTACTTCTCAGCTGATCACTCCAGGCATCTTACCTCGGGTTCCGTTTTGGTGTATGTAGATTTGGATGTAAAGTTCACTGTCACTGTAAATATGATCATGATAAGCCAGCAAACACCAACATTTTGTCGTGCTGAGATCAGCCTGGGAACTTTATCAGACTTGTATAGCCTTCACTGCTTCTCACTACAACCCCACATTCCCACCATCCACTCCTGCCTACTAACCTCCTCAATTTTACTTAAATGATGGTCAACTATTCATATGCTACATACTGGTTTATCTATTTGCTGTTTGCTGTAATTCTACAAATCAAATACCTAAAGCTCGCATAGGTCTTTCAAGTTGAAAAAGTCTCTGAAAATTATTATAGATGCAAAAATTTTTCCAGATATCAAGGCTTCTCTGGAAGATAGTTGCTCTCAGATACGGCTGCATGTGTAAGCAAATACAAATTGTCGGATTGCTGAGACCTCCTGCTAATCTCTTTGAACACTGTCCAAATGTGAACAGTTTAAATTGCACTGTAGTAAACTGACATTGGGTAAGAATAGCTTTGAAATATTGCTGGAGGCTCTATATGCTGTAGTGGAATCAGACTTCAACCATCAGATTCTGCACCATGGTTAGGCACAACTGTATATTCACAGACCTGCTTACTCCTGCCAAATTTAAAAAAAGTGTTGCATGCTCCAAGCAAAATCACATGCCTGGTTAGTCCTAGACTCTTCCAAAGACTTTTGATAGGCATTCTAATAAATAACACATTTTTCTTTGGAAAATTGTCAGCACTCTTCTTCAATACACCCCTCCAAAGTTCTCATTCTATTTAAGAAGAGCACTGTGGAAAACCGATTGATGATACATCCTATTACATGATACACATATGTATAGCTACCAGTTCAGGGTCTAGCAGGATTGTCTAATGTGTTGGGACTTCTGGTGGTAGAGTTTATATGCTGATTGTAATTGGACAGCGTTTTCTGCAAACAAGGTGGCGGTGAGGAGATACTTCTCTATCAAAGGATATATAAAACACGCCTTTCTTCTACTGCCCTCAGGCCATCCTTGGGCAAAGTGTAGAACCGGCTTAGCACCCCACCCCCAGTCAGGGTTACCTGAAGCCATGGGAGCAGGTGGTGGATGGCTGAATGAGCAGCTGCTGCATATCACAATTCCCAGTTAATCAGCCACTGACGCCAGGCAGGTAATCTCTGAAGAGCATTGATGATGGCTGGGGTCACCCATCATATAAAGACACTGCATCGAGGAAAGAAATGGCAGCCCACTTCTATAGAAAAATTTGCCAAGAACAATCATGGACACGGATAGAGAAAAGATTATTTTCACCCACTTCATATGCCATGACACATAATGTTGATGATGATGATGATGATTTCTTCAAACAAGCCTAGTTGAATTCCCCGATTATGATTTAAAGTGCATTAAAGTTTCTTGTCCGGAGATGGCATCATGTAGTATCTCAAGTGCTTGATTATGGTCAGCCGCTGGTGATATGTAACCTGCAGGCAAGATTATGGAGGAGAACTCCAGAGGCAAATAGAATAGACCGGTATTTGACCATTAAACCAGTTCGACAGAACCATCACATCTGAGCCCCACCGAGAGCTTACCATGAAACACACACCTCCACCTTTTATCTTTTTCGAATCAGCAGTTCGATCCATTCTGTATGACAAGAAGCCTTTGGGCCTGATCACTGTATCCGGCATTCTGGAAGAAAGCCACATCTCACTCAAACATGGAACACAACAATCTCTCATTTGCCTGAATTGAATTGAATTGACTTTATTACTTACTATACATCCTTCATTTATATTACATTTTCATCCAAATGTGCAATGTGCAATTGTAGTAATTTATAATGAATGTTATGTTCAACAGGATAGTCAATATAACATAGAAATACAGTTGCGTCAGCATGAACTAAGCAGTCTGATGGCCTGCTGGAAGAAGCTGTCCCGGAGCACGTTGGTCCTGGCTTTTTTGCTGTTGTACCACTTCCTGGATAGTAGCAGCTGGAACAGTTTGTGGCTGGGCTGACCTGGGTCTCCAATGATACTTTTTGCCTTTTTTACACACATATCTTTGTAAATGTCCTGAATAGTGGGAAGTTCACATATACAGATGTGCTGAGGTGTCTGCAGCACTCTCTGCAGAGTCCTGCAATTGAGTGAAGTACGGTTCCCACACCAGGCAGTGATGCAGCCAGTCAGGATGCTCTCAGTCGTGCACCTGTAGAAAGTTCTTAGGATTTGGGGGCCATACCAGACTTCTTCAACCATCTGAGTTGAAAGAGGTGCTGTTGTACCTTTTTCACCACATAACCAGTATGTACAGACCATGTGAGATCCTCGGTGATGTTTATGGTGAATAACTTAAAGCTGTTCACCCTCTCAACCCCAGATACATTGATGTCTATAGGGGTTAATCTATCTCCATTCCTCCTGTCCTCCACAACCAGCTTCCTTTGTTTTTGCAACATTGAGGGAGAGGTTATTTTCTTGACACCACTATGTCAGGGTGATGACTTCTTCACTGTAGGCTGCCTCAGTATTATTTGAGATTGGGCCTATCAGTGTACTGTCATCAGGAAATTTGATTACCAGATCGGAGCTGTGGGTGGCGACACAGACATGGGTATGCAGAGAGTAAAAGAGATGGCTTAGGACACAGCCCTGAGGGCCACCTGTGTTGAGGATCAGAGGGGCAGAGGTGAGGAAGCCCTCTCTTAACAACTGCTGGTCATCTGACAGGAAGTCTAGGATCTAGTTACACAAGGCAGGGTGAAGCCCAAGGTCTCTAAGCTTCTTGTCGAGCCTGGAGGGAATTATGGTTTTAAATGCTGAGCTGTCATCCAAGAACAGCATTCTCACAGAAGCATGATACAGCAGGCTTGCCTTCAGGTCCTCAAGTTTGTTCTCCAGTGACTGCAAATTTTCTCACAAAATGAAGGGTGGAGGGGCCCCCCTCCTGCCTCAGTATGGCTAGGGTGATGAACCTTTGTCCACTTCAAGGTGCTGTACCTGCTTGGTCTGTCAAGTCCTTCAGCAGAATGTGAAATCTATTGATCATTAAGTTGATTTTAAAGTACATTACCCAAAGGGAGATTACATATTGCAGATGTTACGTATCCCGTAACTGGATCACTTACCAGCAAAGATAGAGAGGTCCGTTGAAGTCTGATGGCACTATTTTTTAGAAGTTTTTATTTATAAAGGGGCACAAAAATAAGGTTAATACAAACATTCAGATAACATACGTCGTCAATACTCAATCTAAAGCGCAGGTATAGTAATAATCAATAAGAAATCAGCTCTATCATTGTCTAGGGGTAATATGTATTGTCCAATGTAAAAAGTCTCTCGAGGTTACTGCAGTTCCACCAGCTGCCATCTTTTGGGTGTCGCGGTGGTGCACTTTGTTGGAGAGAGAGAGAGATAGGTATAAAAGGGAACAGTTACCCAGCGGGTTTTTCCAACCTTTATGAGTTTGATCCGTCGGAGTCTCGTTGGGGAATGGCCGCTCACTTGTGGCCTCTCCTGTAGCTAAAGCCGTTCTTCCGTGGTGAGGTCACCAATCCCAGGCAAGGAAAAGACGCACATGAACCCCCCCCCCCACCGGCTGTCGCTATTAAACGCTGTCACAGGATTTCTAGCGTGTCCTCTGGTGCGTCTGGGGGGCCGTCTTTACAACCCCTCTTTTATCTGAACTCCCGGGGTCTCAGATGTCAATCAGGTTGGGATGATGCAATCTCTCTCCATCTCTCCACCCACGTTGCCCTGAGGGTATACACGTAGTACAGTTCCCAATTCACAAAGGTGTCTCCACGAGACAATGACCACAGTCGCCAGCTTTTGCCTCGTCGTGAAACGAGGCACACCGCACATATCTTTCTCTTCTCTTGGGTCATTGACCCCCCCTTCACTAGGGCTCTTGCGATTCTCACAAAGGAGGGGGCTGGGATCATAACACAGATGATTCAAAAGAGGGATATTTAATACTATTGTACGTAGCCCGCAGAATCCTGTCATGGTTCACTTGTGCCATCGGCACTTGTCCTCACTGAATCAAACTTCTTGATATTAAAACCTTGGCATTGAATACCACAACCATCTCTCTCTATTTCTTTTAAGAACTTGTGTGGAAGGTATTCAAGGTCTCTATAGATGCCTAAGGTCCATGCTTCTTGACAACTTTTCCAAGAAACCAGTGGTGGATTCAGAAGTTCTGAGATCCACTCCCTTATATGTATCCTATTCTGCATCAAGTTGGGATTCAGTTTCTGTGTGATTTCTTGCCACTGCTCCAGCTACTGTGTACCTCCCTGGAAGGATATTAACTGACATTGAAGTGTGCTGGCCTGCCTAGAAATTAATTCCTGGCTAGTGATGCTGTATACTCACTGCAGGAATTCCCAAATTCATTTCAAGATTTTGGTTTCTTTGAAGTCAATACGGTCAAATCTGAAAACAAGGTAGAATGCACAGAATGCTATATAATGCAATTAGCATCATTGACGTGGGATGAAACTCCATGCATCTGAGAAGTTCTGATTTCTGAACCTCCTGCTGATGTGCATTGCCATATTAGATTGTACTTAGCTGAAGATGCATGCTACAATTATGCTAATCATATGGCATCTGCCTGCATTTCAATCAACATTGAAATCAAAATTAAAATCAAAAACTGTTATTTGCATATTGAAATCCCTGCACCAGATTTTAGGTTCTCTCTAATTTAAACCCCTTGCCTTTTTTGACATAATGAATTTAGGAGTTTTGTCATGTGGCTTTCAAAAAAAAGTAGTCGTCTAGTGATGCTGCACAAATAGCACAGTAGGCATTCAATAGACCCTCAAAGCTGAGCTACCTTTCCTGCCCCAATAGCACACTAAAGAATGTTCACTATTTTTATAACTGCAACATTCCTGAGTGATTCAATAGCAACACCATGAGCTTTCAAACATGCAAGTTTGAAACTGTCATACCATTAATATTCTTATCCAAACACTTCTACAGTATTTATATTTTAAGCATCAATCACTCCACATTGAAGTAGTCCCCCGCTGTACAATAGCTGACACTGCCATGATGCCATTACCTTGAGCTTTGAAATTAGTCTTTAGCACTCAAATTCTAACTGCACTTTTGTTTAGGGACACTGTTGAGTGCTTGGAGAAAGGAAACTGTACGTAAAGTTATACAAGGATGACAACATTTCCAAGTTTTATGTCACTTCATTTCTTGGTTCATCAATTGATGATCCTCTGGGAACTTCTTGAATTAATTTACATTACTTTAGCTAATAAATGGCATTATATGGTTTTAGTACAGTGTAATTACTTACTATCAGAGACTACTAGTAAAGAAATTTTGTAAAGGCATTTGCTTTGCTGTGTCTTCAATTTCATTGGGTCATTGAATTGGCTATGATGCAGAAGGCAGCCACTGATTCCACCCAGTCATTGTCAAGTATAAGTAGAGTAACCTCATTAGTC
Organism: Hemitrygon akajei; assembly: GCF_048418815.1. NCBI lineage: Eukaryota > Metazoa > Chordata > Chondrichthyes > Myliobatiformes > Dasyatidae > Hemitrygon > Hemitrygon akajei. The sequence goes on from NC_133133.1 coordinate 63,686,349, forward strand.
TTATTACCTCACTCTTTCCCAAATGCCCTGCAAATTATTCACTCTGCGTGACTTCACAATCTCCTTTCGAGGCACTGATTGATCCTGTTTTTATTACCAAACCAGACAATGAATCCCAAATGGACTATAAATTGACTATAAATGTCATCAGTGTTGTTGATGGTCTTTAGCAGTGCATGATGGGAATGTGCTTTAAATATTACTTGTAGAAATCCCTTACCTTTAATTAAAATAAGATATCTAAAAAAAAGCAAGATAACACAAACAAATGATGATTAAATGAATATTATTTGTCAGCACTCAAAACTTGCTGATAAAAGAAAGAGAAACAACATCAGAACCATGGTGCTGGATTTTAACCAAAAGTAGTTTTGGGTGAATAGGAGGTACAGACTGGCACCAGTCCAGATATTTTAGTGCTGAGCTGTGCTGAAGTACTCTCTGTCCATTTTCCAACCAGACCAAAAAATTGAAGAGCAAAGAGAAACATTACATTTTGACTATTTGTTAACAATATTACAGCTTTGTGCAGAATAGACACAATTACATCCTATATGAATCATGTAAGATGGCAAAATACAAATTTTTGTCAGCATGAATGTTAAAGTATATTTGCATTGTAACTCTGAAAGTTAATATTTCTCAAAATGCAATAGTAACAAATGTGATATTCATCTATGAATGCAGTTAGCAAACAAAGGCCAACACTTAGGATTGCATTGTAGATCTCCAACATTTCCAAACCGGCTCATAATTTTACTAATTAAAAATATCTACTGATGTTGCTTTCTTTTTATCTAAAGATGAAACTATACTGGTCCGGATGTGTATTACTATACTGGTTATTGGTATCTAATTCAGATGGTTAGATTTATAGAAATTATGCATCCAGGAATGCTGTTAAATATAAAAATATATATGCAGAGATGAAGCATGCAGAAACTCAAAAAGAATATGAAGTTGTTTTTCTTCCCCAACTACTAGGCTGCAGTTTACATTTATATAATTCAAGATAAATCACATCTAGAGGAACATTGTATGGTGTTACTGTTGTACAGCTAATTCACTTTGCAGTTCCAGACACATATGTTCAATCCAGGCTCTAGATGCTGCCTGTGTAGGCTTTATGTGTTCTCTCTAATAAGCCTGGTTTCAGCTTTGTGCTTCATTTTCTCCCATCATTATTGCAAACATAAGGGAAAATTAATGGGTATATATGAAAACTAAAATGGGATAAGAGCAAATTGATGGTAGTTAATGCAGACTTGGTGAGTTCAATAACTTATTTCCATTCCTAGGCATTCTATAGTAAAACACTATCTTAAAATCAAATACCTTCAAATCATGAGTATATGGAAAACAAAAGCAGATTAGTGCATCTTTTCATTAATAATAGACACCAACCATTGTGATACAAAAGCAATGGCAGAAGTAAAGCATTATTCAGATATTAATTACCTTAAAAGCTTTCATACTTTTTTGAATAAAATTTTAAAAACAAATATTAGGAACAGGATTTTTTCTCATACAGATTTATTACTTTATTTGCAACATGATTTCACTTTTATAAATTAATTTTAGCCAGGAAGTAAAATGGAATAGAAGGGTTAAGCTCCAGTAACCTATATTTGATTTAATAATCATAATGGAAAATAATATGCAATTTACATTGAAGCTTTTGATTTATGTTGGAATAATAACCACTTTCACAATTAAAGTATAAGTACTAATCCAAACAGGACAGCTATTTGTTGACTAAAGATAATTTTAGAAACATGATTCCAATTTATATTTTCAAGCACAAGCTTCATATTATACAAATGTCTCAAATATATATTTAGGCATAAAACATAAATGGCTAAGATGATGTATTTCAAAAAATTAATTTCTACGATTAGCATCACAATTTTAGCTTTCTGTTATAATGACAATAATTTAGGCAACTTCAATTAGTTTGTGTTTGTTTTTGCCTCATGTAGAATGATCAAATCACCAAATTGTAATGACTTTTTTTGCAAATTGAATTTATAGCAGAAGAGTAAGCTCTTCTATCCCATTCTTTTATTCCTTACAAACTATTCTCTTTTAATTGTTTAACCAATTCAATCTTAAAGGAATTGAAAGACTAGAGTGAATGATAGGCTGCCAATTAGCTGGGCTGCTTTGATGCCAAACTTCTTTAAAGTGTTGCACTTACCTGGGTAAGAAGAGAGTATTCCATCATATACCCAGTTGATCTATGTCATAGAAGGTCAAAAGGCCATGGTGTGAATCATTGATCAGATGGTATCCAATCTCTGACTTGTTCTCTTAGTCAAGGCTTTTCTGGTCACCCAGGATACAGATGGAGAGGATGTAAAGGAGGTAATATCATTTTTTTGTCAATGATAGGTAGTGTGATTCTCTTTTCTTGGAGATGCTAATTTCCTGGCACTTTCCTAGTGGGAATTTAGCACTTATCAGCTCGTGCCGAAGCTTTGCTGCACACAAGCAACGGTTACTTCAATTGCTGAGAATCACAGAAGAATATTGTGAAGTCTTCTGACCTTGTGATAAATGAAAGATCATAGTTGAACAATATGAAAATAATTGAGCTGAGGACACTGTACAAGAGATCCCTGTAGTGACATCCTGCAAAGGGTGACCTTCAAAAATACAACCTTAGCTCCTTTTTTTGCAAAAAATGGCTCCACTTATTGAATAGATTTATTTTGATACCAGTTGACTTTAGTTTAATAATGCCATTTTAATGCCACATTGGTCAAGTGTTCCCTTAAAAGACAGTCATTTAGCTCTTTGATCCATATTCAGACCAAAGTAATGATGAGGTCTGGAGCTGTGTAGTCCTGGAAAAATTCAAAGAGAGCATCTGTGAATATACTACTGACTAATAGGTACTGCCAAATAATTCTTTTGAAAATAGCTTCTATCACTTTGATGCAGTCTTTCAATAATGCAGCTGGGATGCTGTCAAATTGCACAGCATTTGTTGTATTCTGTGCTTTTGTGTGTAGTGAGTCAAGGTGGTTAGAGATCGGCACTTCAGATGGAGGGGATCTAGAGAGGAAGCCTGGTCAACAATTTTAATTAAATATGCTCGTGAGTACTTAAGACCTTCCTGGAGAATTCAGGTGCTGTGATCTGCCGTTGTTGAGTAACTTAAGCCTCTTGCTGGCTGTTTAGTTTTTACCGCATGCTTACCAGTTTCACTAGATCTTTCTACATACCTGCACACAAGAGGCAATTTACAGTAGCTAATGAATCAACGAAACAGGACATCTTTAAGTGTGGGAAGAAACTTGTCATCCTATGGCATGCTGTGACTACTGACCACTAGTACTTTCAAATCCATAACAACCTCATGTGCCAATGCTGTAGACATGAAATAAACAATTCCACCAATAGTCTTCCTCTCTCAGATTAGTAGTGAATTTCCTTTGAAACACAGATTTGCTTCAATGATTCTGTCACAAGGCTTTTCTCTTTCAACTTTAGGCCAAATCCCCTGCCATTTTCATTTAGTTTTATGCAATCATTTTGTCCTGTTTTTACCATATTCTGTTAACGTTCATCTGAAGGGAAGTACAAACGAATGACGAGAACAAAAAACTGTGCAAAGTTCATGAGTAGAATACTGAATCTTAAAATGTTTTACGGATTATATATTTCCAAATAAATTCAGTGAATTGTTTTATGCACTATGATGCCTTTTACAGATCACTTTGATTGTTAAAAGCCATGAAAAATGTTTCCATTTTAGAACTGAGCTGCATAATTGGTTATTCGGTAAGATGAAGTAAACTAAGGTAAAAGGAGGTTTGCATGAGCACAGACAGAATATTTGAACAATAATCAAGCAAACCAACTCTATTTGTTTTCTCAAATACATACTTCAAAATAAAAGTCCAGATCTGGTATTAATAAAAACAGGCGATGGAAGGTGAAATAAGTGAAAAGATTGTTCTACCAGTCTACAACACAATCTTGTAAATTGCTCATGCAACCTATTTATACAATCTGTTGATAAAATGAAGATACTGTAGAAACAGCTCTGCCAGATTTTAAAGAACAGACACAGCTCCGGAAACTAATAGTTATCTATGATTCATACAACTTACTTGAAACTAACTTGCAACTTTCCTTGAAATGTGAAGTTCACTTCTCTCAGAGATTTTTTAATTTCCTTCTGAGAAAGTTGTAAGAGTTCCACACAGAAAATACAGGAGGTACTCAGTGGGTCAGTCAGCATTTATGGAAAGGAATGTTTACACCCAGGGCTCTTCATCAGGACTGGTGAGGAAGGGGGGAAGAAGCCAAATAAGAAGGTGGGAGGAGGGGAGGAGAAGAGGATAAGCTGGCAGGTGAGAGGTGAAAATAAAAGAGTGAGACAGTGGGTGGGTGGGGGAGGGACAATGAAATCAGAAGTTGGGCGGCAATAGGTGCAAGAAGTAAAGGGCTGGGAAAATATAAATCTGATAGGAGAGGAACCGTGGACCATTGGAGAAAGGGAAAGAGAGGTGACACCAGCAGGAGGTGATGGACGGGTTAGAAGAAGTTAAAGGGTAAGGGAGAAGCCAGAAAGGAGAATGGAAAATGAGAGATGGGTGAAGGGAGAAAAAGTACTAGAAATTAGAGAGATCCCCACAAGGCTGTGTGCTCAGCCCATTGCTGTTTACACTGTTAACACATGACTGCGCAGCCAGATTCAAGGAGAACCTGATCATTAAATTTGCTGATGATACCACAGTGGTGGGGCTCATCAGCAAAAATGATGAAACAATGTACAGGGAGGACATTAAACACCTAGAGAGCTGGTGCAGTGCCAACAACTTGATGCTTAATGTCACCAAAACCAAGGAGACGATCGTCGATTTCAGACGGTCTCAGCCTGAGCACACACCCCTCAGCATCAGCGGCTCCACAGTGAAGAGAGTGGAAAACAACAAGTTCCTTGGGGTGCAGATATCGGACAATGTCACCTGGTCCAGGAACACCACTGGGATTGTGAAACAAGCCCAGCAGAGATTGCACTTTTTGAGGAAGCTTAAACAAGCATCACTCCCCACTAACATCTTAACTACAATCTACAGAGGCGTGGTTGAGAGTGTGCTGACCTTTTGCATCACAACCTGGTACTCCAGCTGCAGTGCTGCGGACAAAAAAGCCTTGCAGAGGGTGGTTAGGGGAGCAGAGAAGGTTATTGGGGTCTCCCTACCTTCTGTCCAAGACCTTTTTCAGAGTCGATGCCTCCAGAAGACACAGTACATCATTAAAGACCCCTCACATCCTCTCCATGAACTGTTTGTTCTTCTGCCATCAGGTAAATGTTACAGGAGCATCAAAACTAAAACCACAAGGCTACTAAACAGCTTCCTCCCACAGACAGTCAGACTGCTAAATAGCTGCTCTACCTGACTCTGCTTTGGGCACTTTTAACTTGCACTGGACACATAAGTTATAACTGACATGTGGCTGTTGTGTTTTACTATTTATTGTTATGTTTATTATTTCATGTTGCATTTGTTATGTTATGATTGCACTGCTCCTGGGAAACGCTGTCTCATTCTGCCCTGCGGAGCTGATGTACGGTTAGAATGACAATAAAGTTTTTGAATCTTCAATCTTGAATTTATGGTTATGCCATCAGGTTGGAGGCTACCCAGATGGATTATGAGGTGTTCTTCATCCAAACTGAGGGTAGCCTCATTGGAACTTGTAGGCTTGTACTCCTTCCCCTCATCATATATTCTGGCTTCTTACCCTTCCCTTTCCAGTTCTGATGAAGGCTCTTAGCCCAAAATATCCACTGTTTATTCTTCTCCATAGATGGTGCCTGACTTACTGAGTTCCTCCAGAATTCTGTGTGAATTGTTCTGGATTTCCAGCATCTCCAGAATATTCTTGTGTTTGTAATAGATCCGTACCAATTACATATACTACAACCTTGTTTCTGAGGATAACATCCTTCTATAAATTAAATACATCCTATAATCTACCCACAATTTTTGATCAAGTGCTTTACTAGCATTATACTTAGTTCCTCTGTTTCTAATTACTTCCGAAAGCTGGCTGGTATCCTTTCATCAATTCAGGAACTTAATTCTAACTTGTTAAAACTTTTGTCCAGCTACTGAAGCAAACTGTGTTCTTGATATCTGTACTGATATTTACAGGTCCAGTATATTAAGTTTCTATACCCTCCATCACCTACAGAAGATTAAAGAAAATTGGGACGATAGCCAAAGACATAACCCTCTCTAACTTTGATGAGAGCTCAGATTCACCTGCCACTGAACTCTAGAATGTTTTTGGGAGGCTAAATGTCTGCAATAGGGCTCATCTACCCTTACATCAATGAGCTTCCAGGAGATAAATAGAATATAGCATTTCAGAATTTAAGTGCAAGTTTTATTTATTTATTTACCTTGTTTCAGAATATAGGTTGGTCTCCAAAGGCAGGGTTTACCTTAGTTACACAGTCATTATTGTAAAAGTTGGAGTGAATGTCTTCTTAAACCAATCTTGAATTTGTCTCCATGGTTATCAGTAGGAAGTTCTAGGAATTAAGCTTCACACCAAAAAAAAAACTTCTAAGTTAGGTTTGACTTTGAGAGGGAGCAGATGAGGTGGTATCTGATGAGCATGTTGTAGTTGGTGGTATGTACACTGGCAGAGAAGAAAATGAATGTTTAGGATGGTAAATGGGAGTCCAATGAAGAACACTTCCTTTTCCTGAGTGGTGTCCAGCTTGTTGAATGTTGGAGTGCATTGTATGACTCTCCTGACATGTGTGCTGCAGAAGTTAGAAAGGCTTTGAGTCAAGAGGTAAGTCATTTGCCTCTAACTACAACACCTCTGACATCTTCTTACAACCACGTGGCTGGAACAATTGAGTTTTTGATCAATAGTAATTCCACGATGTTGATGATAGTGATCTTTGCTACGTAATTCCATTGAACATCAAAGATAATGTCTGTGTGTATATGTGAATGTGCATTTTCTGAGTGGTGTGCATCATATCCTGGCCTGGTTTAATACACATCATTTTTTAAAATCCAGGATGGTTTAAGTGTTGTTCCACATCACATATGCCATTTTAGACATTATTTATAGATCTTTGTCTAGTGCTCTTATTAATTACTTGATTTTAGCCAGTTTTAGGGAAATTTACCTTATTTTCAAAAAAAATATATTTCCCAGATAATTTAGCTGTTGTGTACAATTCAGCTTATATATTTCTGGCACTCTTAAAATCTGCAGATGTCCAAACCAATAAAACTACTCTACATAATTCCCAGCATTTTCCTGCTCTTCAGAGCTGGACTAATGGTATTGGTTATTAGTTGACCAAGTGGCTATTAAGCTGCTTGAGAGGCATGAAATGAGCATTATAAAATCTGTTTCCTGATTGGTCAGATCTCTGCTGGCAAGACAAACAAAATCGAACAGGATAAATGCACTTGGTGGAAAACCGGCGTAATCAGTAGTGTTATTTAATTCAATTAACACAAAGAAGTACAATGCTGCTAGATGTAGAACTGTATCCTCTTTAGTACTGCTCATGATCTCAAATTAGTATAAAAAAACATAACTGCATTTGAAGTATTTTTGCTATTACAGTAGCTTGTCTGTGCACAAAGGTTATGGTTTGAATTAAGGGCTGATACTTCCATAATAAACTAAGAAAATGCTGCAGTATTACAGAAGAGAAGGCAATCCAAAAACACATCTGCCCTTCCCAGGTGGATGATTTGAAGACCATGGGAGTTATGTGTATTATCTGTTCAATGTCACATGCACACAGAACTTCAGTAGTATTACTAACCAACTAAAGCTCCCACTTTTGATCTGCGGCAGAGGTGTCTCATGTGGTCAACGAGGAATACTCTGCCACAGGTAGAACAGGAGATCCTCGTGAGGCAGTTTGTTGCTGTTTTTCCTCGTAGCATCTTGTTGCCCCCTGGGGGATATTTTGCCACTTATGTACTCTTTGACTGTTTTACCATATAACCATATAACAATCACAGCACGGAAACAGGCCATCTCGGCCCTCCTAGTCCGTGCCGAACTCTTAATCTCACCTAGTCCCACCTACCAGCACTCAGCCCATAACCCTCCACTCCTTTCCTGTCCATATACCTATCCAATTTTACCTTAAATGACACAACTGAACTGGCCTCTACTACTTCTACAGGAAGCTCATTCCACACAGCTATCACTCTCTGAGTAAAGAAATACCCCCTCGTGTTTCCCTTAAACTTTTGCCCCCTAACTCTCAAATCATGTCCTCTCGTTTGAATCTCCCCTACTCTCAATGGAAACAGCCTATTCACGTCAACTCTATCTATCCCTCTCAAAATTTTAAATACCTCGATCAAATCCCCCCTCAACCTTCTACGCTCCAATGAATAGAGACCTAACTTGTTCAACCTTTCTCTGTAACTTAAGTGCTGAAACCCAGGTAACATCCTAGTAAATTGTCTCTGCACTCTCTCTAATTTATTGATATCTTTCCTATAATTCGGTGACCAGAATTGTACACAATATTCCAAATTTGGCCTTACCAATGCCTTGTACAATTTTAACATTACATCCCAACTTCTGTACTCAATGCTCTGATTTATAAAGGCCAGCGTTCCAAAAGCCTTCTTCACCACCCTATCTACATGAGACTCCACCTTCAGGGAACTATGCACTGTTATTCCTAGATCTCTCTGTTCCACTGCATTCCTCAATGCCCTACCATTTACCCTGTATGTTCTATTTGGATTATTCCTGCCAAAATGTAGAACCTCACACTTCTCAGCATTAAACTCCATCTGCCAACGTTCTGCCCATTCTTCTAACCGGCATAAATCTCCCTGCAAGCTTTGAAAACCCACCTCATTATCCACAACACCTCCTACCTTAGTATCATCGGCATACTTACTAATCCAATTTACCACCCCATCATCCAGATCATTTATGCATATTACAAACAACATTGGGCCCAAAACAGATCCCTGAGGCACCCCGCTAGTCACTGGCCTCCATCCCGATAAACAATTATCCACCACTACTCTCTGGCATCTCCCATCTAGCCACTGTTGAATCCATTTTATTACTCCAGCATTAATACCTAACGACTGAACCTTCTTAACTAACCTTCCATGTGGAACTTTGTCAAAGGCCTTGCTGAAGTCCATATAGACTACATCCACTGCCTTACCCTCGTCAACATTCCTCGTAACTTCTTCAAAAAATTCAATAAGGTTTGTCAAACATGACCTTCCACGCACAAATCCATGCTGGCTACTCCTAATCAGAGCCTGTCTATCCAGATAATTATAAATACTATCTCTAAGAATACTTTCCATTAATTTACCCACCACTGATGTCAAACTGACAGGTCTATAATTGCTAGGCTTACTTCTAGAACCCTTTTTAAACAATGGAACCACATGAGCAATACGCCAATCCTCCGGCACAATCCCCCTTTCTAATGACATCTGAAAGATCTCCGTCAGAGCTCCTGCTATCTCTACACAAACCTCCCTCAAGGTTTTTTACGAGGCCAAGTTGCTAGCTTAACACTCAACCCAGCATGGATGGAAAGTGTGCAAGGAGCCAGTTGGATTCAAACTCGGGACCATTTGCCTCAAAGTCCAGTGCAGATGCCATTACACCTGAGGCAGATATTTTACATGAATCACTTGGGAGGAGTTAAGCTCCTTCCACACCTTGTAGTGTGCTTGCATGTGTTCCTGACAAGGGACAAGAAGAATGTTGCTGCCACTCTAAATTTCTTCCTTCAAAATGGGCCACGATTTCTGTGGGGCTTAAAGTACATTGTAGCCCCCTGGTAAGCCTCAGGCTCACTCAGCTCACTTTTGCCTAGGGGGAGCAGCCTTCGGCTCCGCCAAACTGGGTAATCAGCTTGTGTAGATGCTGTGTGATGTCCCCACCACGTCAAATAACAGACAGTACACCATATGCGATTAAATGATTACTGTGGTAAACTATGTATACCTGTCTGGACATGCCCCTCTGCTGACTGCTCCTGTGGCTCCTCCCACAGACCCCTGTATAAAGGCGATTGGAGGCACTGCTCCTCCCTCAGTCTCCAAGATGTCCCTTCTGCTGCTAATAAAGCCTATCGTTCACCTCCCGTCTCCGAGAGTTATTGATGGTGCATCAATTACGCTTTATAGATCTTATTGGAACTATGTACTTAATAGAAAAACAATATAAAAGGAAAAGTAAAAGACGCCAAACTTATCAAAGTTCAACCACTTCATGCACAATCGTTGGAACTCAGTTAACGAAGTCTTCTTGCCACCATTCGATCCCCTCCGACCTCCTCGACCCACCACCTGGGACCAACAATGGTGGTCGACCAGACACTCCACACAAATCTGTCCTCGTCTCCTCTCCTCACTGAAGACCCTGGGCCTCGGACTCCCGCTCAAGGTTTGTTCCATTGCCCAGCTTACAGCATTGCATCTCCTCTCTCTATCCCCATCGTGACTTCTCCCCAAAGCCCGCGAAACAATACCTTACAGACACACAAGAAAGAATAACATCTATCCCAATTGGTTAACGAATGAATACAATTCTCATTATCAGTAATTATAACCCAAACAAGCTGCGAGAGAAAAGCACTTTCTCAGCAGTTAACATATAAGAACATAAGAACATAAGAGATAGGAGCAGGAGTAGGCCAATCAGCCCCTCAAGCCTGCTCCACCATTCAACAAGATCATGGCTGATCCAATCTTAACTCTAGTTTTCACCGAATCCCACAAGGCAACAGTGCCAACCAACAGGGCACCATGCCGCCCATTTTATTTTATTATTCATCCCGCCCAAACCCATGTGATCACCCGGGGAAAAAAAAACGAGTTGCCAATTGAGGAGAAAAAAATCTGGAAAATTCCTCTCCGACCCATCCAGGCTATCGAAAACTGGTCCAGGAGATCACATGGCTGATCTAAACCTAGCCTCATGTCCACTTACCTGCTTGCTCACCGTATCCCCTAATGCCATTTTTATCCAGGAAAATGTCTATCTCCGTTTTGAATTTATTGAGTGTAGTAGCTTCCACAGCTCTCTGGGGCAGTAAATTCCACAGCCCCACTACCCTCTGAGTGAAGAAATTTCTCCGCATCTCAGTCCTGGAACGGCATCCCCTTATTTTAAGATTATGCGCCCTAGTCCTAGTTTCACCCATCATTGGGAACATTCTCCCCGCATCCACCCGATCAAGCCCCTTCACAATCTTATATGTTTCAATAAGATCGCCTCTCATTCTTCGGAACTCCAATGAGTAGAGTCCCAATCTACTCAACCTCTCATCATACATCAACCCACCCATCCCCGGAATTAACCTAGTGAACCTTCTCTGCACTGCCTCGAGAGCCAGTATGTCCTTTCTTAAATATGGACACCAGAACTGCACGCAGTACTCCAGGTGTGGTCTCACCAATACCCGGTACAACTGCAGTAAGACCTCCCTGTTCTTATACTCCATCCCCCTAGCAATAAAAGCCAGCATTCCATTGGCCTTCTTGACCACCTGCTGCACTTGCATACTAACTTTTTGTGTTTCCTGCACCAGGACCCCCAGATGCCTTTGCACAGAAGCACTTTCCAGTTTCTCTCCATTTAGATAATAACTTGCTCTATTATTTTTCCTGCCAAAGTGCAAGACCTCACACTTGTCAGTATTATATTTCATCTGCCAAATGTCTGCCCAATCACTCAGCCTATCTATGTCCCCCTGCAGGGTTTCAATGTCCTCCGCACTCATTACACTCCCTCCCATCTTTGTGTCATCAGCAAACTTCGATACTTTGCACTTAGTCCCTTTCTCCAAATCATTAATATAGATTGTAAAGAGTTGGGGTCCCAACACCGACCCCTGCGGAACACCACTAGTCACCAACTGCCAGTCTGAGAATAAACCATTTATCCCAACTCTCTGTTTTCTGTTAGAAAGCCAATCCTCCACCCAAGCCAGAATATTATCCCCAATCCCATGGTTTTTTTTTACTTTAAGTAATAATCTTTGGTGTGGCACCTTGTCAAATGCCTTTTGGAAGTCCAAATACACCACATCCACTGGTTCCCCTTTATCTACCCTATATGTTATGTCCTCAAAGAACTCCAACAAATTCGTCAAACATGACTTCCCTTTAGTAAAGCCATGCTGACTTTGTCCTATTAAGCTATGTTTATCCAAATGCCCTGTTACTGTTTCCTTAATTATCGATTCCAACATTTTGCCAACCACAGATGTTAGGCTAACTGGCCTATAATTCCCAGCCTTCTGTCTATCGCCCTTTTTAAATAAAGGAGTTACATTAGCATTTTTCCAATCTGCCGGGACCATTGCCGAGTCCAGCGAGTTTTGAAAAGTTATCACTAATGCATCCACAATCCCGACCACCACTTCCCTTAAGACCCTAGGATGCAAGCCATCCGGTCCAGGGGATTTATCCACCTTCAGTCCCATTAATTTATCAAGTACCATTTCCTTGGTGATTTGAAACGTAGTTAGCTTCTCTCCCCCTAGAACCCCCTGTTTATCCAATGTTGGGATATTTTGAGTGTCCTCTACTGTAAAAACTGATACAAAATATTTGTTCAGCGTTTCCGCCATCTCCATGTCCCCTACCATTAATTTCCCAGTCTCATCTTCTAGGGGACCAACATTTACTCTAGCCACCCTTTTTCTTTTTATGTAACTATAAAAACTCTTACTATCTGCTTTTATGTTTTTCGCCAATTTGCTTTCATAATCTATCTTCCCCTTCTTAATCAATCTTTTTGTTATTTGCTGCTGATCTTTAAAAGCTTCTCGATCTTCAATCTTCCCACTAGATTTAGCTACCTTATATAACTTTCTTTTTAGTCGTATACTTTGCTTTATTTCTTTACTTAGCCACGGATAACTATTTTTTCTTTTACACCCTTTTTTCTTCAGTGGAATATATTTTTCTTGATAGTTGTAAAATAACTCGTTAAATATACACCACTGATCAAGTACCGATCTACCCTTTAATCTATTTTCCCAATCCATCTTAAGCAATTCCGCTCTCATACCATCATAGTCTCCTTTATTTAAGCTCAGTATGCTTGTTTGAGATCCAACCCTCTCATCCTCTAATTGAATATGGAATTCGACCATGTTATGGTCACTCATTCCAAGGGGATCCTTTACTAGGACATTTTTTATTAGTCCTGTCTCATTACACAGGACCAGATCTAAGACTGCTTGCCCCCTTGTCGGCTCAGTAACGTATTGTTCAAGGAACCCATCCCGAATACACTCAATAAACTCTTCTTCAAGGCTGCCGTGTCCGACTTGATTAGTCCAGTCAATATGAAAGGTAAAATCCCCCATAATTATAGCTGTTCCCTTATTACAAGCCCCAACTATTTCCTGATTTATGCTCCGACCAACTGAGTTACAGCTGTTTGGAGGCCTATAGACTACTCCCACCACTGCTTTTTTCCCTTTACTATTTCTTATTTCTACCCAAATTGTTTCGTTATCCTGATCCTTTGAGCCAATATTATTTTGCTTTATTGCAGTGATTTCTTGCTTTATTAACATAGCCACCCCACCTCCTTTTCCTTCTTGCCTGTCTCTCCTAATTGTTGAATACCCTTGTATGTTTCATTCCCAGTCCTGGTCACCCTGCAGCCATGTTTCCGTAATTGCCACAATATCATAACCATACGTAATTATTTGTACCATCAACTCATCAATTTTATTCCTAATACTACGTGCATTCAAATAAAGGACTTTCAAATATGTTTGACACTTATTTCCTACCTTTTCCTTTTGTACAACTTTACGCTTATCTCCGTACATTCTTTCCCCTCCTGACACACTCTGTCTTTTTATTCCTCCACTTTTACCTACATCCATTACCTTCTCCATTGTCTTTTTAATTATTTGCTCTCTAGAATCCTCCCCCCCACTAGTTAGTTTAAAGACCTCTCTGCAGCCCTAGTTATATGACTCGCCAGGACACTAACCCCAGCCCGGTTCAGGTGAAGCCCGTCCCTCCGGAACAGTTCTCTCCTGTCCCAGTACTGGTGGAGTGTCCCAAGAAGCAAAACCCACTTCTCCCACACCAGTCTTTGAGCCACGCATTTAACTCCCTAATTTTATTTAACCTAGATAATACTCCCTAATTTTATTAAAGAAGCATTTTTAATTTTAGCATAACAAAGAAGCCATTTTATTAGCCTTAGCAGTAACATAAAAGAAGAAAACCATTACACTCTCCCCCCACCAAATTTAGTCATGTCCTCATGACTTCAAAATAACTTGCCAACTATCCCTGCAGGCACAAAAACTCAATCCAGGTACAAACAGTGACCTTGCTCCTCTAACAGTAGACCTGTTCCCCATCGCTACATAGGCCAACCTATCTGGGAGTTTCCTAATCCTCCAACACCTCCATACCCCCTCACCTAAACCCTTCAGGCTCGGACACTACTGGGGATACCTCGGGTCTGCTTGCCAATTCCTCTCTCAATCTCTCACTCATGCCCCCACTGCAACTCGGAGCCCCCTGTCCCATGTCCAGGGCCTTGCTTCTTTTCCTTTAGGGTCCTGCAGTAACCTAGGCTGCCCACACCTAGCCCTCCCCACTACACCTGACTCAGTGGGAGAAGGGCCAAAAGTCTCTTCCTCAGTCAAAGGGAAGTTAGCAAAAGGCAGCATGTACCACATATCCAGCACATCATTCTTTGAATCCGTATTCTTCCTCATTTCCTCGATCAGTAGCTGCTGTTTGATTTTCTCCAAACTGAAGCATATGGCCTGAGCTGCCTCTGCAGCTTCTTCAGCCTCCTGCAATCGAGACCTCAGCTTCTTCTCTGACTCCTCCAACTCTCGCCACAGTCTCAGCAGTTCTGACTCACGCTTCATGTTCATCTCCATCTGGGTCGCAGTTACTCCACCAGCTTCTTGCACCCCGACCTGAAAAGCAGCAGTTAAAGATTGGTCAGCCAAATGCAACAATAGGGACTTCCGGTAAGATGGCGATTGCTTAGCTGCTCCGAACTTTTGTTCCGTTATTGTCGCTATCTTTGCACTAAATGTCTCCATTTTTTAAACCTTAGTTAGGAACTTTTTTGGTTTCTTTTACTTGCCTATGAACACATCTACCTTACAATGTCTAGCAAGAGTTCTAAATCCGGGAGAAAGGAAGTTCCGGCTCTGTCGGCTGAGACCCTCGCTGCGCTGGAACAACACCGAGACGATATTTTAAAGGAATTTAGAACCGCTTTCGAACAG
The DNA here is from genome assembly GCF_048418815.1 of Hemitrygon akajei. Lineage (NCBI taxonomy): Eukaryota > Metazoa > Chordata > Chondrichthyes > Myliobatiformes > Dasyatidae > Hemitrygon > Hemitrygon akajei. Next base: position 63,701,644 of record NC_133133.1, read on the forward strand.
CTGGAAGCCAAACTGGATCAGATCAACGATAGAGTGGACGAACATGCTGAACACTTATCTCGCATCGATTCGACTTCTGAAGATTTAGAAAGTCGTGTTCGATACTTGGAGACTCTCTGTTCCAGCCTAGAGGAAAAATGTAACAAACTCCTTTCCAAAATGGTGGATCTCGAAAATCGCAGCAGACGTTGTAACCTTCGAATTCTTGGGTTGCCAGAGGCCACCGAACAGGGATCAACCGTGAAGTTTTTCACCGAGTTTCTCTGTGAGGTATTCGGGAAAAATTTGCTTCCAAACCCGCCTGATCTCGAAAAGGCACACAGGGTCTATGTTCCCCCCGGAATTCTGGGCTCCCGCCCGCGACTGGTAGTTTTGTGCTTTCATCAATACCAGGTAAAACACCGTCTGATTATGGAGGCACGTTGCAGAGGTACTTTTACTTTCCAAAATACAATCATTCGCTTTGTGGAAGATTTTGCACCCCAGACCTTAAAGATGCACGTTGAGTTTAAAGGCGTAATGAAAGTGCTTTTTGATCGTGGTTTTAAACCCTCTCTTTGCACTCCTGCCGATTTATGAATCACGCTTAATACTGGAAAATATAAGTGGTTTAAGTCAGTGAAGGAGGCTGAGGCATTTGTTGCAAGTCTTCCGGCTATCCAGTCATCTTCGGAACCCGATCGGACCTCCTAAAATGGTGGATAAGTACTTCTCGTAGTAAAATTACTTTTTCTGGACTCAGACTTTACTTGAATCACTCAGACATTATTCATTGAAACTCTAAGGGCTGTTGACAATCTCTCCCTGGATTTGGTGTGTCTTTTTTAAATAGACATTCTGTGCTTAATGTTTCCCTTTGGACGTTTAAATAGTACTTGTGTAATCTATTTTATTCTTGTATAGCTTTATCTATAGAGTTCTACAATTGACTCTAACTTGTTTTGGAGGTTTGAAGTCTTTATTGAAGGCCTCCCTGTTTGTTAGTTCACAGTTTAACTGCTGATTTATCTTTTTTTAATTTATTTTTTTTTCACCTTTTTTTTAATCTTTGATTTTTTTTCCTCTCTGTAAATGGTCGCTAAGTACTCTTCTTGAATTTATAATTTTCCCCTTCCTCCTTTTTTTTCCCCTTTCTCTTACTTTATTCTTCCATAATTTTTCGCGGGTAGGTTAGTTTTGGTTTTCTTCCGATTTTCTCTGTATTAAGTTTTATATTTCTGCAGAAGATGTTCCAATTTGTAGTTATGTTTTCTAGTGCATAAACTAGTTACTATTTGCTATAGTATTTATACGGAACTGCTGTTAATGACACAGATCTGGAAGTTATATTTGGGTTAATTTTTTTGGTAGAGCTAGCTGCTTTTTTTAGTAGCCGTCTAGTTTTGGGTTGTGTGGGTGGGGTCCGTTTTTCCAGTTCCAACATCACTCACTGTATTTATTGTTTTTCTTTATTGCTCAGGACATGTTTATGTTTTGATTTTACGAATCTATGTTTACATTTCTGCTCCCAGACTGCTATTGTATTGCTTGACTTTTTATATGCCTGCTGCCTTTTATGCATTAATAATTGATAATGGCTAGTGCACTTAAATTCATGAGCTGGAATGTAAAGGGATTGAATCACCCTGTTAAAAGGAAGAAGGTATTCTCACATATTAAACAACTCAAAGCTGACATTGCTTTCCTTCAAGAAACTCATATTTGTTGTTTTGATAACTCCCGGCTTCTGTCAAAGTGGGCGGGTCAGCATTTTCATTCATCCTTTGCCGCTAAAGCTAGGGGAATCTCCATTCTTATTAACTCAAATATTCCTTTTGAACTCCATAATAAAATATCTGATACAAATGGCTGTTTTATTATTGTTTCTGGTAAACTATATAACACTAAAGTTGTACTAGCAAACCTGTATGCCCCCAACTTTGATGATGTTAACTTTTTTGAACGTTTTTTTTCCTCACTACCAGACTTAAACTCATACTCTCTTATACTGGGTGGTGACTTCAACTGTTGGTTAGATCCTAATCTGGATCGATCGTCCTTTGTTACCAGATCACCTACTAAATCTGCCTTAGCTATCCAATTGTTTCTCTCTAATTTTGGTATCTCTGATATATGGCGTTTCCATCATCCTACTGAGAGAGATTATTCTTTTTTTTCACATGTTTACCATACCTTCATTAGAATTGACTATTTCTTACTCGATAACCAACTTATTCCATTTGCCTACTCTTGTGACTATCAGAGTATACTGATTTCTGACCATGCCCCAATTACTCTCTCTCTGAACTTTCCTGGTCTCCCTCAGAGGAATAAACACTGGCGGTTTGATTCAACTTTATTATCGGATGATGATTTTAAAAAATTTATTAAGGATCAGATAACCTTTTATTTTAACACTAATACATCACCTGAAGTGTCATCCCAGATTGTCTGGGATGCCATGAAAGCATATCTGAGGGGTCAAATAATCTCTTACACAGCAAATCTCAACAGAAGATCCTGTGCAGATCGATTAGACCTCATTAACCAGATTAAAGAATTGGATCAACTATATGCTCAAACTAAGAACCCTGAACTATACAAGAAGCGTGTTGAACTCCAAACTAAATTTAATCTTCTGTCTACTCAACCTGTCGAACGCCAACTTCTCGAAAGCAAGAGTCGCTTTTACATTCATGGGGATAAGTCTGGTAAATTTCTAGCCAATCAGCTGAGGCGTTCCAAAGCCAAACAACATATTACAAAGATCCGGAAGGAGAATGAAGACTTTAAATTGGATCATTTAGAAATTAATGACGCATTAAAAAATTTTTATTCTCGGCTTTATTCCTATGAATCTTTGAATGACAGTATCTCTGTTGATCAATTTTTAAAGAATCTGAATATCCCTTCACTTTCATCTGATTTTAAAGCCAAACTTAATGCGCCTATATCATCAGAAGAAATATCTTTTGCAATTTCTGCACTGTCCTCAGGGAAATCTCCTGGACCTGATGGGTTCCCTGTAGAATTTTATAAATCATTCTCTTCACTTCTTTCTCCTCAGTTTCTTTCAGTATTATCTGACTCGTTTAATTACGGCAAATTGCCACCCTCTTTCAATGAGGCATCTATTATTCTTCTATTAAAAAAGGGCAAAGACCCAACAGAGTGTTCCTCGTATAGGCCTATTTCTTTGCTCAATGTTGATGTAAAGATCTTAGCTAAAGTTTTGGCTCATAGATTAGAAACTGTTATTCCCTGCATTATCTCTGATGACCAATCAGGTTTTATTAAAAACCGTCTCCCTTTTTTTAACATTCGGCGTTATTTAATACTCACCTCCAAATGGGATTCCTGAATGTGTTATTTCCCTCAATGCGGAGAAAGCATTCAATCGTATAGAGTGGAACTACCTTTTTGCAGTCTTAGAAAAATTTGACCTCGGTCAAAGTTTCATCTCTTGGATCAAATTGCTGTACTTGTGTCCTACTGCTTCTGTTTTAACTAATTTTCAGAAATCCCAGGTATTTAATCTCAAACATGGCACCCGTCAGGGATGCCCCTTAAGTCCCTTTCTCTTTGATTTGGCTATAGAAGCTTTGGCAATAGCATTTCGAAATTGTCCTGAATTGACCGGGATTTGGAGAGGGGGGTGTTGAGCATAAAGTTTCTCTTTATGCTGATGACTTATTACTCTTTCTCTCAAATCCGTCTACATCCTTACCTCTAATGTTTTCACTTCTTGACCAGTTTAGCCAGATCTCTGGCTATAAACTTAATTTACATAAGAGTGAACTTTTCCCAATTAATAAAAAAGCACAAGAACTAACATTTCATGATCTCCCTTTTAAAGTAGTCCATAATCAATTTACTTATCTTGGATTTACAGTCACAAGGAAGTTTAAAGATCTTTTTCGTGAAAACTTTGCCAATCTTTCATATACTATAAAACAGAATCTGGTACAATGGTCACCTCTATCTATGTCTTTGGTAGGTCGTATTAATGTTGTTAAAATGTATGTTCTCCCCAAATTTTTATACTTATTTCAATCTATCCCAATTTTTATTCCTAAATCTTTTTTTGATTCCTTAGACTCTATTATTTTGTCATATCTGTGGAAGAATAAGCGCTCTAGAATTAATAAAATTCATCTCCAAAAATCTAAAAAAGAGGGTGGCGTGGCTTTACCTAACTTTTGTTTATATTATTGGGCAGCTAATATACGCTGTGCTACCTTTTGGTCTTTCTTCCATGGCCAACCCGAGTGCCCTAATTGGGGTGGCAATGGAGTTGAGCTCCACTAAAGAATTATCTATCTCTGCACTTCTTGGCTCTGCACTCCCTAGTAGTCTGTCCAGATTAATAGCTAATCCTCTTGTTAGACACACTTTGCGTATATGGGCTCAGTTTAGGAAATGCTATGGTTTCCATGGTTTTTCCGTTTCCAGCCCTGTCGTACATAATCACCTTTTTTTTACCTACTACGTACGATTCAGCATTCCATGTTTGGTATAGGAAGGGCATTAGACATTTTGAAGATCTTTTCATTGATAATCACTTCACTTCTTTTCAGCAGCTCTCTGTTAAGTTCAATCTGCCCAATGCTCATTTTTTTAGATATCTCCAAATTAGACACTTTATTGCTCCTTTAATTCCTAACTTTCCTGAAATGCCTGCGAAAAATGCTATGGACTTATTTCTTTCCATTAATCCACTAGGTAAAGGTTTAATATCAATTATTCGAGATAAATTAGCAGCCTTACGACGGGCCCCTGTGGATAAAATTAAAATGGCCTGGGAGCAGGATTTAAATACCTCCTTATCTGATGAGAGCTGGGACTCGATTCTCAAATCAGTTAACTCAACCTCTCTTTGTGCTCGCCATTGCCTTTTAAAGTTTAAGATTGTCCATAGAGCCCATATGTCTAAATCTAAACTATCTCGATTCTACCCTAACATTAGTCCGCTCTGTGATAAATGCAAGAGGGGTGAGGCCTCTCTCATTCATATGTACTGGTTCTGTCCTAGCTTGGAGAAATTTTGGAAAGATGTCTTCACTACGTTATCGTATATTCTGAATCAGCACCTAGAACCAAACCCCTTAATTGCTTTGTTCGGTTTCTGGGGCGAGACAGATTTACGTCTGAGTCCGACCAAATGCCGAATATTATCCTTTGCCTCTCTCCTGGCTAGACGCTTGATCCTCCTTAAATGGAGAGATGTTGCCCCGCCCACTCATGCTCAATGGCTTAATGACATTATGGCCTGCTTGCACCTCGAAAAAATTCATTATTCAGTTCTTAATTCGGATCTAAAGTTCCATAAGGTCTGGGGACCTTTTATCGAGTACTTTCATAACCTTCCTCTTGACTAGGGTTTTTTTTTCTTTTCGGTCCCTTGCTTTCAGCTCCCTTTTTTTTTCTGGTAGTAGGCATTATTATCCTCTGTTGCTAAGTGTATTCACAGTCTGGGAGTTTGATTGTCCTGATTTATATTCTCTATATTGTGTTGTGGTTGGTCTGGAGTTTTTTTTTGTGTTGTGGGGCTTGGGGATGATACTAAGTTTACTTGTCTTCAATTTAGGTGCTCCTTTGTTAAATTCTCTTCCTTTGTAGCATATTGTCATTGAATGCTTAATTTTGCACTGTATTAATGTTCCTCATTGTGATTTGGGGTTTTTTAATTTGTAAAATGTATAGAAAAACTAATTAAAAAAAAAAAGATTGGTCAGCCTCCAGTTTAGTGTTCACTGAACTTATCTCCAGCTTTTCCTCCCTAATGACTTCGTCCAGGTCAACTTTCAGGTTTTCCACTTCAATTAAAATGTCGATGGTCATCTTCAGGTTCCCTTCAAGCTTCTGCTTCCCTCTTCTGAGATCTGTCCGCAATTGCTTCACCTCCTCAGACTCCCTTCTCTGGGCTCTCAGTTTTCTGTTCCCCTGAGTCAGACATCTCTCTTTGTCTTCCCCAACTTGAAAGTCTTCCAACTGGTTCTGGATCACTTTCTCCAGTCTCTGCTGGGAATTCAGTTTCTCTGTCTTCACTTCGGACTTGATCCCGTCACGAGCTGTGACCTTCGCCAGACCTGGCACGCGTCCAAAGAAAGTTTTACTTCATTAATTCTTTGTCGCCCAGGCTCTGGCCCTTGCCTCACATCATAGTCCCCCAAGGCAAATCCAAACAGTAGACGGACACATTGGCCAAATCCAAACACATTGGCCAAAACTCCAAACACCTCCACATCCCCCATGGTCTTTCCCATGCCCCGTGGGAAGGTTGCAAGGGTTCCGGATATGCCCTGTGGCATCTTTTCAGACTGGAAGAATCCTAGGGGTACTATAACGGCCATCTTCTCCTTGTCGGCCTCACTCATCAGGATCTGGCAACATCACTCCTTACATCCAGCACCTTAAACCACTTTGCACCACTCAGACAGACCATCGCCTCTTCGGCCCTCAGGACTGTATGCTGGTCAATGACAGTGTGCCTGTTCAGAGTACTATAATCCACACACAGGCTGTCTACGTCTTCCACGTCTGCAGGAGCCAGTCGCCGCGACCTCTCTCTCACCAAGGTGTCTTCAGTGGCCAACTCCCCTCCCTCATGGTATTTCGGAGCATCCACTAAGAGGGTCTCACCCTCAGATACTTCCCCCAGGCCGTACCACCACCGGCTCTTGTTTAAATTCGGTACCGGCCCAATGCTGCTACACATGTCCTCACAAGCAGCTTGAAACACTGGGTGCGCAGACAATGCCCCCAAACAGCTCTCACCCGCCTCTTCCTGACAGGCCCTCATGCTCTTCATCACCAGCGGGGTATTGGTCCTCTCCAGAATCGAAATGCTGCCTGTCTCAACAGTGTCCGGACACATCAGCATGAACGATTCATGAACCTCAGTCACCGCCATGCTGGCCTCCAAAACTGCAGTTTTGCTGACCAATAACTGTCATCTGGATAATCACCGGCACTGGTACCCCAAATCTCCAGTGCCCTCAATGTTGTCAAGGGTAAATACTTCAAATACTGGTTGTAAAACGACCTGTACAGCAACTTGACCTGTGCCCTGGTGTCGAGGATGGCTTTAGCGTAGCTTCCATCTATCCGTAATGACACCCGAGTACATGGTCCCCCTTAGCCTTCAGGAATAGGGTCTGCTCCTTTCGGGTGTTCCTTGGTACATTGCTGGGAACGTGCTCCCCCAGAGACCACAAGCCGTTCCCCCACTGGGCCTCCTCTAAGTTTCCCGACACCTCTCTGGTCAGCTGAACAACAGAGGGAGGGGCTGATCCCCTTGACTGATCCCACTGACATCGCAAACAATTTGTCTGCCCCCCCCCCCCCCAGCCAGAGAAGATACCCTGAACACTTTCAACCAATCTCCTGCTACAGATACAGTAAGCTCCCCAGCTGCGGCATTTTGCTTCCAGTCGAACCAAAGGCATTTTCCCCCGCTTCCAAATAACTGGCAGCTGTCATTTTGAGGTAATTGGACATGATAGTTCTGACAACATCACCAGCCTGCCTACTCAAACTTCCAACCAATCCCTGTCGCTTTCCCTCAGCCAAGCACTGCCACTCACCCAACAACTGAGCGGTCCGCTCCGCTCCTTTAGTGCTGGACATTATTCCAACAACTGAGTGGAGCCCACCATAGCTGGAACATTCCGACCAGTCTTTCCTCTCTCTCCTAAGAGTATGGACAGCCCATGGTCACACCACCATTTCGTCAGCGCTAGTCTGAACTCGAACAACGACCTCCAGGGTACCACCAGCCACCCCTCCCAACACGCATGCAGTGATAACCAGCAATCTCACAGAGGCACATCAGCTTTCTGTCCCCGCAGCATGCATGATTTAAAGAGGGCGATCACACAGCTTCCACAGAATCCAATCCCGGACGAGTAAACCCCATATTGTAGCCCCCTGGTAAGCCTCAGGCTCACTCAGCTCGCTTCCGTCTAGGGGGAGCAGCCTTCAGCTCCGCCAAACTGGGTAATAGCTTGTGTAGACGCTGTGTGATGTCCCCACCACACCAAATAGCAGACAGTACACCATATGCGATTAAATGATTACACTTTATAGATCGTACTGGAACTATGTACTTAACAGAGATACAATATAAAAGGAAAAGTAAAAGGCACCCAACTTATCAAAGTTCAACCACTTCATGCACAACCGTTGGAGCTCAGTTAACAAAGTCTTCTTGCCACCATTCGATCCCCTCCGAACTCCTCGACCCGCCACCTGGGACCAACAACAGTGGTCGACCAGACGCTCCACACAAATCTGTCCTCATCTCCTCTCCTCACTGAAGACCCTGGGCCTCGGACTCCCACTCGAGGTCTGTTCCATCGCCCAGCTTACAGCATCGCGTCTCCTCTCTCCATCCCCATCGTGCCTTCTCCCCAAAGTCCATGAAACAATAGCTTACAGACTCACAAGAAAGAATAACATCTATCCCAATTGGTTAACAAATGAATACAATTCTTTTTATCGGTAATTATAACCCAAACAAGCTGCGAGAGAAAAGCACTTTCTCAGCAGTTAACATAACAAAGAAGCCATTTTATTAGCCTTAGCAGTAACATAAATGAAGAAACCCCTTACAGATTTATTATCAAAGTATGTATAAATTATACTTAAGATTTGTCTGCTTACAGGCAGCCCCAAAACCAGAACGCAATTTTAAAAATGGACCAGCACTCATTACACAGAGAAAGAGAGAGAGGAAAAAAACAGAAATCATGCAAACTATAAAGGCAAGCGGCAGCATTCAGAACGAAAGTGAGCCCACAGACACGAAGCTGGAGCAACCAGAGTAGGCCTATAGCTTCAGCCTCATTTCATCACCCAGTGGGGCAAATCATTGCGAAACCCACAGATGCAAAGCCAGGAGCAGCTAAAGCAGGACACAGCAGGCAAAACTGGCCTGATCCTCACCTGCAGACCTCATACCTGACTTTTCAATCCATCTGGTCCAGCATTTAAATTGTTCAGGCACTGGGTCATTTCCTGCTCTGGGACCTATGTCCTATTGCTTTGATACACTCTGGGCCTGGACCCCACCGCCAAGTTCTGGCCTGTACCTGACCTTTTCAACTCGGCTCAGCACTTAATCTGATCCGACCTTGCTCTCAGTTTGGGTGGATGGGCTCCAAAACCCTTCTGCTTCACTTGCTCCAAATCTGTCTCCAATTCCGACTCTATCTGAAACATGCTTCGACCTCACTCCAGTTTTGCATTGCACCCACATGCCTGGAGCCTTGAGCCTCTCCTCACCTCTTCATTGCTTGCAATGATAGTTTATGACAATTTTCCACAGAAAATGTGTTATTAATAAATATTTAGTTGTATTAATTGCTTTATGAACCCCCAGTAAGCTGTCACCCATCTTCATTAGTGCCATCTTAACATTTGCCACGACAAAGCTTGAAATAGATTGTTTTTCAAGTAGGTAAGGTCAAGTTTGTAAGTTAACGGTGTGTAATTAGAGTCTCAGTGCTGGGCAAGGATGCTGCTTCAGGCCAGTGGGGAAGATCACTGGCTTCACATGGAAGGCAAATTTGTGGAAAACCCCAGCAAAATGAATTAGGAGGAAGCTTTTTCAGATGCAATGAAATGTTTTTAACTGGATCTAGAAAAGGCTGAATTATTTATCTTACCCACCATGCAATGTTTTTGGCCTAACGGTTAAATATACTAGAGTGTGGCAACTAGAAGGCTCAAAAATTGCTAAGATGTGTGGTAGGTGGAAATGTTACTACGAGGGGACAATGATACCATGGTACTGGACAAAATGGTCAGCAGTATTCATGAACTATAGCAAATGGCAGTCTGAGCTACCATCATGAAGGGGCTAATAGGAGTAATGTTGTGTGGGAAGAATGAAGAGCTGGAAGTGATAGCTTGGGATAAATGATGGTCCTCATTGTGGAGTCAATTGGAGCAGCACAGCATTCCGGTAAGTACAGTATATTCCAAGAATTCAGGTGATTGTTCATGGCCTGCAGTCATCCTTTAAGGACTGACTCTCAATCTACTTGCTATTTGAAAGCTGACTTCACACAAATTAGTTTTGCGGAGGTGGACTAAATTAGCAATAGGGCCTGGGTTTAATGTGCAAGGAAGTCAGTGTTTGTTTAATGTATGAGCTTTGAAAGCCTATTAGTTTATTAATCAACGGTATTATTAAGAGCAGTATACTTCCAGGTCTTAAGGTGTAAAGTGTGTATATATATACACATATACATACTCTATTCACCGGTTCTGAGGCTGGGGAAGGCAATTCAGATCTGAATATTTGCATCGATATTTTATTTTCCAGTGTTAGCTACAAATAGAACCTGCCCAGAAGATTGGACAAATAAACCAACACTTCTTCAATCGTATCATAGAATATGTTACATCCAACAGCAGAAGATTAGCTTTGAAGTCTCAACAACAAGATGCCTTCTCAAAGGAGTAGCATTCTCTCTGCACTAAACTGAATTGTTAGCCACTTTCTGAAGTCTTTTTGTTCAGAGTAAAAAATGCAGCAAAGCAGTCCACGGGGTTCTATGACCTTGCTACACTGTTGATAAGAAGAAATAAACATATGAAATACAGTAAAACAGTCGGAAGTCATAAAACCTGTCATACTTGTTCCACCATTTAGTAGGAGCACGGCTGATAGTACTACTTTTCCCCAATTCCCTGTACTGGTTGAAGATTCCTTAGCACCGAAAGATCAAAATCAGAATCAGAATCCAACTCTTAAAAAACTATTAGCAATACAGAGCACTGAAGCACAGAGACCGGTCCATGCAGAGTTGTTATTCTCATCGACCATGCACCTGGACCATAGACGTTTATAACCCTCTAATCCTTGTATTTACAGTAACAAAGCTTCTCTTAAATTTTGCAATTGATCCCATATCCACCATCTCTGCTGGCACAATCACACCACCCTCTGAGTGGAAAAGTTCTTCCTCAGATTCCCTTTAAGTATTTCACCTTTCATCGTAATTTATGATTCTCACCCATCCTCTGGAAAAAAGTTTGCATTAACCCTATCTACAGTATATACCTCACAATTGTGTACGCCTCTCTCAAATCTCCCCTCATTATCCTAAACTCTAGGGAATAAGGTCCTAACATAGTTTATTTTTCTCCATAACTCAGATCCTCACGACCCAGCAACACCTTGCAAATTTTCTCCGTACCCTTTCAATCTTATTCGTAACTTTCACTACTGAAATCTTAATTAACTTCAACATAACATCCTAACTCCTCTACTTACTAAGCTGATCTATGAAAGCCAATGTGCTTTATAACCCATTCTCTCTGTAGCACCTCTTTTAAGGAATTATGGATTTCTATTTCAAGATCCCTCAGACCTCTACCATTCATTGTGTATGTCCTGCCCTGTTTTTCTCCTGCCAAAGTGCAACACCTCATACTTGTCTATATTAAATTTCATCTGTCATTTGTCAGCCCATTTTCCTAACTATGCAGATTTTGCAGCAAGTATTGATAGCTTTCTTCACTGTCCACTGTACCCCCAATCTCGGTGTCATCCACAAGTTGGATGATCTAATTTACCATAGTATCATATAGATGGTTGATATTGATGACAAACAACAGACCCAACACCAATCTTGCGGCACACCACTAATCATAAGTCACTAATCAGAGATGGTAACCATTCTCTGGCTTCTCCTGCTAAGCCATTGTTGAATCCAATCCATTATTTCATCCTGAATGCCGAGTGACTGAATCCTTTGGATCAGCCTCCCATCAAAGGTCTGGCTAAAGTCCATGTGGACATCATCTACTGCATTTCCTTCAGCAACTTTCCTGGTAAACCTCCTCGAAAAGTAATTCTGTTAGATTGGTTAAAATCTGTAGGATGTTATCTTCCTCTGCCTACTTAGATTTACAATTGGCCATTAAACTATTTACTAGCAGAGGTGCAGAAGTTCTGGTTCAACCTGAATTCCTTCATCTGTGGTGCAATACCTTTATTTTATTCAGATCTGTTTCGGATCTATGAAACTTTTAATAGCAGATATCAATTAAATTGAGAACCAGTCTTCCGGATATATAACCTGTTTACACTTCAGCTTCAAATGATATTTAAAGGCTATTGAAAAAAAAATCATTAGATGTGTAAGGACAATATGATTCTGTACCATTGAAACTATGCAGGTGAAGCTAATTGATGGATGTTGATGTTAATTGGCAATCATTGAAAACACCAGCATGAGATCAGGGAAGGCTTTAAGTGTATATCTGCTGTCTTTATATAGTGTTAAAGCTATATCCTTGCCACTTAATGTACAGTTCAGGACCAATCTATTTAGTCACTTAATATATAGCTAGATGCATTTTCAGGGAGCCATTCCTTAACACAGTAACAAAAGAAGTTATGTGTTTAGTGTCTGGGGTTTGTGCTCAGAAGCTTCAGACCAACCAGCACTATTGAATGTTCAGTGGGATACTGCTATATGACATGTGCTACCATTGTAAGTATGCAGTTCTGTGAAATTACATGTCTACATTCAAAATGTTATAATTAGGTATTGAAACTGTAGTTAATTGTTTATAGTTGTCTTTGTGTTCTGGAAGTATAAAACATTATATTGGGAGAGGAGAACTAGATTCTCTTCAAAAGACCTGCTGTATTGAATGAAGTATTTAATATTTTCAAGTTACAGCTTCCAGTGGCTCAGTTTAGTCAGACACAGTAATTTAAAGCAACAGCTGGCCCTATGACACATTATCCTTTGTTTTGTTGCTATGAGCTGATTGAGCTTTCATTGACTGAGGACTACCTTAATGTTCAAATCAGACGCACTCCTAGTTACTTATTCATTCTTCCCTGGCTTCACTACCCTCATAGCTGAGGGGTCTTAGATTTTATGTAAAATACAGATACAATTAGCAACTGAAATTGCAGCCTCTTCTTCAATCTATCAAAGGTTTGTGTGTTACATAAAATCTCTCCATCCTGGTTTAAACAAACAAACAAACATAATTTTAGTTCATTTTACTTGTCCAATCAGGTGTGACTGTCAACTATTTCATAAACTTTTAATGTTACTAAGTTTATTTTTATTAACATTTTAAGTAATCAAATATAAGTCATTTGTGCTTTCAGGTGGGAAAACAATTTCAATTAAATTACAATTGGCTTACATTTCAGCTAAGAAATTATATGCTTCAGAACTTTTCTACTGGCATTCTTACTGTTAAATCAGCTAATGGTGCATCAGCATGAAATGCCACATGTAATCAAACAATTATTTTCCAAGTTCAAGTTCTTGGCTTGTTGACTGTGCTGAATACTCTTTCTGATATTTTCTCAGCTCAATACATTTACAATGGAGCCTGTATTGGTGAATATATTATAGATAACAGCTTCAAAATGGCAAAACAAACAGCATGGGAGTCAGACAGAAAATACTCGGTTAAACTTCAGGAAAGCATGCACATCCACTCCCTTTCCCTTTATCCCTTACCCTCTCTCTCCAAATTCCACCCCACCCCTCTGAATGTACACTCACACTCACGAGTTTGGGAGTGACTAATTTTCTTCACTGTACGGCTACCTCGCCATGTTACTGTAGATGTAGCTAGCTACTCTTCCTATAGATAAGGCTACAGAATATGTTGATCAATAACATCATGGTTTATTCTATCTCAACTTCTCAAATTGATCCCATTTTCCAAAAGTGTCTTGAAACCTATTGATTTCAGTCTTGAATATTCATTGTAGTTACATGCTTCTAGCCCTTTAAATGAAATAAATAATTTCTGATACTTTATAATGCTGTTGTAATACTCCCAAGCCAGATGAACAGACTTTCAGTTTTGATTCTGAAAAATCTCTCTTAAAATATTATATATTCTAATGTAATCACCTCTTGTTCTCCTGAACTACAGATCCAAAAAGGGTCCATTTACCTGTCCATCACAAGTAAAGTCCCCCCCCCACCATTGAGCACATCTACAGAGTGCTATCGCTGGAAAGAAGCATCCATCATCAAGGACCCCTACCATACATCATGCTCTTTTCTTAGTGCTGCCATCTAGAAAGAAGTACAGGAGGCTCAGGACCCACACAACCTGTTATTCAGGAACAGTTCTTACTCTTCAACCATTAGACTCTTGAAAAAGAGAGGCTTACTTCACTCAGCTTCACCTCAACACTAAACTATTTCCACAACTGATAGACTCACTTCAAGGTATGTTCATATTTCTGTTCATATCAAGGAATATCCTTGATATTTATTGGTAATTTATTCATTATTACTTTGTTTCTTTCTTTTTATATATACACAATTTTGTATATGCACTTTGTACATTGTTTGTCTTGTTGGGTGTGGCTTTTCATTAATTCTATTGTGTTACTCTATACCTACTGTGAATGCCTGCAACAAAATGAATCTCAAGGTGGCATATGGTGATATATATGTACTTTGATAATAAATTTATCTTGAACTTTGAATTTTGATGTTTTATTCTCCTTCTTCCATTCCTTCTAAGTCAAGTATAGCTTTCCTCATGGTTACACTAAGTTATTCCCACATATCAAAAACATTCAGGAATAAAACTAACGCATAGGTTTAGATACTTGCTGTACCTGTATGTAAACTAATATGACTCTGACACTGGACCAATGCTGACACCTTAAAATGCAATATGAAATCAGAATCATATTTATTATTGCTCATGCAAGGCATGAAGTTCATTGTTTTGTAGTACAAAGATTAATAGTTCAAAAACAAAGTAATGAGGTAGAGTTCTTGGGTTCGTGGATTGTTTAGAAATCTGTTGGTGTAGAGGAAAAGTTGTTCCTACAACATTGATTGTTTGTCTTCAAGCTCCTGTACCTCCTTAATGGTAGTAATGAGAAGAGGGTGTATCCTGGATGGTGCAGACCCTATATGATGGATATTGCCTTCTTGAGTCACCACCTCTTGAAGACCTCCTCAGTGGCAGGGAGGGTGACGGAGCTGGCTGAATCAGCAACCCCCTGCAGATTCTCGTAATCCTGTGCATTGGAGGCTCTAAACCAGACATTGATACAACCAGTCAGATTGCTCTCCACAGTTAACCCCTAGAAATATACAAGAGTCTTCACTGGTATCTCAAATTTCCTAATGAAGTAGAGTCACTAGTGTGTCTTCTTTGTGATTGCATTAATATGTTGGGCCCAGGATAGATCCTCTAAAACACTGATGCCCAGAAACCTGAAGCTGCTCACCCTTTCTACCACTGATCCCTCAATGAGGTCTGATGTGTGTTCTCCCAGCTCCCCCCTTCTTGAAGTCTACAATCAGTTCCTTTGTTTTGTTGAAGTTAAGTGCAAGGTTGTTGTGTCATCGTTTAACCAGCCAATCTATCTCATTCCTATATGCATCTTTGTTGCTTCTGAGATTCTACAAACAACAGTGGTGTCATAGTTATACAGCGCTCACAATTATATTTTAATTAGATTTTCTGGTAGAGAATAGAAATTAATGACACATACCTCACTCTAATATTGCTAAGATTATTTTTTCCATTATTTCAATGTAATTCAAGTTTAATTGTCATTCATCCCCAAAAATACAGCCAAATGGGACAGTGTTACTCCAGGACCAAAGTGCAAAACATAGTACCAACAATCACACACAGCACAAAGTGCACCTAGCACTTACAAGATAGCAAACACATGTGAGATATCAGTGAAATAGAGCCATGCTGCGAAAATCTGCATCAGCCACAATCTTTTATGATTATCAATCCCATTCTATCCCTACATGGAATATGTTGGCTTCAAACTTGCCATTAATTTGCATGCCACCTTCACCCAGCTGTAGATGTTGCTTTCTTTCACCCAACAGCAGATTGAAACATCATTAAACTATGATACATTGTTAATGTTTGGCTGTCTAGCAAAAACTCAGATCATTAAATCAGCCTAGCAAATCAGCAGGCATCATGCCAAATTAACTTATTATAGAGCATATGTAGATAAAATTGCTGCATTTGGGGCCCATCAAGGATTTAGTGGAACCTTAAGGACTCATAAACTGCTTAAAAAGCTCGGAAAGATTCTGGAACCTGAGAGTGCAATGTGACTAACCCAGAACAGAGCAATCATCAAGTTAAATATACAAGGTTCCTTTCTCCATCTGAGCCCTGCTTTGCACTGAATATGACTGAATGTGTTCTATGTGGTTATTGAAACTTCAATTCAAGCAAGCATTTGTTAAAGTATTTATAATCTAAACATAATGGGATGAGGAGTGACAAGCAGTTTTACTTCAAAATAAATCTTCCAAATCAGTGTTAGGATGAATAAGAAGTTAAAAAAAGTCTTATAATGGCATGTCCAGGAAGAAAACATAACTGAAACCTGCACTTTTCTAGTTTTAACAGAGTCAGGGATGGGAGCAGGTTAACATAACACTTGGAGAAAGTGTGTAAACCATTTAAATAATTTGATGTGTGCATTCAAGGTGATATTTTTGGTGATTACCTTGTGTCTTGGTCATCTACAGCTACTTCAGACATATATTTAAAATGCACAAAATTGCATTGTTAATTATTTGCCCAAAATATACTTGAAAATAATCATTATTCATGATATATCTGTATGAAAATAAATATTAAAAATAGGTATCATTACTAAAACAGAACTACTAGCCTGTGTCTTCTATTTCCATCTCTGAATGCTATCCTTGAAAAGACCATCTTTAAACATTACCACATGCTGATGTCTGCGCATTTCACATGCTGATTCTCACATAAAAGGGTTTCTGCAACTCCTCCCAATCTCCCTCTACACACTAATCTCTATATGTGCTGTAAATGCTAGTCTCTATTTACATCTCATGCTATATCAGATCTACACCTGATTATATACACATTCTCGCCCCACTCATCTGTAGATCTGGTATCTATCTCTATCATTTACAAATCTCTAATTGTATCACAATCTGATCCCCATCCCTGCAATGTTAATCTATCATTGATTTGCATCTGACTCTAGCAGTTTGTTCCTACCTTTCTCTCACACCAAAATCATCCTTTCCACACTGATGATTTTCTAATCATACAAATGATTTCCTTTTCCTTCAGTAAATTAAGACACTCAATTCATGTCTTCCTGTATTTTCTCTTTTTGTTCTTCTCTTGATTCAATTGGCTTCCATCAACATGATTTCCCCCTCTCCTACCCTTTCCATCTGCCCATCATCTATTCACATTTCCCACTCTTTCCACTCCTGCACTATTCTCGTCTCCTCTTCCTATCTCCCTCCCTTTCTGATCACATTCCATCATCCTTAGCCTAAATGTCACTTCCATATATCACCTTGCAGCTTCTGGCACTATATCATCTCTCCCCTCTCCACTCTACCCATCACGCCCCTCGCCTGAACAACCTGTCACCTGTCAGTTATTGATTCACCCTTTCCCTCCCTATTTTTTATACTGGCTATCTTCCCTCTTTCACTTTGTCCAGCCTGAAATGTCAACTGTCCATTTCCTTTCATCAATGCTGGCTAATCCACTGAGTTCTTCCAACTTTCCGTGTCTTGTTCCTTATTCCAGCATCTACAAATTCTTCTGTTTCAGTTATATATCAATTGACTGGAAAATAATCTAGATCTGAGGCACATTCAAATTAGGTCAGTTATCTATGAAGAATTATCTATAATGGTGTGGAAATGTCTAAAATACTATTACAGTCGGCCCTCCTTATCCATGGATTCCTTATGCGCGGATTCACCCAACCGCGGATCGGGAAAACCCGGAAGTTCTCTCTCCAGCACTCGTTGCTTGAGCATGTACAGACTATTTTTTCTTGTCATTATTCCCTAAACAATACAGTATAACAAATATTTACATAGCATTTACATTCTATTAGGTATTATAAGTAATCTAGAAATGACTTAAAAGTACAGGCAATCCCCGGGTTATGAATGAGTTCCGTTCCTGAGTCTGTCTTTAAGTCGGATTTGAAGTCGGAACAGGTACATCTGGTATTATTTAGTGACAGTTAGTCAAACGTTTTTCTTAGTATATAGTACATATTTTACCTTTCTATGCATATAAAACACTTAAGAAACATACGTATTTCAATAATTTAACTACTGCCTTGCTTAGTAATAATTGTAGCTTTCATCGGGGCAGGGCCTTTCATATGCTCCATTAAAATTGTTCCGATCGTTGACCGATTGAAGCCTAATGCTTTTCCAATGACCGATGGCATTTCACCTCTTTCTGATCGTGTTATTACTTCCATCTTATTTTCAATCGCGATCATGATTATTTTCGTGACCAGAAACACTGCAGATTCAGAGCTGCGCCAGGTCCCAATGTCCACAGAGACATGTTAAATAAAGACCGAGGTTCTGCTGGGTCCTAAAGACCACCGCACTCATACATGTTAAATAAGGGATTTGAGCATCCGCAAATTTTGGTGTCCGCGGGGGGTCCCGGAACCAATCCCCCACGGATAAGGAGGGTGGACTGTAGTTTGTTCTACTCCTGGAGTATGGATTTATCATTGGATTATCGTTTCTCTTACATCATTGGAACAGTTATTGTCATCTGTGATCCTGATGGAAGAAACAAAAGATTTTTAATTTTAGGTCTCACTCCAGAGCTCAACCATTAAGTCTAAGGTGACTATAATCCAGAGGAGTGATGCAGAGTCAAAAGATGTTATCTGTCAGGTGAAGAGCTAAATCAAGAACATGCCTGCCTAGTGATCTGGATGGAAAAGGTACTACTGCAATTTTTGGAAGTTTTGAGATGCCATTCCAGGAGCCTAGGTCAGAATTTGTCCTTCAGTCTATGTTTTTGAACAAATTATATAGTTATCAGGACATTATTGGTTCAGAAAGCATGCTATTCACAAATTATCCCCACCTTTTCTGCATTATTGGCTTCAAAATGAACTTAATTGGTTATTGTGTTCTTCAAGATGACCTTGGCTAGGTAAGATTTAATACAAATACTATCTTTCTTCTATTTTACCCTATATCTTAACTTTTGATGATCAGTTTCTTTCTAACCATTTTCAAAGACAACTTCTCGTATAAAAAGCATCCCTTTTATGTGCAACAATTTCCTGCCAATTTAACTGAAGGCTATCTATCTTTGCACTTCAGACATTGTTGGAAAATTGCTCTGATACTATGAGCAGATTCTTATATCCTTACAAATCTCTGATAAATAACATAATACATTGTACTTAAATGTATAAAAGCTGGGTCAATGCCAGGGGAGCAATATAAGAATTAAAGCCAATCTTTCAGTGTAAAAAGATCTTCATCACATGGGACCTGCATTATTTACAGGCATATGCATTTGAATGGATGCACAAATCAGAGCTTGATAGACTGCACTATTGATGAGATATCTTCTGAGTGCAGGATTTATTTCTTACCCAGTGTTTTGTCAAGTATGAAGTCTCCCAATTGTAAATTATTGGTGAATGATGATAACTTCAAACAGTTTAGAAGTTTATAAAGAAATTCACATATTACCTCAAAATGCATCTCCGATTAGATTAGATTAGATTCAACTTTATTGTCATTGTGCTGAGTACAGACACAAAGCCAATGAAATGCAATTAGCATCTAACCAGAAATGCAAGGAATAGTGTTATTTATAAAATAACTGCGAATAAAAAGAAATGCTACAGCGTACAAATATATAAGTACTGAGACAACCCAGTATGAGTGCAACACTGTTTAGTTGTGGGGATGTGGGGTTCTCAGGGAAGAAGCTCTTCCTGTGCCTGCTGGTGCGGGAGCGGAGGCTCCTGTAGCACCTACCGGATGAGAATAGAGTAAAAAGTCCATGGTTAGGGTGAGATACATCCTTGATAATGCTTTTCGCCCTGCCCAGGCAGCGTTTATGGTAGATGTTCTCAATGGTGGACAATTGGGTGCCAATAATCAGCTGGGCAGTTTTCACCACATGCTGGAGTGCTTTGTGGTCCGATACGGGACAATTACCATACCACGCTGAGATGCAGTTGGTGAGCATGCTCTCAGTGGTACAGTGGTAAAAGTCCGTCAGTATCCTGGGACAGTGGTGAGTTTTCTTGATGCACCGCAGGAAATAAAGGCACAGTTGTGCCTTTTTGATCAGGATGGAGGAGCTCAGGGACCAGGTGAGATCATCGGAAATGTGGACACCAAGGAATTTGAAGCTTGATACACGCTCCACTACAGCTCCGTTGATGTAGATGGGGACATGAGTGTGGCTCCTAGCATGCCTGAAGTCCACGATGATCTCCTTGGTTTTCTGGGTGTTAAGGGCCAGGTTGTTGTCGGCACACCACGTGGCCAGGTGCTGGACCTTCACCCTGTAGGCCGCCTCGTCATCCCCTCTGGTCAGGCCAACCACCATGGTGTCGTCTGCGAACTTGATTATGGAATTAGAACCATGTACAGTAACACAGTCATAGGTGAAAAGGGAGTACAGAAGAGGGCTCAGCACACAGCCTTGAGGCACGCCGATATTCAGGGTGAAAATGGAGAAGGAGGAGTTGTCTAATTTAACAGATTGGGGTCTGTTAGTCAGAAAGTCCAAAGGCATTCTAAATATGCAGTGTTAAATACTAGTGGCAGTAAATTATACTCTGTCTTTAGAATTTATTCCACTTGAAAGCATAGATATGACCACACAAGTCTTTAATGCTACTGACAAGAACTGAATTTTGAGGCAATAGCTTTCAGGACTATTTCCATGATGGATAAAATGTTTAATCCTTATTCTTTATTCATGCAAGAAAAATGCGTAAAGCACCTTTCCATTAAATTTTAAAATTAGAAAAAAAAAATCTTTCTCCATTTATTTTAGTTGAAACCACGGTTATTTTCAAGATATTAATTAACTAAACCCTTACCATAAAATCATGAATTTATTTAACATCTGCAAAAATTAATTTTAATGAAATCTTACTCAAGAATTTAACAAATACTTTCAGTTGGCTCTTGTGTTATTGTTAAATATCATATATCATACAATTAAGCTTTAAACTCAAGACACAGGCCCACATTTTTCTTTCAAACAATCTACCAATGGCAAATAATCTGAGTGTAAGTGCTTCTAGTATCTTGCTGTGTGCAGTTTGTTTCCTGCATTAGAAATCAGTAGACTTCAAAAAGTTGCATTGGCTGTGAAGAGTTTTCTGATGTCCTATAACCATAAAAGATATTGTATTGACTGAAATTCTTTATTTTCATTTGTCATTGAGAAAACAATCAAATATATCCTAAGCTGCATATATCAAATATTTCTGTAGTGTAGTCCACTTTTAAGGTTCAGTTCCATTAAAGTCAACAGAATAGAATTTACAAACACGAGGAAATCTGCAGAGGCTGGAAATTCAAACAACACACACAAAATGCTGGTGGAACGCAGCAGGTCAAGCAGCATCTATAGGGAGAAGTGCTGTCGACATTTTGGGCCGAGACCCTTCGTCAGGACTAACTGAAAGGAAAGATAGTAAGAGATTTGAAAGTAGGAGGGGGAGGGGAAAATGCAAAATGATAGGAGAAGACCGGAGGGGGTGGGGTGAAGCTGAGAGCCAGAAAGGTGATTGGCAAAAAGGATACAGAGCTAGAGAAGGGAAAGGATCATGGGACAGGAGGCCTAGGGAGAAAGATGGGGGGAGGAGAGCACCAGAGGGAGATGGAGAGGAGGCAGAGTGATGGGCAGAGCGAAAAAAAAGGAGGGGAAAAAAAACTAAATGTATCAGGGATGGGGTAAGAAGGGGAGGAGGGGCATTAACGGAAGTTAGAGAAGTCAATGTTCATGCCATCAGTTTGGAGGCTACCCAGCTGGTATATAAGGTGTTGTTCCTCCAACCTGAGTGTGGCTTCATCTTGACAGTAGAGGAGGCCTTGGATAGACATATCAGAATGGGAATGGGATGGGGAATTAAAATGTGTGGCCACTGGGAGATCCTGCTTTCTCTGGTAGACAGAGTGTAGGTGTTCAGCGAAACAGTCTCCCAGTCTGCGTTGGGTCTCACCAATATATAAAAGGCCACACCGGGAGCACCGGACACAGTATACCACACCAGCTGACTCACAGGTGAAGTTTCGCCTCACCTGGAAGGACTGTCTGGGGCCCTGAATGGTGGTGAGGGAGGAAGTGTAAGGGCAGGTATAGCACTTGTTCCACTTGCAAGGATAAATGCCAGGAGGGAGATCGGTGGGAAGGGATGGGGGGATGAATGGACAAGGGAGTCGTGTAGGGAGCGATCCCTGCGGAAAGCAGAAGGGGGGGAGGGAAAGATGTGCTTGGTGGTGGGATCCCGTTGGAGGTGGCGGAAGTTACGGAGAATTATACTTTGAATCCGGAGGCTGGTGGAGTGGTAGGTGAGGACAAGGGGAACCCTATCCCGAGTGGGGTAGTGGGCAGATGGGGTGAGGGCAGATGTGCAGGAAATGGGAGAGATGCGTTTGAAAGCAGAGTTGATGGTGGAAGAAGGGAAGCCCCTTTGTTTAAAAAAGGAAGACTGTAGTGTTCTCGCTCGGGTGTAATGGAACCTGAACTAAATGCCGAGATAAACCGTCGTTAATGAAAACAGGGTCGCAGTAAGATTAACCATTTACTGTTCACTCTTCCACATTAACATATGATGAAAACTGTTGATAAAACAATACAAGATTGGTACAGTATTTGTTTCCTTCTAGATATCACATTTGCATCGTGAATACTTGCAAAGGTAAAACTACAACAACTACATTACATTAAAGTGCAGCATACAATCAGAATCTACTTATGCCATTGACTGCTTTAAATACACTTCAACGCGACTATCCGCAACTCTTTAACTAACGAAAACATAAACCTTATCGACCGTCGTTACTTTTAACAGAATCAGCGTTAACATTTTAATTCAACATATCGATTATCTATGACTTACAGCGTTGCTCCACTGTGATTTCTAATGCGTAGAAGACAACCTTTCTTGCGCTGGACTGGCACATGTGTGTGCCCCCACCTTTCCGTCTTTCCCAAACCGGTATTTTCCCACAAGACGCGGCGAAACCGGATGTGACATCATCGCATGCCGCGATATATTACAGACAACGAATTTACTTAAACAATCTTAACTTTAACTAAAAAAATGCTAACAAACGAATTACTAAGCGAAAATATTATAAACTAAATAACTGCCATAAAGGCAACACACTCCCCGCTTGACCTTCGTAAGGTCACAATGAACATAATACAACACTTCAGTCTCTAAATCAGTCATTAGGTAGAAGTAGAATAACTTCTGTAACTGGCCTTTGGTAAATTTTCACATCGCCTTGGTCGGTAGTTTTCAACTCGACTTTCTTGACATGTCCATCCCTACTAGGGAATGTGGCAGTGATTCTGGCCATTGGCCAGCAGTTGCGGGTGATTTGCTTGTCCCTGAGCAGGACTAAATCTCCAACTTGAAGATTCCTGCCGGGTTCTGTCCACTTTTGTCTGTGTTGCAACAAGGGTAGATATTCCTGTCTCCAACGAGACCAGAACCGATTTGCCAGAGCCTGGACCTGTCTCCATTGCTTTGTGTACAAATCCTTATCAGAGAAGTCCCCTGGTGGAGGGGGAGCTCCAGCCTTCTGCGTAAGAAGCATTGATGGCGAGAGTATGAAGGGGTTTTCCGGATCAGAAGACACAGGTAGGAGTGGTCGTGCATTTATAATGGCTGTGACCTCTGCCATTAGTGTGCACGGTACCTCGTGGGTCAATCGGGTGCGTTGCTGCATCTCAGGTTTCCTTTTCAGGGTTTTTTGCAAGGACGTGAACCGCTTGACTGCCTGCTCTTTGTTGTTTGGCAAGCACTGGCGTGGTTCTCTGAAAGGCAGTGGGGCTACCCCATTATTTGCTTCATCTCTGAAGACCTTGGTGTTCTTTGTTTTTAAGAAAATGGCATCTTGAGCTGATTGAGCAAGTTTATTAGCATGCTCAGTTTGAGCGAAGACTGACTGACCCAGCGTCTCGTCAGTTACTTTACGTTTGTTAAAGCCTTGTCGTGCTTCCTTAATACACGTGACACTTGTGCGGGGTTGAAAAATTGAATGGCGGCCGCTCTCTAGCACATTGGTCTTGAGTGTGTTAACTGCTGGTTTGTGTACGTTGCCGAGACACACCTCTCCTATCACCACCCAGCCCAGATCCAGGCATTGCGCAAAGGGGGCGTCGTGTGGTCCATTGACCTGCTGCCTAACCTTGTGTACCCGGAGAACATCTCTCCCTAATAGCAGGAGTATTTCTGCTTTTGGATCCAGCTCTGGGATGTGTTTGGCGATGTGGTGGAGATGTGGTTGGTGTAGCACCGCACTTGGCGTCGGGATCTCAGTGCGGTTATTCAAGATTTCATTGCACTCTAAGAGTGGAGGGAGACAGATGACGACTTTACCATCCAGGGACTCGATCTGGAAGCCTTCAGCCTTCCTTCCGTAAGTTTCCATGTTGCCTGAGCAAGTTCTAAGATAGTATGGGAACTGCTCACTCTCAATGTTGAACAAGTTAAAGAACTCTGGACTGACTAGCGAGCAATTGCTCTGATCGTCCAGAATTACATAGGCTTTGATGGCCTTGTCTATGGCTCCTTAGGGTACACCTTGGTGAGACAGATCTTTGAACAAGAACGGCTTGACTGAGCTTGACCGCAAACTTCTGTACAGCTCAAGCTGACAACAGTTGTCCTGGAGTGAGCTTCTCCCTCCCCGCCGTTCTGTTGTGGGGGTGAAGGAGCATTGTCGGTTTGCGGTAACTGGCCGGGATGCATGGCCCCATCGTGATTAGTGCTATTACATTCTGGGCACTTCACGGCGATCGTACACTCTCTAGCAAGGTGAGAGGTAGAGGAACAGCATTTAAAACATATTCTTTTCTCCTTGAGAAGGGCCTTCCTCTCTTCAAGGGGTTTTTCCCTAAACGTTCTGCATTTCTTGAGGGGGTGCGGTTTGTTATGCAATGGACAATCTTTGCTAGGGTCGTGGTTAGTTGTAAAGGCTTCAGTCTTAAGCACTGAGACTGGTTTATTAATGTTGAAATTATTCGGAGAGGATTTATCTGGCTTGGTGTAAATTGTACTGCTTCCTGGACCCATGAGGCAAGGGTCATTTCGCTTCTTCGCGTCCTTGCACACAAACCTAGTGAAATACTCAAAGGGAGGAAATCGACCTCCGCGATCTTCCTTGTACTCTGAGGCAACGGACAACCACCTGTCCTGCAGCCCAAATGGAAGTTTGTCCACAATTTGTCTAATGCCGGATGGAGTATCTAGGTATACTAGACCAGTTGAGTAGCTGTCTTCTTTGGCGCCTTGAATCTCCATGAGTAGATCTCTGAGCTCCCTTAACTTAATGTGGTCCTTGGCTGACACCTTAGGAAAATTTTCCAGACGTCGGTATAGCGCCGCTTCAATAATTTCGGGGGCCCCATAGCCCTCCCGAAGTCTCTCCCATGCTTTGCTCAAGGCAAGCTCGGGTTTGTTGATGTAAACTGAACGTATGCGTCTCACCTGTTCGCATGATTCTTTTCCCAGCCATTTCGCCATAAGATCCAACTTCTGGGTTGCTCTGAGCTGGACTCCGTTGATAGCGTTGGTGAATGTGGAGTACCATGCACGGTAATTTTCAGGTTTATCGTCGACCTGGTATAGTCCTGAAGTGACGAGATCCCGTTGTGCTAAATAGCGTGCTACGGGTTTGACTGCAAGTGGCATGCGGGCTGGGGAAACATGTCGGCGGATATACGACTGAGGGCATACATCTGTTATGGAATTTGCTGTTCTGAATTCGGTCTTTGCCTCTCTTCTCCCCAAATCTGGTAAGTTTGGTGTCAAGAAGTACTTGACATGAGCCCTTTCACTCTTGAGTTTGTCGCGGAGTTGCAAGCGTAAATCGGATGGATGTGATGCGATCGGGCCTCTCTGAGACTCCTCATGAAATGGAACGTTATCAAATAAGTATGGAGAGGAAGAACGAATCTTCCAGTCTATTTGAGATTGGACATAGTCGCTTGTGCGTTCCAACCTGATCTTTTCTGAAGTAGATTTTCCGTCAACCGGATTATGCATTCCTTCAGCATCTTCTATGTAATCTGCTTCCACCCTGGCAGCTTCTTCTTCTCGTTCTAGCGTCAGCACTTCTAACTCTGCCACTATCCTTGCTCTTTCCAACTGGTTTTCGGCTTCTCTGGCAGCCGCTTTCATTTTCATTTTTGCTTCTTCTTTGGTGTAGCGCACTCGCACCCTGGCGGCTTCTGCTTTAGCTCTTGCTTGGGCGGCCTGCGATGATGCCCTACTGCCCCTGTCGCTGGATGGCAACGACTTGATGCTGGACCGAGTTGTCATTGCTGCACTTGAAACACCTGATAATGCCGCTTTTTCACTGTAGTGTTCTCGCTCAGGTGTAACGGAACCCGAACTAAACGCCGAGATAAACCGTTGTTAATGAAAACAGGGTCGCAGTAAGATTAACCATTTACTGTTCACTCTTCCACATTAACGTATGGTGAAAACTGTTGATAAAACAACACAAGATTGGTACAGTATTTGTTTCCTTCTAGATATCACATTTGCATCGTGAATACTTGCAAAGGTAAAACTACAACAACTACATTACATTAAAGTGCAGCATACAGTCAGAATCTACTTACGCCATTGACTGCTTTAAATACACTTCAACGCGACTATCCGCAACTCTTTAACTAACGAAAACATAAACTTTATCAACCGTCGTTACTTTTAACAGAATCAGCGTTAACATTTTAATTCAACATATCAATTATCTATGACATACAGCGTTGCTCCACTGTGATTTCTAATGCGTAGAAGACAACCTTTCTTGCGCTGGACTGGCACATGTGTGTGCCCCCACCTTTCCGTCTTTCCCAAACCGGTATTTTCCCACAAGACGCGGCGAAACCGGATGTGACGTCATCGCATGCCGCGATATATTACAGACAACGAATTTACTTAAACAGTCCTAACTTTAACTAAAAAATGCTAACACACGAATTACTAAGCGAAAATATTATAAACTAAATAACTGCCATAAAGGCAGCACAAAGACATCAACTTCGTCCTGGAATGAAAAGCCTTATCCTGAGAGCAGATGCGGCAGAGACGGAGGAATTGTGAGAAGCAGATAGCATTTTTGCAAGAGACAGGGTGGGAAGAGGAATAGTCCAGGTAGCTGTGAGAGTCTGTAGACTTATAGTAGATATCAGTAGATAGGCCATCTCCAGAGATAGAGACAGAAAGATCAAGAAAGGGGAGGGAGGTGTCAGAAATAGGCCAGGTAAATTTGAGGGCAGGGTGAAAGTTGGAGGCAAAGTTAATGAAGTCAACGAGCTCAGCATGCGTGCAGGAGGCAGCGCCAATGCAGTCGTCGATGTAGCGAAGGAAAAGAGGGGAATGGATACCCATATAGGCTTGGAACATGGACTGTTCCACAAAGCCAACAAAAAGGCAGGCATAGCTGGGACCCATGCAGGTGCCCATGGCTACACCTTTGGTTTGAAGGAAGTGGGAGGAGCCAAAAGAGAAATTATTGAGAGTAAGAACTAATTCGGCTAGACGGAGGAGAGTGGTGGTAGAGGGGAATTGGATAAGTCTGGAATCCAAAAAGAAGCGGAGAGCTCTGAGACCTTCCTGGTGCGGGATGGAGGTATATAGGGACTGGACATCCACTGTTGGCACTGGAAGGCTCATGCAGCTCTTCCCCATCATTAGCACGAGGGGGAACGTACATTGCCAGAATCACAATGGCTGTGAATTCCATCAGTAAATAGAGGCGCCTGCAGATACAAATTCCACAATCTCTAGTGAGACTTATGGAGGAGGGCTGTGTATCTGCATTAATAAGAACTTTTAAATAGAATTTAAAAGGACAATGGTGTATGTAATGGTATAGGGCATATGTAGGGCATGAGTTCTAACTTGGACAGTGAAGAAATCCAAATGGGAAAAGGTGATCTAGGATAACGTAAGTGCAAGTAAGACCACAAATACAAGGAAAAAATCTAAATCAGAACTTGTTAGCTAAATGAACACATTATAAAAGGTTTCTGTTCTTTTTCAGCTCATCACGCATCTCAAAGGGAAGTAGAACTGAGGAGAAATGCATTTTGCTATTAGTTAAATCAATCAATAGTATTTACTTGTAAATTATTTTTTCAATTGTAAAATCATTAAACACTATAGAACTTTGAAGTTCATTTAGCCAGCGCTCAGAAATTGCAATTTCCCTAAAATGGAGAGAAATGTCATTTTCCTGATAGTCAGACCAATCAATAAAGACCACTGGTAATTTATTTTTCAATCATAAAATCCATAAACACACAAAATTAATGTCCACTTTCTTGGTGATCTAAAATTGTAATCTATCCTTGTCGTCATCATTACTCCTTCCAAGCACTCTCTTCTTTTCGGCATAAAATTATGCTTGATAAATGACTTGCATATAGCAGCATATAACATGTATCAGGATATTCTGTGACACTTCTTATTTAGTCAATTATGTCATATGTCACCTAATGGTTATTTCATGTCCAGTAAAAATTAGAGAATGGACTTAACAGGAATTCACTGTGACATAATGTCTTGTTCCATCAGTACAGAAGCGTTCCTATAGTACCAGTTCTTATTAGTGCAGATACACAGCCCTCCTCCATAGGTCTCACTAGAGATTGTGGAATTTGTATCTGCAGGCGCCTCTATTTACTGATGGAATTCACAGCCATTGTGATTGTGGCAATGTACATCCCCCTCGTGCTAATGATCGGGCAGACCTGCATGAGGTCTCCAGTGCCAACAGTGGGCTCCAAGCCACAAACCTTAATAGCTTCTTTATTGTTGATGGTAACTTCAACCACGCTAACTTAAAAACAGTCCTGCCTAACTTCCATCAGCATGTTGACCGCTACCAGAGGTAAGAACACATTAATCTTGGTTTATACCCACTATCCATGCTGCTTACAAGGCTGCCTCCAATTTAGATACTTTAATCACTTATCAATTATGCTAATTTCAACATACAGACCACTGCTTAAATGAGTCAAACAAGATCAAAGAGAGAGAAATACCTAGCCAGAAGGAGTAACTTCAGTATTCAAATTCCAAAGTACATTTATTATCAAAAAATGTATAAATTATACAACCTTGAGATTTGTTTACTTACAGGCAGTCACAAATCAAGTAACCTGAAAGAACTCATTAAAAAATAAAGACCAACTCTGAACGTGCATAGGGGAAGAGAGAAAAATAACATCATGCAACTAATAGAAGTGAGCAGCAATAGCATTCCAAACTAAAATAATTACTTAGAAATCCTTGCAGCAGCCCAGAGTAGGCCCAAAGCCTCGGAATTTAGTTTATCATATTAGTGGGGCAAATCACAGCAAAGTTGCAAGACATGAAGCACAGCAGCCGGGGACCGTCTCACTGTCTTAGCATTGTAGAGTGTAGAGGTCCTGGTCTTTCAGGGCCGATATTTAAATTGTCTGTACAGCAAATCATGGCCCGCACTAGGACCCGGGCCCTGATGCGGCAAATTGCTCAGAGTCTAGTTTTGCTGCTGAAAAGCCATTCTTGACCTCTCCAAGTCAGCTTGGCACGCAGAGTGACCCAACTTTGCCCAGCTCATGACGCCCTGACTTTTCAGTCTATAATGGCCTGCATTTAGATGCTGATTGTACCTCGCACTAGGACCCGGGCCTCACTGTGACAAACCACTCCAGGCCTAGAACACACCCAGTGATACACTTCAGACTTGGATTTTACTGCCAAAGAAACCATTTGTGATCTCACCAAATTGGCACATCTTTTAAAGCAATCCACCCTCATACCCGGGCCAGCTGAACTGGCATTGGAACTCCTCTGATCTGACTTCTCCCCTCCGGATCATCCTCTCCAATCTGCAACTTCAGGTTTGTCGATTTTGCAGCCAGCAACTCGCAAATACGATTTGCCTTTGCTCAACTCTTCATTGTTTGTGGTGATATTTTACCTCCATTTACTTTGAATAAGAGTTTTTTGTATTGTTTTAAAACATGGACTGGAACACGTTCAGAGAAGAGGCTACGCATGACCATCCTATTAACATCAATGAATATGCGGGAAGGTAAATCAGAAGCTATGGATTGACAGCAGAGATCTGGGCACTGCTGAGACAGCAGGGTGCTACCTTCAGATAGGGGATAAGAAGACTATCAGGTCAGCAAGAGCTGTGCTTTCCCACACCTTCAGAAAGGCAAAACCAGATTATTCACTGAGAATTTACAGCCATTTCTGTGACACCAGAGACATGAGGGGCAGTTGGCAGGGCATTCAGAACACAAATCCACCCAATGACAGTGATGCTTCACTTTCTGATAGGCTGAATGATTTTTACGCAAGGTTTGAGGCACAGAGCGATCTGCTGAAGAGGAAGGTCCCCCCCCCCCCCCTCCCTCTGAAGAACAGACACTCTGTCTGGCCGCAGCTGATGTGAAGAAGACGTTAGCCAGGGTCAACCCATGTAAAGTTGTGGGGCTGTTAAGGTACCTGGCGGAGTGCTGAGAGATGGTGCAGCCTAGCTAACAAAGGTTCTAACTGGCATCTTCAATATCTCTCTGGAACAGTCCACTGTCCTTGCAGGCTTCAAGGCAGCCACCATCACCCCAGTGTCTAAGAGCGTGATGGCAACCTACCCTAACAACTACCATCCAGTGGCAGTGACCTCAGAAATAACGAAGTGCTTTGAGTGGTTGGATATGGGCTGCACTAAATCCCATCTCCCTGCTGCATTGGACCCTTTCCAGGTCACTTCTTGATTAAATTGTTCCACTGTCAATGCCACAGTATCAGCCCTCCACTGCATCCTGTCCCACCTGAAAAGTGGTGTGTCATATGGCAGGAAGCTGTTTATCAACTAAGCTTGGTGTTTAATATTGTCATTCCTGAGAAGCTGGTGGGTAAACTGTCTTCATTGGGTCTCAACACCTCTCTCTATGACTAGACTTTGGACATCTTCACAGGAAGACCACAGTCAGTCCATGTTAGCAACAACATCTCTAGCTCTATTGTGCTGAGTAACGGTGCCCCCCTCCCCCTGGGCTTTGATCCGGGTCTGCTGCTATTTATGCTACTGATGCATGAAGGTACTGCTAAATCAGCTCAAGGTGAATCATCAAGCTCACTGATAACACAGCAATGCTTGGCTTCGTCAACAACGACAGCAAGACTGTATACAGAGAGGAGGTACAACGCCTTGTGGAATGGTGTAAGCACAACAGCTTGAGAATTAATGTGGACAAGACTAAAGAGATGATTATGGACTTTAGGAAGGTGCAGGCCAAGCACTCCTCACCAAACATAAATGCCACCTCCATGGAGAGAGACAGGAACGTCAAATTTCTGGGAGTGCACATAATGGATGATTACAGCTGATCCCTCAACACAACCTGTTTAGTCAAGAAAACACAGCAGCATCTCCACTTCCTAAGGAGACTGAGATGAGTGAGGCTCCCCCACCCAAATTTTTACAGAAGCACCATTGAGATTGTCTTGGCCAGCTGCGTCACAGTCTGGTATGGGAATTGCAAATATCTGTCTGCAAGGCCCTACAAAGGAATGTGAGAACTACTGCGAAGATTATTGGCATCTCTCTTCAACTTATTTGAGATATTTATTAGGAGCGCTTTGTACACTGGGCTCTTAGCATTGTTAATTATCCCTTTCATCTGTCTCACAATCTCGTTGAAACCCTCCCAACAGGAAGGAAGTATTGTAGCATGAGGACAAGGACTTTAAGGATGGGAAACAGCTTCTTACCCCCAAGCCATGAGACTGTTGATCTCTCTGCTTCCACCCAGGTCTCATCACTTATGAAGCATTATACTGTTTACTCTTTACTTTTTATAAATGCAATTTATGCTACATGTCAATCTTCTGAAATATTTTACTATTTATTAATTTATTTCTGATAATAATGTGTATGTATTGTCTTTGAGTGAATTGTACTGTGTTGTGCACCTTGGCCTGGATGTACATTGTTCCATTTTTCAGTAAACGTGTATAAGGTTGAATGACAATAAACTTTCATAAACCTCAAGTTTCTATATTTTAAATACTCAACAATAGGTTTTGCGCCTACATGTAAAGAGGTAGAAAGCCTGCATGAGTTTCATTTTGACAATTTAAATGAAAATTTTGCTGCTTTTGCGAAGTGTCTGCTTCTCCATTTTCCACTCAACTTCACTTGTGTATTATAAAGAAAATAATACATTCAACTAATGCAACACAGCAGAACTTTTACTTAGATATAGTATTTTGTTAAAAGTATTTTAAAAATAATATTTCTAGATATCATGAATAATGAGAATTGTGCAGTTTGATTGATAGAGCTGTACATTGCTTTAACAAAAAAATAAAGACAATCTTAATCATAGCACCAATCCACTGGCAGACTGTAATCTGATTTTTAATTACTGAAAATTACTTTAAAGTTATATAGAACTATTTCCATTTATATTGGATTGCAGTTGTCTGTTTCTTGGTTAAACTGAAAATAAATTTGCCTAAAAGATCCTCTTCAATTTTTGGAGCCTCCTTGATATATGGATAGTGGAAACAACCAAAAAGGTGATTGATTCATGCAGGAATGTAGCTGTTTTTATATATACTTGTTGCTTGCATCATTACTTAAAAAATGAGAGCAAAAAGTATGCAGCAGCTCAAATTACATCAGTGCTGATTTCTGATAAATTGCACTGGAAACACTCATGCAATCAATCTACCTGGCAGGGTCTCTCAGTGGGAGAATGAGGAATTTAGAGATTGCTGCAGCTGGTTAATTGTAAACGGTCACATATTGAGTGATTGCATCTCGTGGGTACAGAAATCATGTGTCGGAGGTAGAAGGAGCTCTGGTTTGCTACTTCAATATTGAATTGCTGACAAAGACTGGTCAATCGTTAAACAGTGTTTGTTTTCTAATTAAAGGCAAGAGTTCAAAATTAAGTTCAAGTCCAAGTGTGATTGCCATTCAACCATACATGTATACTCATGAATATGGTCAAACAAGTGTATTACTCTGAGGTCAAGGTGCAAAACACCGTACCAACAGTCAAACACTGCACAAGGCACATAGTAAAATACAGCAATAAAATAAAATTTAATACAGCAGTAAAACACAGTCACACACAAAAAATGTGTTTGCAAAGTAGTCATGATTTCCAAAGTAAAACAAACGTTTGTACAGAATTCATCAATTAACCATGATAGACTTCTTTTGAGCATGAGTAAGTCATACAATAGCAAGGAAGCATCCTATGCTTTAAAAGAAGATTATTTTAATGCTACAAATGAATGCATTTTGAAACTTATTAATTCCAGCGGAAAATGTTGAAAATGAATTTGATTTGATCACTCTGCAAATGAAGTGCAATGCTTAATCATCAAGAATATTCCTATTATGTGCAAGAAGAGAAATTTTAGATCAGATTAACAGATTTTTACTGTTGACCTGAATTTATACTTCAATATAAAATGTGCATCTTTGAATAGAATTCAACTTGCATTGGAAATACAAAAACAAGAAATAAAAAAATCTAAAAAAGAAATGAAAAGTTAGATCATGTATGCAAAAAAATTTAAACTTTTTCCCACCTGGCAATTTGCCATTTTAATTATCCTCCTTTAAATGGTGCAGATAATACATGGGAGGGATGAACGAAGTTCGGAGAAGATCAGAGAGTCAAATAAAACACTAAGCTACCGGGAAGATGCTACAGATTCGGGGGCCAATCAAACAGGTGGGAGGAAATGAAGAAACTGCATGTTTCTAGGGAGGGGGATGTGTGGTGGAAATTTACCTTCCTAAAGATTACATTAGACTCATTAGCAGAGGCACAGCCTGTGGTGTGTTCTTTAACTAATGCAAAAGGTGGCCTCCAGATTTGCTGATTTGTCAATGTTCTTTTCGATGTAACTTCACATATTTGTGAATTATGGGCACAAGAATTTCAAATGAACAGCAGACTCAAACTAAGTTATTGATCTTCCTGACTTTTGAATATCCCATGTTACCAAGACATATACAAAAATTAGCAAATAAGTTGTGGAAATAATTCTTACTGTAGCATATAAAATCCATTATGTCAAGAGAGAGACTTTCCAAGCCAATCTTCAAAAGAAATAAAAATCAATTATAAGATGAAATTCATCATACTTACCAAAATGAAAACCACCCTTAGTAACTGAATTGGAATATAATTGATACACATTGTGGAGTAAAAGTGAACCTCTTCACAATGGCATAATATGAGGGGTAGTGAAATATATGGCTTGTGCTCTGCTTCTGAAATCCAAATTTAAGAAATGGAGTTCAAGGTATGTATTTGATTACATTGTGCATTCAATATACAGAGAAATGGGTGATTTTCTATCACTTAGCTTAGAAGCAAAATATTTATTAAATTTTAGCGTTTATTAAATTTTATATAAGATGCTATAAAAATAAGCTGTTGCAAGCAGAGTGCCCTTGTTATGGTGGCCATTGAGCAAGTGAACCAATGTTAAAGTAGGGAGGCTTTGACTTTGCCTTATCAAGTTTAGACGAGATCAGGATCGGTGAGGTAAGCATCTGGTAAGTTTCTTCTTCTTCTTCTTCTTCTTCTTCTTCTTCTTTTATTCTTCATTCCTCATCTGTTAGTACATATTTAGCGCAGTGAAAATGGTTCCATGGACTGTGTAATGTTCAGTGTGTGAAATGTGAGAATTCTGCGAGACCTCTGGATAACCTCATTTGCAGTCAACGTTTCGGGTCGAAACCTTTCGTCAGGACTAAAGAAGGAGGGGGCAGGGACCCTATAAAGAAGGTGGGGAGAGGGTGGAAAAAAAATCAGAGGATACCCAAAAGTCCTCTTTCTTTAAGTATCGTGGTTTCCCTTCTGCCCTCACCACATCTCCTCCATTTCCCGCACTTCAGCCCTCACCCCATTCTCCCCTCACCACAACAGGGACCGTGTCCCCCTTGTCCTCACCTATCACCCCATCAGCCTCCGGATCCAGCATATTATCCTCTGCAACTTCCGCCACCTTCAACAGGACCCCACCACTAAGGACATCTTTCCCTCTCTACCCCTCTCTGCTTTTTGCAGGGATCGTTCCCTCTGCGACTGCCTGGTTCACACGTCCCTCTCCACAGATCTCCCACCTGGCACTTATCCCTGCAAGCGTAAGTGCTACACCTGTCCCTACACCTCATCTTTTACCACCATTCAGGACCCCAAACAGTCCTTCAAGGTGAGGCAAAACTTCACTTGTGAGTCTGCTGGGGTAATCTATTGCATCTGGTGCTCCCGGTGCGGCCTCCTCTACATCCGCGAGACCCGACGCAGATTGGGGGACTGCTTCATTGAGCACCTACACTCCGTCCGCCACAACAGACAGGATCTCCCGGTTGCCACTCACTTCAACTCTCCCTCTCATTCCCATTCGGATATGTCCATACATAGCCTCCTCTACTGCCATGATGAGGCCAAACTTTGGTTGGAGGAACAACATCTCATATACCGTCTGGGTAGTCTCCAGCACCTTGGTATGAACATCGAATTCTCCAACTTCTGGTAATTCCCTCCCTCCCCCTTCTCCATCCCACCTCTACTCTGTCTCCTCTTCTAGCTGCCTATCACCTCTCATGACTCTGCCTTCTTCTACTACCCATAGTGCTTTCCCCTTAGATTCTTTCTTCACCTCTCCTGCCTATCCCCTCCCTGCTTCCCCTCCCTCACCCCTTGATCTTTCCTCTGATTGGTTTTCCACCCTCTTCCCACCTTCTTTATAGGGCCCCTGCCCCCTCCTTCTTTAGTCCTGACGAAGGGTTTCGACCCGAAACGTTGACTGCTTCTTTCAACGGATGCTGCCCGACCTGCTGAGTTCATCCAGCTTTTTTGTACGTCTTGATATGACCACAGCATCTGCAGTGCACTTTGTGTTTAACCTCATTTGCACCAGGTGCACAGAGTTGCAGCTCTTCAGAAAACATATTAGGAAATTGGAGCAGCAGCTGATGACCTTCGACTCATACGGGAAACTGAGGAAGTGATAGATAGGGAATATAAGGAGGTAGTCACCCCTAGGTTACAGGAGGCAGGCAAATGGATGACTGTCAGGAGAGGGAAACAAAATGAGCTGCAAAGAAAGAGTACTTCTGTGGCCATTCCCTCAATAATAAGAATACCAATTTGGATACTTTTGAGGGGGATGAACTATTGGGGGAGCCACAGCGACCAGGTCTCTGGCACTGAGTGTAATGCTGAGACTTAGAAGATAGGAGAGGTGAAGAATACTGACGTAATGATAGGAGATTCCATAGCTAGAGAAATCGAGATGAGATTCTGCAGATGTGACAGAGACACCTGGATGGTATATTGCCTCCCAGATGCCAAGGTCAGTGGTGTCTCATATTGGGTCCATGGCATTCTAAAGAGGGAGCGTGAGTGCCCAGAAGTCAACGTACATATTGCCATCAATGACATGGGTAGGAAATGCAAGGAGGTCCTTAAGAGAGATTTTAGAGAGCTAGGCAGAAAGCTGAGAACTAGGACTGCCAGGGTGGTAACCTTCAGATTGCTGCTTGTGCCACTTGCCTTGAGGGTGAGAACTGAAGCATTTGACATGT
This sequence comes from Hemitrygon akajei, assembly GCF_048418815.1. Taxonomy (NCBI): domain Eukaryota; kingdom Metazoa; phylum Chordata; class Chondrichthyes; order Myliobatiformes; family Dasyatidae; genus Hemitrygon; species Hemitrygon akajei. Next base: position 63,738,306 of record NC_133133.1, read on the forward strand.
GAATATGTGGGGCAGCAATTCAGATTTCTGGGTTATTGGAACACCTGAACCGGAGGGGGTCCAATATCTTTGCGGGCAGGTTTACTAGAGCTGTTCAAGCGTGTTTAAATGAATTTGGCAGGGTGATAGGGCTGAGGATGGGGCATTTGAGTAACAAACAGAAACAGTGTGCATTGAGACTACTAGCAAGGACAGGCTGATGACAAGGCAAAATTGCAATCAACAGGATGAGTTGCAATATAAAAGTGGGACAAAATTGAAAAGGGTGATGAATACAGGACTGAAGGTGTTCTATTTAAATGCATGTGGTATATGAAATAAGGTAGATGAACTTATAGAGTTTGGCAAGTATGATGAGCGCATCATTGAGTCACAGTTGAAAGAAGATTAAAGCTGAGAGATTACATCCAAGGATACACGCTGTATTGAAAGGACAAATAGGTAGGTAGAGGGGGTGTGGTGGCTCTGTTGGTAAAAAAAAATCCTTAGAAAAAAGTGACATAGGATCAGAAGGTGTAGAATTGGCTTTGGTAGAGCTAAGAAACTGCAGGGGTACAAAGACACCGATGGGAGTTAAATACAGGTATCTGAACAGTGGCAAAGATGTGGGCTACAAGTTATAATGGGAGATAGAAAATGGCATTAGACACAGGGGATTTCAATATTCAAATGGATTCAAAGTACATTTATTATCTAAGAAGGTATGCAGAATACATCCTGAGATTTATCTTCTCCACAGAGAGCCATGAAGCAAAGAAAACCATGGAACTCATTCAAAGAAAAAACATCAACCCCACCCCCATTCAAATGGCAACAAGAACATCAAACCCCCGCATGTGCGAGAAAAACATATTGTGAAAATGGCAACGAGAAAGAACAAGCAAATAAATAGAGAATAAATCACAAAATTGAAAGAGTCCATACTGAGTTTATTGTCATTACTCATTATTTCAATCCACAAACCACAGAACCAGTACTTTGGCCCCATCCTTCGATAGCATCAATAGAGAAAGAGAGACCATTCAAATGCTGGGAACTTCTCCTGGGAACAGCTAGTCAGAAGTAGAGGGAGAGACTTTCATGTAGATACCTCCTTCTGGCAACAGTAATCAAGCGAGAAACCTTCCACACTCACCTTGATGTTTTCAATCTTCCTTGATACTTCAATCAGACAGATCAGCAAGAAATTAAGTTAATCATGGACTTGCTTCTCTAAGCTTCATGGCTTCACAGCCGCTCTCCTGGAAAATTCTAAGAGCCAGCTAAGTGCCAGATCGCTCAGTCAGCCTGAAAGCACACCATTAAACTGTAGATCACAGACTCCAACAGTACCACAAACACATTTAAAAGAAAATGAAGACATTAAAGAAGTAAAAGTCACATGTTTGTGGAGCATTTGTTGAAAGTGTCGCCCTTGGTAGCATAGTTCACTGGTGATATTTTTTCATATGCAGGTAGATTGGAAAATTCACATTGACTCTGGTTTGCAAGAGGGTAAATTTGTAGAATGTCTACAAGATGGCTTTTTAGAGAAGCTCGAGGTTGACCCCACTAGGAGATCGACGATTCTGGATTGGGTGTTGTGTAATGAACTGGAATTGATTAGACAGCTTAAGGTAAAGGAACCCTTAGAAGCCAGTGATCATATTATGATAGAATTCACCCTGAAATTTGAGAAAAGGAAGCTAAAGTCAGATGTATCAGAATTAAAGTGGAGTAAAGGAAATTACAGGGGCATGAAAAAGGAGCTGGCCAAAGTTGACTGGAAGGGGACACGAGCAAGGATGACAGCAGCGCTTCAACAGCTGGAGTTTCTGATGGCAATTTAGAAGATTCAGGATATAGTAGATGCATCCCAAAGAAGAAGTTGTATTCTTTTATTTCTTTTTCAATCTTTTTATTAAAATCAACATCTTGAGATAACAAAAATTGATGATTGGGATTACAAAATTAAAATGAACATAGAAGGATACTTAAACATTAAGTATAATAAAACTAAGTCTCCCAAAGTCATACATGATACGAATATAATATGAACAAGACAAAAAAACAAACTAGGTATAACAATTGGAAAAAAGGCAGAAAATGAAGAAAAAAAAATTACCCCCATAAAAAGAACTAATCTAACAAACTAACCACTAACTAAAAAAAAAAGAAAAAAAAACATGGGCTGTTTATAATATCTAAGAAAAGACAAAGAATCATCAGTGTTATCAACTCCGATCCTCTCTACGAGTATATAATCAGAAACAGAAAGAAATAGGATTGGAAAAGGGTCAAATTACATCATATGAAAATATTGAATAAATGGCCTCCAAGTCTTTTTAAATTTAACAGAAGGATCATATATGACACTTCTAATTTTTTCCAAATTTAAACATAACATAGTTTGAGAAAACCAATGAAATGTGGTAGGGGGATTAATCTCTTTCCAATTTAGCAAAATAGATCTTTTAGCCATTAATGTAAGAAAAGCAATCACCTGACAAGCAGAAGGAGATAAATGAATTGACTCTATCATTGGTAAACCAAAAATTGTGGTGATAGGATGAGGTTGTAAATCAATACTCAATACTGTAGAATACTATCAAAAATATCTTTCCAATATTTTTTCAAAGATGGACATAACCAAAACATATGAGTTAGAGAGGCTGTCTTAAAATTACATCTGTCACATATAGGATTTATATGGGAATAAAAATGAGCTAATTTATCCTTGGACATATGAGCCCTGTGCACAACCTTAAACTGTATCAATGAATGTTTGGAACATATAGAGGATGAAGTAACTAGTTGAAGAATTTTTTCCCATTTCTCAATAGGAATTGTAAACTTAAGTTCTCTTTCCCAATCATTCTTAATTTTATAAGAAGCCTCTGAATGTATTTTCATAATTATATTGTAAACATTTGGTATTACACCTTGCTGAAAAGGATTTAATTCTAGCATTTTCTCCAAAATACCCATAGAATCCAGATTTGGAAAGGTAGGAAGCACAGTGTTTCAAAAGTTCCTAATCTGTAAATATCTAAAAAAATGGGATCTGGGCAAATTATATTTATTAGATAATTGTTCAAAAGACATGAAACAATTATCCAAAAATAAATCAGAAAATCATAGTATACCTTTAGTCTTCCAAGCTAAATAAGCTTGATCCATAATAGAGGGATGAAAAAAGAAATTGGATACAATAGGAAGAAGTTGTATTCTAAAAGTAGGATGACAAGGGAAGTCAAAGATACTACAAAAGCCAGAGAGGTAAACAATAGAGCAAATATTAGTGAGAAGTAAGAGGATAGGGAAGCTTTAGAAACCAACACAAGGTAACTACAATGTCATAAAGAGGAAAAAGCTGGAATATGAAAGTAAGCTTGCTGATAATATTAAAAAAGATATCAAAAGTTTCTTCAGATATAGAAAGAGTAAAAGAGAGGCAAGAGTAAATATTGGACCACCGGAAAATGATGCAGGAGAGGTTGTAAGAGAGGGAGAAGGAAATGGTGGATGAACTGAATACGTACTTTGCATTGGTGTGGACTGTGGAAGACACTAGCAGCTTGCAGAAGTTCAAGACAATCAGTGGGCAGATGTATGTGAAGTTGCCATTAATAGGAGAAGGTGCTTGGAAACTGAAAAGTCTGAAGGTAGATAAGTCACCTGGACCAGATGTACTATCCCCCAGGATTCTGAAAGAGGTGTCTGAAGAAATTGTGGAGGCATTGATAAAGATCTTTCAAGAATCAATAGATTCTGGCATTGTTCCAGAGGATTGGAAAATTGCAAATGTCACTCTACTTTTCAAGAAGGGAGAGAAACAGAAGAAAGGAAATTATAGGCCTGTTATTCTGATCTCAGTAGTTGAGAAGATGTTGGAGTCAAATGATAATGATGTGGTTTGGGGTACGTGGAAGCACAAGCTAAAATACGCTAAAGTCAGTGTGCTGCCTTTATGGCAGTTATTTAGTTTATAATATTTTCGCTTAGTAATTCGTGTGTTAGCATTTTTTAGTTAAAGTTAGGATTGTTTAAGTAAATTCGTTGTCTGTAATATATCAAGGCATGTGATGACATCACATCCGGTTTCGCTGCGTCCTGTGGGAAAATACCGGTTTGGGAAAGACGGGAAGGTGGGGGCCAGACATGTGCGAGTCCAGCGCAAGAAAAGTTGTCTTCTACGCACCAGAAACATAGTGAAAGCAACGCTATAAGTCATAGATAATCGATATGTTGAATTAAAATGTTAACGCTGATTCCGTTAAAAGTAATCACGGTCGATAAGGTTTATGTTTTCGTTAGTTAAAGAGTCGGGATAGTTTGTGTTGAAGTGTATTTAAAGCAGTCAATGGCGTAGATAGATTCTGACTGTATGCTGCACTTTAATGTATTGTAGTTGTTGTAGTTTTACCTTTGCAAGTATTCACGATGTAAATGTGATATCTAGAAGGAAACAAATACTGTACCAATCTTGTATTGTTTTATCAACAGTTTTCACCATACGTTAATGTGGAAGAGTGAACAGTAAATGGTTAATCTTACTGCGACCCTGTTTTCATTAACGACGGTTTACCTCGGTGTTTAACTCGGGTTCCGTTACACCCGAGCAAGAACATTACAGTCAGCATGATTTCCTTAAGGAAAAATCTTGTCTGACAAATCTTCTGGAATTTGTTGAAAAAATAGCAAGCAGGATAGACAAAGGAGCATCAATTAATGTTGTGTACTTGGATTTTCAGAAGGCCTTTGACAAGTTAAGAGCCAGTGGTATTACAGAATATTAGGATACATAAAGCATTGGTTGATTGGCAGGAGGCAAAGTGTGGTAATAAAGGGAAGCTTTTCTGGTTGGCTGCCAGTCACTACTGATTTTCCACAGGACCAGTTCTCTCTATGTTATCTGTCAATGATTTAGATGATGGATTTGATGGCTTTGTGGCTATGTTTGCAGATGATATGAAGATAGGTGGAGGGGCATGTAGTGTTGGAGAAGCAGAAAGGCTGAAAAAGAACAGACATTAGGAGAATGGACAAATAAACGGCAGATGGAATACGGTGTTGGGAAATGAATGCTCATGCACTTTGGTAGAAGAAATAAAAGCATAGACTATTTTCTAAATAGAAAGAAAATTCAAAAAACTGAATCCAAAGAGAGTTGGTAGTATTTTGGCAGGATTCCCTAAAGGTTATCTTACAGGTTGATTTGGTAGTGAGGAAGGCAAGTGTAATGTTAGCATTAATTTTGAGGGGACTAGACTGTAAAATCAAGGATGTAATTATGAGGCTTTATAAGATACTGTTGAAGCCTCATTTGGAGCATTATGAACAGTTTAGAGCCCCTTATCTTAGAAAGGATGTGCTGACATTGGAAAGGGTTCAAAGGAAGTTCATGAAAATGATTGTCATATGGAAAGCCTTTGGTGGCTTTTGGCCTGTATTTACTGGAATTCAGAAAAATGAAGTATGGCCTGACTAAAACCGATCAAATGGTGAAAGGTCTTGATAGAGTGGATGTGGCTAGGATGTTTCCTATGTGCAAGAGTCTAGGACCAGAGAACACAGCCTCAGAATAGAGGAATATCCATTTAGAACAGAGATAAGGAGGAATTTCTTTAGCCAGAGAATGGTGAATATGTGCAATCTATTTTCTTGGTGGTTGTGGAGGCAAAGTCATTGAGTATATTTAAGGCAGTGGTTGTTAGTTTCTTGATTAGTCAGAACATGAAGGTATTCTGGGTAGAAGGCAGGAGATTGGGGCTGAGAGGGAAATTGATGAAATGACAGAGCAGAGTCGGTCATATATCTTATTGTCTTATCTTCATAAACATTGTGTCCACTGTAAGTATTACCATTATTGATCTCTGATTCTAAGCAGAAATGACTTGTTTCATCCTGTGAGCTAACTTGTTTTAATGAAATGTGTCTTAATGATGTAGTGTTTATTTACTGGTTAGATACTTGGGCAAATTTGAAATTTAAATTCCACGTGCTTTACTGCCAAGTGCTGGATAGGCAACCATCAAAAAGAGACAATACATGGAAATATTAACTACTAGAAGCAGAAAATCTAATTACTTCTTTAGTAGTCTACTCTTCCAGTGTAAAGATGGAAATGTATTGCTAATATGCCAGACCTGTCCCCTACCTCAGTGATGTCTCACCGTAGAAGTAAAGGCATTGAGGCAGATCATCTTTTTGCTACCAATGAGAGCAAAACGTTAATAGCATGCAATAAAACCCTTAGCTGGAGGTGGCCACTGAATCAACAGCAGGAATGTAGCTGCTCTGCTCCTGGGTTAAATGTTGCAACAAATTAAATGACCTCCCTAGAGCAGGAAAGTCTCAGGAATCATGCACTCTTGTGCACAGTTGGTAATCATCTTATATAGTTGCAGACCAGTTTCATTTTAATGGACAGAGTTTGCTGGACACTTTTTCATACTGACAGATAATTTGGAGATGACTTAAGTGTCATGTTGGAACAATGTTTTATCTTTTACCTCTTAGAATCTAGTCAGAGTACCAAATCAAAACAATACTTCATTCTGGTCAATATCAGGATTGGCAACTGTAGCCATATCCTTCCACTGAGAATATGTCATATTTGTTCCAATCCATTTATTTGCACCTGTTGGCTCGAAACTTGGGACTTTCAAATCTCTTACTGACGTCATGCCTTCTTGTGCAGTCAACTGCTAGTCCTAGAGCATCTAAAATGTGCTGGTGGGCTTCACAATCAGTCAAATCATGGGCTAAGAAAATTGAATTTTGAAATTGATTCACTACAAAAGCCCTATTGAAGTCAAAGAGAAGAAGCACTGTTCATAACAAATTTAGGTAATGCTTTATAGTTTATTTAATTGAATATTTTAAAATGCATTTGTTTGTATGTCTTCATGTATAACCTTGCCCAGGCCTGCGCCCTGGAGAAGACTTTCCAGGTGCAGATCCATGGCCTCGCGAGACTAATGAATGCCATACATGTTTATTTTAGTGCTTTGATTATTTTATTGCATGTAATAATATTGCTCTTTTCACTGTTCAGAATTTTCTCACAAGCAAAATAAATTTAAATACGTGCAAATGCCAAACATTTGTGCAAATATTTAAATTAAGCAGCAGCCAATGAGGCTGAGAATGGAGTCCACTAGCTGTGAAAACCATTCATGTGCACAAATATCTTCTGCCTCTACAGTGACCTAGGAGCCATATTTGCAGAGAAAGATGTGTCCTTAGCAAAGGAAAATGAGTAGTATAGCAAAGCCAAGTAACTGTTGAGCCCAGCTGAGCTCAGCGGAAGACCTGTTACCATGATACACACACCAGCTCTCATAAACATACCATCTGTTACCTGTCTGATGACCTGGTGCAATGCCAAGCAGAAAAACTTGCAGGAGGTACTGTGAGGTTCTGTGGCATGCTCCCAAAACAGAGAAAACAAGTCTTTGGCAGGCATTGTATCCAGTTCATGGAAAATACAGAGAACTGCTAACACCTGAAATAAGCGTTAACAAATCTCTGCCCACTCATGAACAGAGTATGCAGCGATTCTGGACTTCACAAAACGTTGATGTTCCAACATTTCCAGGAAACTCTCCATAATCTTTATATGTTGAGACCTGCACTATGCCATGTATTTTATAATCTGCCTTTATTATCCTGCATGGAATTGTAGATGAGCCAGCATCATTCAGTTAAATTTCCTGAAACTTATGTAGACGTTCCTCTTCTGAGTCTGAGACCAATACCACCCAAGTGGATTAAGTCTTGTGAAGACTACTCAATTGTGATAAACTTTTAAAACATGGTAAAGAAAGAAGGAACATTATTCACATGAAGAAACAGACCTCTGAGGCATTCAAGAAAATAGCCAGGAAGTTGAAGCTTTTAATGTGAGTCTGCATCATCAGATCTTTAATGTTGTATCCATTTCTAAATTTCAGGTCAATTGCAAGTGGCTGCCAAGGCATTTCAATCTATTGGTATTTATGGAAAATGCTGTTAAACAAAATTATTTGCTTCTTGAAAGAGGACTAAATGATTGAACAAAGAAGATTGTCAACTTGGAAGATGGAAAATGAACAATTCACAACAGTGAACCATACACTATGCCTTTAAAATTAAAACAGAAATTCAAAACCTAGAAACTCACAGATGTTTGATCTTTTCCATGTGCATTCTGGGTCCCTGAAATTTGAATGATACTTTGCAGCTTATCCTACATGACTGATATTTCAGTGTTTGGAAATGGGAGGTTAGATGGTCAAGCATGTTAAATAATTTACTCAAAGATAAAATGGAGCTTTCAAATTCATGAATGGATGTTATGATTGAAAAACAGATGCAGATAAAGTTGTGTTATCTCAGAATTGTGCATGTAATATGGGGTAGTATTTCTAATCAATCCATGTTAATAATTTAGTAATGAAAACAGATTAATAACAAGAAAATGTAAATTTAATGAGAGAAATATTCAGCATGTTATTGTATTCTGTAAAGGAATTCTTGATAAATATGAAAACAAATTATATTTCTTACTTTATCTCCAATCAGACATAATTCTCAAGTTGGACAAGCGATGGCAATGATAACACCAACATTAGCTTCTGCTACTTTAAGGTAAAGCACCCCCGAAGTAACATACTTCTTAGAATTAAAAGTCCAATATTTGAATTTCATTTTTACTTAGTTGTCTAGGGAAACAATTAAATTAATCTTAAAGTGCTTATCTGCATGTATGAAGAGATCTTAATTGATACTTCACACCGTCATCTGTGCAATATTTGCCACAATTCATGTATAGAGGTTTTTCCATCGTGAGATGCAGTGACCCACTTCTGTAGACCTTATGAGTAAGTAATGAAAATAATTAATATACTTTCATTGTCTTAGAGCTCTAAGGACTTGTATTCAATACCTACTTCAGATGCTGTCTGTGTGGTGTCTCATTGTGACCATGAGAGTGTGCTGGTTTTTTCTCCCTTAGTTCAAAAATATGGGGGTAAATACTTCAATTGCCCATTGTAAATTGCACTTAGCATGTAAATGAGTGGAGGAAACTGGGCAGAGTTGATTGGAATTGTGTATTTAATATTTCAGTAACATTTCAATTATATTGTAAATATATTGCTTAATTAACCAATCATATGGGGGCAGAGCAAAGTGATGATGGCACTAAACAGCGACTGATTTGCTTGCATCTTCGGAAACAGCTCTATTTCTATCTTTAATATGTCTATTTTTCCCTTTCAGGGTTCTTTTGAAGACCCTGATCTGGAGATACACGCTGATTATGGTTCTTTGCGGGAATGGGACCCGCTCTTGGGTTTCATAACTGGCCGTTGTTTGGCACACCAAGGGCTTGGCGTAAGAGTTCAGCTCAACTTTGAAGGCCTAGGATCTCCTGGCTCTGGAGGCAGGCGGATCGAAGGTTGGTGTCACGACAGAAGACCCGTGTGTCGTTGGGGAAATCAGAAGATCTACGGCTGTGTGCCCAGTGACTCGAGATCTTCGGACACAGAGCTGGAAAAAAGTAATGTAATGGACTTTTAACATCGTAAACCAGTGAGTTGTTTGTTATGTCTCCCCACTCTCTGTGAAACACAGACATCTCTTTCTCCCTTATAAGGCCGAGGTATGTTGAATACCGGGTGAGCAATGTAGTCTTTGGGGTAACTATGGCATTGTTCATGCTTGAGTGCTCGGTGGTAGGTGCTGATGTTTTTTTTTGCCAGTGGGGGGAGAGGAGATTGTTGCTTGCTGCGGCTTATGCATGGGAGGGAGGGGAGCTGGAGGGGGGCACTTTGGGGTTCTAACATTTAACTGTCATTCATTCTTTGGGTCACTACTCTGTCCTCGTGGATGGTTGTGAAGAAACATATTTCTGGATATATATTGAATTCATTTCTCTGACATTACATGTACCTTTGAACCTTTTGAAACCTCTTTGTTTATATAATTCATTATGAGCTATACATAAAAAATGTGAATGGGATATGTGATTATGACCACCACATCTCAGTAAAAGCAGAGAAAAGTAAACTAAGTAGACTTGTTTCCTGGCTCCTGTGTTTTTGTTTGAATTAGTTACTGGAATTACTAAGCATAACAGTGGAGATGAGGAAATTTTAAAATGAATTTTGAGATGACTACCAAATTGTTGATGTGCTGCGATGTATTTGAGTTTTTTAAAAAAACTTAGCACGTGTTTCTTCAGATGGGGCAAGAGACAGTGGAGTTAATAAATAGCAGAAAATGGACAAAATTCACAGATTCATAAACAAAGAGTACTGGGTGATAATAATAATAAAATAAGCAGAAATGCCCTGCTACATCAGAAAGATAGATATGTTCAATTGCCACAACAGCTAACAAATGAAGTACACAGAAAAATTTGAGCAGTATTTTTGAAGCAAATGAAATAGCCAATGATAAGCAAATGTAATAGATACAAAAGAGTACAGTTTGCTCAGAAGTCTGACTGCTGCAACCAAAAAGCAAAAATGTACTTGCTAAGATTGTAAATGTAATGCAGGAACATTTGCAACCAAAACTATTGTAGATTACAGAACACTTTTGGTTTCAAAAATGGAATCAAAAGGAAGGGGAGTTCATTGAAGAAATTGTTTGAGCATTATCAGTATAGTGATGGACCTCATGATGCACTGATAAATCATTTAGTTTGTGGAAAATGTTAAGAAAGCATTTTAAAACAGCCCCTAACTGAACCACAACTCACATTTAGAAGAGTAGTTGAATTTCCTGTATCAATGGAAACAACAGCCAGAGATGTAATTGAGTTGTAGTCAGGAATGAAAGTGGCATGAACAAAATCGCATTGTCTACACAAGAACCTGCCTGGATGAACAAATTATGTTACCGTTGTGGCAGGAGCTCACATAAACCAGACGAATGCATGTTTAGAGGCACAACTTAAAGAAAATACCATGAAGTGGGACACATACAAAGAGCATGTTGGCCAGTCAAAAATAAATAGATTGCACAGAGAAGAGAAAAAGCTAAAAATTCAAGTTGCAGTTTCAAAAAAGGCACTAATCTAGATGCTGTTGAAGAAAATTCTGATAAAGATGAAAATCTAATTGAATAGAATTTTAACTGAATTTATTTAAATCCTACATTCGTCCCACAAAGCGAAGAGTAAAAATCTTCGTGTAATGACTCCATCGCAAATATACAGATGTGAATTTATAAGTCCAATGGCTTATAGAAAAAAGCTGTCCCATAGCCTGTTGTTCCTGGCATTAATGTTGTAGTACTGTTTGCCAGACAGAAGCAGCTGAAACAGTTCATAGTTGGAGTGCCTGGAGTCACCGATGATCTTTCAGTCCTTCTTTACACACCTGCTGCTGTCAATGTCCTCAGTGTAGGGAAGTTCACATCCATAGATACTCTGGGCTATCTGTATCACTCTCTGCAGTGCCCAGCAATCGAGGTTGGTGCAGTTCCTGTAACAAGTGATGATACAGCCAGGAAGGATGCTCTCAACGGTGCCCCTGTAGAAGGTCTTGAGGATTTGGGCGCTCATGCTGAACTTCTTCAGTCATCTGAGGTGGAAGCGACACTGTTGTGCTTTGTTATTGCCACGCAGCTGGTGTGTACAGTCCAGGTGAGATCTTCAATGATGTGTATACTGAGGAACTTGAAACTACTCAGCCTCTCAACAGCAGGCTCATTGATGTTGATTAGGGCAAGTCTGTCTCTGTTCCTCCTAAAATCCATGATCAACTCTTTTGTTTTCTGGACATTGAGGGACAGGTTGTTATCTTGGTACCACTGTGTCAGGGTGTTAAACTCTCCTCTGTAGGTTGTCTTGTCACCACAAGAATCAATGATATAAGAATGGGTAGCCTTGATATTTACAGTGTGAAAACTAACAAAAGACAATTAATATGGCTTCCACCAGAACAGAGCAGCTTATTAATTAAAAAGAATTGGTCACTGGTTCAGCTGTTTCAGTCATTTCACAGAATGAGTTTGAACTTATACTGGAGAAAAGACCAGTCCTGTGGGAATGACATTTGTAACAGTGAAATACAACAACCAACAAGCTATATTGGGCTTGTATGTGGTAAAAACATGAGCTCCAGCATTTTGGGTCGTGGTTAACTAAAACAACTACAATTCGATTGGAGAGGCGTGCCACATCTTCTGTGATAGAGTCAACTGAAAGCAAATTATGAAAGATACTAGATGATGCCACAGTAGTGTTTAAGAATAGATTGGAAAACTCAAAGATATTAAGGGTAGAATAATGTTAATTGCAAGTATGGAGGAAGAACTACAAAACTTAATTGATATAGTTGTTGATGTAAGTGCAAAAATGGGTCTATCTATCAATTGCAAAAGGACAGAATGTATGGTGATATCCAAAAAGAAGGAGTATCCTGTCTGCAGGCTGAAAATAAATGGGGAAGGTATAAAACAAATACAGAAGTTTTGCTACTTCGGAAGCTGGATGACATCAGATGGCAGGTGCGACATGGACATCAAAAGAAGAATAGGGATGGCAAAGACACTTTTACGAGAATGAAGAGCATACTGACCAACACTAAACTAGGCATGACAACCAGCCTCAGAGTACTGAAATGTTATGCTTGTCTGGTTATGTTATATGTCTCAGAATGTTGGACAATATTTAGTAATATGAGGAAACAAATCGAAGCAGCAGAAACATGGCTTTTGAGGAGGATGCAAAGAATATCATGGACAAAAAGATGAGGATGTCATGAACAGAATGAACACAAAAAGAGAAGTAATGTATGAGATCATGAAAAGACAACGTGACTTCATTGGACATGTGATTAGGAAAGAGGAGTTAGAATGCACGGTAATTATGGGAAAGATTGAAGGGAAGAAGCAAGAGGAAGGCAAAGACAAATGATGATGGAGACAGCAGCCAGAGAACTGGAAATGAATACCAATGAACTGATCCACTTGACCCAAAACAGGAGTGTGTGGGCCATGGCAGTCAAAGCTCAAACTGGGCACGACACCTGATGATGATGAATGTTAAATGAAAATGTCACAAACAGGTTTTACAACTTCTCTATATCATCTCTGACTGGTCATCTCTACCAGTCAGCTAGATGGTATGGAGGCTAAAGGAATTCTTTCCAAGATTAAGTGGAGCTTATGGGCAATGCCAGTCGTCCCAGTAGCCAGTACTGAAAGTAAAACAATTCACTCTGCCCAGGATAGAAGATATCTTTGCAAAGGTTTCTGGAGGGAAACACTTTCGCAGAGTGGATTTAGCTGAGGCTTAACTTCAGATGGAGATGCAAAAAGAGTCTGAAGTTTTTCTCAGCTTTCAAAGTTTTTACAGCTATATAGGATCCTAGTCAGACCCCACTTGGAGTACTGTGCTCAGTTCTGGTCACCTCACTTCAAGAAGGACGTGGAGACTATAGAAAGAGTGCAGAAGAGATTTACAATGATGTTGCCTGGATTGGGGAGCATGCCTTATGAGAATAGGTTGAGTGAAGTTAGATTTTCTCCTTGGAGCAGCAGAGGATGAGAGGTGAACTGATAGGGGTGTTTAAGATGATGACAGGCATTGATCGTGTGGATAGTCAGAGGCTTTTTCCCAGGGCTAACATGAGAGGGTGTAGTTTTAAGGTGCTTGGAAGTAGGTACAGAGGAGATGTCAGGGGTAAGTTTATTATGCAGAGAGTGGTGAGTGCATGGAATGGGCTGTCAGTGACGGTGGTGGAGGTGGATACAATAGGGTCTTTTAAGAGACTCCTGGATAGGTACATGGAGCTTAGAAAAATACAGGGCTATGGGTAACCCTAGGTAATTTCTAAAGTAAGTACATGTTTGGCACAGCATTGTGGGCCAAAGGGACTGTATTGTGCTGTAGGTTTTCTATGTTTCTATGTTTCACCATCAACACTAACAAAATGCTTTATCACTCCATCTCCTGTACTCAGTACTTTGCTTTATGAAGGCCAGTGTGCCAAAAGCATTCTTTACAATCCTATCTACCTGTGTCGCCACTTTCAATGAATTATGGACATGTCTTTCCAGATCCCTCAAGCACATGCCGTGGAGGTGAAGAAGAGAGTCAATAAGTTAAACCTGGTAGAGAGGAAGTTAGAAAAACTACAGGTAGAAGTAATGAGTATTATACAAGAGGTGGCAACAAAAAATATTGCAAACAAAAAGGAGACTAGTAAAGCAAAATTGCTTTCTCAGAGGCTTTGTAAGTGGCTGAGCAGTGAAGAGAAGTGAAGGCCAATGGAGATAGGAACAAATACCTCCAACTGAATGCAAAGTTCAAGAAGATAGCAAGGAAAGATAAGAAAACTTACTGAAAGCAGCGATGCAAAGAAGCTGAAGAAGCCAACAGAATTGCAAAACCAAGAGATCTATTCAAGAAGATTAGAGAAATCAAAGGAGCATTTCATGCAAAAATGAGTTTAGTAAAAGACAAAGAATGGAAGGGCCTTACAGAAGCAGAAGACATCAAAAAGAGATGGCAGGAATACACAGAAGAATTGTACAGGAAAGATCTCAACAGTGAAGACATCTGCAATCGCTCCCTCATCAATCTAGAGCCGGATATTCTGGAAAGTAGTTGAATGGACAATAGAAAACATTGCCAATAATAAGGCTGCAGAATTCCAATTGAGTTGTTTAAAACTTTAAAAGGTGATGCTGGAAAAGTGTTGTGATTTGCCAGCAGATCTGGAAAACCCAACAATGGCCTTTATTTTATATCTCAACTCCCAACAAGGGAAATGTAAAGGAATGTTCAAATTACCGAACAATGTCACTAAATTCACATGCTAGCAAGGTTAATGCTAAAGACCATGCAAGCAAGACTCCAGCAATATATGAAATGAGAACTTCCAGATGTGCAAGTTGATTTAGAAGAGGCAGTGGCACCAGAGACCAAATTGCTAACCTAAATTGGATAATGGAGAAATCAAGGGAATTCCAAAAAAGTATTTAGCAATGTTCTATTGACTAACCTAAAGTCTTCGACAGTGTAGATCATAATAAACTATGGTAAATCCTTAATGAAATGGGGTTACCTGGCCATCTGATCTGCCTTATGAGAAACTTACATGAAGATCAAGAAGCAACTGAACGTGGAACAACAAATTGGTTTGAGATTGGGAAAGGAGTACGACAAGGCTGCATGCTGTTACCCTACTTAGTTAATCTATATGCTTAAGACTTTGTGATGAATGCTGGTCTAGAGGACTCAAATGTTGGAATCAAAATTGCTGGAAGAAATATTAACAACCTCAGATATGCAGATGATACTACTCTAATGGCAGAAAGTGAGGAGGATCTAAGGAAGATTCTAATCAAAGAGAAAGAGGAAAATGCAAAAACTGGCTTGTTGCTCAATATTAAGAAAAAACAAGAGTGCGTTGACCATCTCTATTATTTCAGTGGTAATAAATGGAAAGGAAGTGGAAGCAGTGATGGGTTTGGTCTTCCTCGGTTCAAAATTTCTACAGATGGTAACTGCAAAATTAAACAGTGCTTACTTCTGGGAATGGCAACAATGGCAAATTTCAATAAAATACTGAAGAGCAGAGACATAACATTGTCTATGAAGATCCATATAGTCAAGTCTACGGTATTTCCAGTTGTGATGTATGGCTGTGAGAGCTGAACTATTAGTAAGGCTGAATACAAAAGAATCGATGCCTTTGAACTTGGCTGTTGGAGGGAAGTGTTAAGAGTTTGTTGGACAGCAAGAAGATCCAACAAGTCAATACTTGAAGAAATACAGCCAGACTGCTCACTAGGAGGCTTAATTATGAGACAAAAACTCAAATACTTTGGCCACATCATGAGAAGACAGGATTCCTTGGAGAAGACTCTTATGTTATGTAAAACAGAATGTAAAAGCAGGAGAGGATAACAGAGGCTGCGGTGGATAGATAATATTATTCAGACAATGCGTATGATGTTTGGGGGATCTTAGAGAGGCAGTTACCAACAAGAAGACTTGGTGTGCAGGAATCCAAGAGGTCATGAAGAGTCAGACTCGACTTAACAACTAAACAACAACATTGTAAGATCCCTTTGTTCTACTGCACTCCTGAGGCTCCTACAGTTCATTGTGTAATATGTACCCTGGTTGGTCTACTGAAGTGCAACACTTTCTACTTGGCTGCATTAAATTCCATTGACCATTTTCAGCCCATTTTCCCAACTGGCCCAGATCACACTGCAAGCCATGATAGGATTCCTCACTATTCACTGCACCCCTAATCTTTGCCGATCCAGTTCACCACATTATCATCCAGAATGTTGATATAGAAGACCTGGTTCATATTTTTACTGTTATAAGACCATAAGATATAGGAGCAGAAGAAGGCCATTCAGCCCATTGCGTTTGCTTTGCTATTCAATCATAGGCCGATCTAATTCTTCCAGTCATCTCCACTCCCCTGCTTTCACCCCTACCCTTTGATGCCCTGGCTAATCAACAACATATTTATCTCTGTCTCAGGTACACCCAATGACTTGGCTTCCATAGCTGCTCATGACAACAAATTCCACAGATTTACCACCCTCTGACTAAAGTAATTTCTCTGCATCTCAGTTCTAAAAGGACTTCCTTCAATCCTGAAGTCATGCCTTCTTGTCCTAGAATCCCCTACCATGGGAAATAACTTTGCCATATCTAATCTGTTCATGCCTTTTAACATTCGGAATGCTACTATGAGATCCACCCTCATTCTTCTGCACTCCAGGGAATACAGCCCAAAGACTGCCAAATCTTCGTCATACAGTAACCCTTTCATTCCGGACATCATTCTCGTGAATCTTCTCTGAACCCTCTCCAATGTCAGTATATCCTTTCTAAATTAAGGAGCCCAAAACTGCACATAACACTCCAAGTGTTGTCTCACGACCAAACTGCAGACGGGAGAAACTCTGCTCTATTCCGGCAAAGAAAAAGAGGAAGACCCGCATGAGGTTGGTGTGGCCCTGCTGTTGTCCAAAGAAGCAGCCAGAAGTTTGATAGAATGGGAACCAGTGTCTGACCGTATCATCACAGCCAGGTTTGAGTCCAGATTCTAGAAGGTATCCATTATCCTGTGCTACGCCCCAACTAACAACGCAGAGGAAGAAGAAAAAGATCTCTTCTACACCCAGCTTCAAGCAGTAGTTCGAAAGGTACCTAAGCAAGATATGTTGATCGTCATGGGAGATCTGAATGCCAAACACTGGCAGGGAGAGAGAGATGGGCCAGAATGGTTTGGGGAATATGAATGAAAATGGAGAACTCCTTACCGACTTCTGTGCCTTCAACGAACTGACCATTGGAGGTACCCTCTTTCCCCACCGATGCTGCCACAAGATAACCTGGGTCTCGCCTGACCATCAAACAGAGAACCAGATTGATCACATCATAGTCCGCCAGTGCTGGAGAAGTTCATTGCAAGATGTGAGAGCCAAAAGAGGAGCAGATATTGGATCTGACCACAATTTGGTTGTTGCAAAGCTGAAGATGAAGTTGTCAGCCAAGAAGAAGCAACAGAACACGTGAATAAAGTTTGATATTAGAAAACTACAGATGGAAGAGAACAAGAAAGATTTCCACATCGCCTTGCAAAACCACTTTAGGGCTCTTCAAATAGAGGAACAAGATGAGAGAACAGCGGAACACGCCTGGATTACCTTCAAGCAGGCCACTGTAGGAGCCTGCGAAGAAGTACTGGGAAGACCACCAGTCAACAGTAAACCTTGGATCAGGGACGAGACATGGCAGAAGGTGGAGGAGTGGAAAAAGCTCAAACAGGAGTTGAATCAGGCCAGAACCCGGCAACAGAAACAAATCACCGCCAACAGGTACAGCGTGATGGCCAAGGAGGTGAAGAAACAGCTCAGAAAGGACAAGAGGTCATACTTCAATGAAATAGCAGAGCAAGCTGAAACAGTGGCCAGTAAAGAGGACCTCAAGACACTCTACATGACAACTAAACTTTTGAGAGGGAAGAAAAGCAATTTCAACAGACCTGTTAGAGACAAGACAGGCCATCAGGTTGAAGGTCAGCTGGCGAGATGGAAGGAACACTTCCAGGAAGTATTGAATAGACCACCACCACAGAACCCACCTGACCTGGAGCCTGGAGACCCACTCAACATCAATATAGGTGAAATCACCAAGCAAGAAATTCGAAAAGCCCTGAAAAGCCTGAAGAAGGGCAAGGCTGCTGGAGAAGACAACATTCCTGCAGAAGCATTGAAAGAGGGTGGAGAGGTTATGGTGGACCATTTGCATATACTGCTGAATTTGATATGGAGAACAGGAGAGATCCCATCAGATTGGAAGAAGGGCCTCCTTGTGAAGCTGCCAAAATCTGGAGATCTTTCACTGTGTGGCAAGTGGAGGGGGATCACCTTGTTGTCCATTCCTAGCAAAGTTCTCACCAGGGTCATCTTGGAGTGGATGAAAGACGCCATTGAACAGAGACTTAGAGATGAGCAGGCAGGGTTCAGGAAAGAGAGATCATGCATTGACCAGATAGCTACACTTAGAGTCATTGTGGAGCAGACAATAGAATGGCAAACTCCACTATATGTGTGTTTTATTGATTTTGAGAAGGCATTTGACAGCCTGGACAGAAAGTCAATGTGGAGCATCTTACGACACTATGGTGTACCGGGAGAGACGGTGAATATCATCAAGCAGCTTTATGATGGCTTCTCATGCAGGGTCATCCACAATGGGAGACTGTCCGAAGAGTTCCTGGTCACTACTGGAGTCAGACAGGGATGCCTGCTGTCACCTCTACTTTTTCTTGTGGTACTCGACTGGGCTAGAAGAACAGCCTATGCTGACTCAGAGAGAGGCATCCAGTGGACGTTAACAGGGAAATTGGAAGACCTGGCATTTGCAGATGATCTCGCTCTTCTCTCACACCGGCTTCAGGATATGCAGAAGAAAGTAGATTCCTTGGGAGAGACCTCACAGCGAGTAGGCCTTAAGATCAGTCAGGAGAAGACCAAAGTTCTACGCATTAATAACAAACAAGAGGAGCCATTACGGATTGAAGGACAAATAGTTGAAGATGTAGACAAATTCACCTACTTCGGAAGCAAAATCAGTAAATCAGGAGGTACAGATGTGGACATCAGAGCAAGGATCGGAAAAGCCCAACATGCCTTCACAACCCTGCGACCTGTTTGGAGATCTACGGCCATCTCTGTCAAAACTGAGCTCCGTATATTCAGCTCCAATGTGAAAGCCATCCTGCTATATAGATCCGAAACATGGAGAATCACTAACACCAGCTGCAATAAGATCCAGACCTTTCTCAACAAATGCCTCTGGCAGATCCTCCACCTCAAGTGGTACGACAGAGTGCCAAACCTAGACCTATGGAAGAGAGCAAACCAAGAGCCCATTGTATTCCAGATAAGGAGGAGGAAGTGGAGATGGGTCGGCCTCACCTTGAGGAAGAGCCAGTCGAATGTCACTTGACAATCACTCGAATGGAATCCACAAGGGAAGAGAAGAAGAGGTCGCCCAAAGCAAACCTGGAGGCGTAGGCTTTTGGATGAACTGAAAGCCGCCGGCCAAACTTGGGAGACTGCAAAAACATCTGCTAGAGATCGCAGGAAGTGGAGGACTTTTGTTGAGGCCCTATGCTCCATAAGGAGCGAAAAGGATTAAGTAAGTTCCAAGTTGTCTCACGAGTGCCTTATAGAGCATCAACATCACATCCCTGCTCTTATATTCTATGCCTCTAGATATGAATGCCAACATTGCATTTGCCTTCTTCACCACCGACTCAACCCGGAGGTTAAACTTTAGGGTATCTTGCACAAGGACTCCCAAGCCCCCTTTCATCGCTGCATTTTGAATTTTCTTCCCATCTAAATAATAGTCTGCCCATTTATTTCTTCCACCAAAGTGCATAACCATACACTTTCCAACATTGTATTTCATTTGCCACTTCTTTGTTCATTCCCCAAAACTATCTAAGTCTCTCTGCAGGCTCTATGTTTCCTTAACAGTACCCACTCCTCCACCTATCTTCGGATCATCAACAAATTTAGCCACAAATCCATTAATACCATAGCCCAAATCATTGACATACATCATAAAAAGCAGCGGTCCCAACACTGACCCCTATGGAACTCCACTGGTAACCAGCAGCCATTCAGAATAGGATCCCTTTATTCCCACTCTCTGTTTTCTGCCGACCAGCCAATGCTCCACCCATGCTAGTAACTTACCTGTAATTCCATGGGCTCTTATCTTGCTAAGAAGCCTCATGTGCGGCACTTTGTCAAAGGCCTTCTGAAAATCCAAGTATATCACGTCTATTTCATCTCCTTTGTCTACCCTACTTGTAATTTCCTCAAAGAATTGCAGTAGGTTTGTCAGGCAGGATTTTCCTTTCAGAAAACCATGCTGTATTTGTCCTATTTTGTATGTATTTATTTATTTATGTTGTATGTATGTATTTCATTTTGACAGTTCTGTGAGAGCAACTTGTTTTCAGCTTGCTTTGATTTCAGCTTGTTTGGATAAGAGATGAGGAGAAATATATACCTTCCAATTAGGATGTTTGAATTAAGGGGAAGTTTCTCTGGTGAGGGACACTAAGGCTGGGCTTGGGGCTTTTGTTCATCAGGAGATGAACAAATCGTTGTGGCATACGATCTGGTGGGAGACACATTTGTTCGAGATGGATTGTGAGTGAAGTTTTGAAGCTGGTGTGGGTGTTCATGTTGACAGAAGGCCCAGTGTATGAGTGACAGAGGAGTTCAAGATGAGCTCTGACTTGTGCACATTTGACTGTTTAATTAGAATGGACTCTTTTCTTTTTGTTATTCTTTACTAACCCTTCAGTTAAGATTCATAAATACAATTACTTTAATCGTATGCAGTGTACTGTCTGTTGTTCTGTGGCATTGATTTTTAACAGGGTAGCAAATGACTCAGCATCCACACAAACCGAGGTTTGAGATGGGATCAAGCCCACCTCAATCTCATGAGTTTAGCGGGGCATGAGGTTGGCTTCCCTAGACTTACACAGCCAAGGAAACCGAGGTGTTTCGTTGTGGAGATATCACTAGGGATCGATTTTGTTGGATGCTGTGTGATTCCCCTGAGTATTGATCCAATGGGTTGTGTGTTTAAATCTGTGTTCAACTATTGTTTTGTAAAGTGATTACGATATGTGTTTATGGATTCTGCAGGGCTTGGGTGGAGGTTTGATAAAAGTGGCGGGCAAAGACTTAGTTCTAGTTCAGACTAGTACTGATGTAATGGCAGTGGAACTCCTTGGTACTATTGGGGCCCTGGGAGAAGGGGGGCCTTGGGCTGTCCATACTTCCCGGGAACAACGGAGTGAAGATGAGCATGCTGAATCGGAAGCCAAGTTTCCCATAGCTGGGGGTGGAGACCTGAAAGACAAGTTGCTCTCATTTCTGTGGAGCAAGGGGAATGAGTGATCTGATGTAGAAGTTCTAATGAGTCCTCCAGCGAGGGCTGAGCATTCTGAGTTGGTAGTGGCCCTTACTTCCCTGGCGAATAAATAGCAAAATGCCCAGGCTCAAAGTCCCAGCTATCGAAGGCTTGGCCTGTTCTCAGGAATGAAGCCCACCCCTAAAGAGGAAGGGGAGTATGAGACTTGGGCAGAGCAGACCTCTCAGTTGCTGGATGAGTGACAGTGCCCTTAAGACAAAAAAAGACAGCGATTGGTTGAAAGTTTGAAGGGGCTGGCTGTTGATGTAGTGAGATCCGTAAAGACACTGAACCCCTTTGTCACCTCTGTAGTCTACATGCAAGCATTAGAAAAGGTGTTTGGTGCAATGGGAAACCCATTGGAGCTTATGATGGGTTTCCAGACAATGTTTCAAGAGAAGGAGAAGCTTTCTGCCTACATTTTTCAGCCAGAGAGGCAGCTAAATTGCTTGTGGCGCAGAGGGGCCATTCACACGGCTGAGGTGAATCAGTTGTTATGACCCCAGCCCCCTCCTTTGTGAGAATCGCAAGAAAGAGAGAGAAGCCTTAAGGTTTGGAATGTGGTCTGGCCTCTCAGCCAGACAAAAGCCATGGACATAGCCATTGTCTCTTGGAGACACCTTTGTGAAATGGGAACTTGGACTACGTGCAAACCCT
The DNA here is from genome assembly GCF_048418815.1 of Hemitrygon akajei. NCBI lineage: Eukaryota > Metazoa > Chordata > Chondrichthyes > Myliobatiformes > Dasyatidae > Hemitrygon > Hemitrygon akajei. The sequence continues at coordinate 63,760,429 of NC_133133.1, forward strand.
CAGGGCAACGTGGGCTGGGTGATGGGGAAAGATTGCCACACCCCACCCTGATTGACAGCTACAACCCTGCAAGTCCCGATAAAAAGGTGGGCTGCCGAGGCGGCCCCTCAGACGCACCAAGGAGACACACGAAGAAGACACAACAGCGCTTCCCGTCGGAGCGGGAAGCCATTTTGAAGGAAGCCACGTGCGTTAGATTCCGGATCGGGAGTCTGTGGCTGAAACCAAAGGAAAACCGTTTTAACTAACAACCGGGATTTGCTTCGCAAAGACGACGCGCAAGTTATCCTTTTTCTCACCAATCCTCTCTCTCCAACACGTGAAATGTCAGCGGTTCCCAAACGGAAAAGCCTGCAGATTTATGAGTGACTTTTATATTCCATTGGGACTCAGTATTATCCCCTAGACAATGATAGAGCTTATTTCTGATTGATTATTACTATACCTGTGCTTTAGATTGAGTTTTGACGATGTATATGATCTGAATGTTTTGTATTAACCATATGTTTGTGCCCCTTTATAAATAAAAACGTTTGAAAATAGTACCATTAGACTTCAGCGGACCTCTCTATCTTTGCTGGTAAGTCACCCGGTTACTGGGGAACGTAACACAGTTAAGAATGTACCAAGTAGTGAAAGTTGCCCATTCGCCAGACCTGATCGCTTGGTGTCTTTGAATGTCTTCTAAGATGTGCCCCCTTCCTCATTTGTCGAGTTGTCCAGAGAAGTAAGACAGGAGGAGAATGTGATGGAAGCTCAGGAGGCCTCTTCCCACAGGGTTCAGTCCTTGGTCGTGGTCCCATTGGTTGACGTGACCACTGATAACCCACTCCGGGTAGTGGTGAAGGAGCTCGTGGCAAAGTTTAGGACTGAGATGTCCCAATTATTATCAGTGGTTGCAGCCCCCCTGCATGATAGAGCTGTTTGGAAGGTGGACCCCCTAAGGGGATGGGCTACTCAAACGGCTGCTAGTGGCTGGGGTCCTGCGAGAAGGGGTATTATCTGCTATAACTGTGTTGAAGAGGGACACGACAGGTGGGAGTGTGAAGGACAGGAAAACCCTCAGAGAGTGAGCCCTGGGTACCTAAGCAGAGAGATCCAGTAAGGGTACAGTCTGGCATCTCGGGGGGGGGGGGGGGACATGTCAATAGCAATATATCAAGGAACACCCCAAAGCAAAATAATCTATTCCTGAAGGCTTATTGGGGCCAAGCTGCTGTCTGAGGGTATTAATGCTAGAGCCATACTTGGCATTGGCTCTCAGGTTACTCTGCTGTACCATTTGTTTTACAACTGGTATTTGACGCATTCACCATTGATGCCACTCAGTGCGCTAGAGATCTGGGGTCTTAGTACTGATGACTATCCATACGATAGTTATTTGTCATTGAAGCTGGAGTTTTTGGAGACAGATGTGGGAGTAGCTGTCAAGAGGGAGAAAGCTTCACTTCTTGTGAGGACGAATACTTGTGAGGAGGCTAGTGGGTGCCTGCAAGCAGAAAGTTGGAGAGAATTTTCTGAAAACGTTGTCCATTCGCCCTGTGTTCCCAGTTGCTTTGAGGAAGTATGTGGCTGCACTAGGTTGGGTGATGAGCATAAATGAGGGACTGTGTGTTTCACCCGGTCAAAACCAGTTGTATTACTGCCTGGGGAAGTAGTGAGACTGATGGGAAACCCCAGGTTTCCAGGAATGTCTGAGGCTGGAGCCCTCTTGGTGGACGCGCCGGAAGTCCACAAAGAGATGTCAGGTTTACCTGTTGGGGTATGGGTGAGGGCCGAATGCAGACGCCCTCGGTTGTACAAGTGAACAGGATGACAGTGAGTGTCAGGAACTCTATGGACCAGGAGGTCACCCTCAGGTGGGGGATGCCAATGGCCCTTCTCTTCCCGATGACAGTAATGTCTAGTGTGAGACAAGCCGGGGAGAAAATCTCTCAGAAAAGAGGAAAAATGACGATTGAGCCATTCAACTTTGGAGACTCCCTGGTACCTGGAAGTTGGAAGAAGTGGTTCATAGAGAAAATATTAATGCTGGAAGATGTCTTTTTTACCGATGATTTTGGTATGGGTTGTTCCAAGAGCACTTACCATACATCTGGGTGACAGAGGACACCCCGTTCAGAGAAAGGTTACAACGACTGGCAGCATCTGAGGAAGCTGTAGGAAGCTGGGACCATTACTGAGTCCAGAAGCCCTTATGCATCTCCAATAGTAGTGGCCAGGAAAAAGAATGGGAAGGTACAGATGTGTGTGGACTATTGGACTCTGAACAGGCGTACAGTTCCCGACCAGCATAGAGTCCCAAGAATCGAGGACACGCTGGCCTGCCTGAATGGTGCGACGTGACTCAGTGTGCTGGACTTGAGGAGTGGATATTACCAGATACCCATGAGTGAGGCTGATAAAGAGAAGACTTATCTGAAGTATGTGTCTGATGTGAGAAGGGAGCTGATAAAGGCTTATGAAATAGCTGAGGTCTCGGCTCCCAAGCAGAATCAGGGAAATAGGAGGAGGTATGATCAAAAGGTTAGGTTCTCCCAACTCATACCTGGAGACCAAGTCCTCATCAAGAATTTGGGGCTACCTGGGAAGCATAAGTTGGCTGACTGCTGGGTGACCATGCCCTCTGCAGTGGAGAGTCTGATGCCAAGCATACCAATTTTCTGGGCAAAACCAGAGGATGGGAATGAGCCTGTCAAAATTCTCCATCGGAACCACCTTCTACTGCTGGGACAAGAAGATTCCTTGTTGGCCCGGAGTCTGACCTGAGCCCTACACCTATTAAGAGGACTCTGTGGCAATGTGGTGTGACTGAAGGACCAACAGCAGGAACAACTAAACTGATGTCCGTCCCTGAATGGGATACAGATTCAGAGGATGAGGAAATAGCCAACTCCCTAATAATTGAGGAAGAGATTCCCAACCTTTCTCACGCTGAGATGGATGAAATGGGGAGTATTAGCCGTGCTCAGGCAGGCTTGCAGCTGGACTACGAAAGGGGCTGGGTTCTATAGTAACTGGGGATGAAGCTGAGCTCAGCCAAGTGGCAGAGGGATCCAAGTTGCAGGAAGGCATGATTGATAGATGGGGAGGACTTGCCATATAGACCAGAAGTATCACAAGGAGTGCCTAAAACTGAAGACGTAGATGATGGGATATGGAGCTCTCAAAGAGTTAGGAGACCCCCAGATAGGCTGACCTATGTAACACTGGGGAAACAGAGGATTGCAACTATCCCCCTAGTGAGATATGTCACTACCACTTACAAATGGATTGGAAGTTCTGACATCACAAAATTCCTTTGAAAATGGGATGACAAATTATTTCAAAGTCCAGTGGACATGACTATTTGTGTTGGGGCGAGAGTGTAATGCCCTGGTTGACATCTTTACTGTTATGCTGTAGGTATTTGATTTAGCAGCTCTGTAAGAGCTGCTGTTTTGTTTTCAGCCTGTTCGGGTTATTGTTAAAGATAAGGGATGATGTGGAATGTGTACCATCCAATGAGCAGGAGGTTTTCTTGGTGAGGGACAATAAGGTTGGGCCTGGGGTTTTTTTTATTTGAGAGGAGATGAAGTGAGAAGACGCTGGGCCGAACCGGTCATAGCATACAATCTGGTGAGAGACCCATTTGTTCGAGATGGATTATGAGCGATGTTCTGAAAGTGGTGTGTGGTTTGACGTTGGTCAAGGGCCCAGCAAGTGAGTGATGCGAAGTTCAAGATGAGATCCAACTTGTGCATATTTGACTGTTTAATTAGAATCAGCCCTTTTATTTTTTGTTATTCTTTACTAATCCTTCAGTTAAGATTAATAAATATAATTCCTTTAATCGTATGTCGTGTATTGTTATATTGCGGCATTAATTTGTAACAGGGTAGCAAATGACTCAGCATCCACACGAACCGAAGTTGGGACGGGATCAAGCGCACCTCAATCTCACGAGTTTGGCGGGGCTGAAGGTTGCTTCCCTAGACTTACGCAGCCAAGGAAACCAGGGTGTTTCAAACATAGCAGGAATATGGAAAGAAAATAAAATGGGATTAGCATAAGATTGGGGTACAAGGATGCTTTATGATTTACATGAACTTGTTGGACAGAAGGGCCTGTTACCAATATAGTTTGAGTCTGACACTTTGATTCTGTCTTCTCATCGGCTAGTAAGCTGAATGATAGGATTGTGAGGTATCTTACAGTTGTACTTTTAGTCTTTAAATCACAACTTGCCAAATCAAAATTCTCCATCATTGAGGACAAACTCAGGAAATCTGACCTAAGTTTCTCTTTCATAAGAGAGAAAATGAGAAAATTTAGATCGTAATAGAACATGGTGTTATCTGCAATCTGCTTCTTGGCAGCAATTCACTGAAGCTGGAGATTTGAGAAAGCTACTGAAGCACAAGTAACATGAAGGGAACAAGACAGGCTTGCATCTGTGGCGTGCCTTTCACAGATTTGGGAGGTCCAACGCATTTCAGTGATGTCCTTTTGAAATAGAGTCAGTGATGTATGAAACTGAAAATATGATTTAAAATGGGCAAAACATGGTTGGTTAGCAATTTCTACTGAAAAAAATCAGCCTCTGGAGAAATACTTTATGAGACATGATTTGTCCATGAAGCAGATTAATTCTCAGTTAAGGAATTGTCAAGATAAGTGAAATAGACGTTCAGCTGATGGAGGAGATTTCCACCAGCAGAGGCTAATGATCTCATTGAAGCTCCAAGAGAGACCTGCAGGTTCTGAAATTCCATACTGAGAAGGATGTATGATCCCTGCAGGTATTTAATGGATGTGCAATAACTGTACTGAATTTGTTGTACTTGAGCAGCAAGCATAAATGTTATTTTCTTAATGGTAAAAAATGACAGAAAATTAAGAAAGCTTCACATTAATAAAAGTGAAGTGTGATAACTAAAATAAATACTTTTTGTTACAGTAAAAAAATCAGGATAATCTTTCTTGTCACTGTGGATGGTAATCTGACAAAATGGACCTGCACATTTTTCTGATTATTTTGAGTAAAAATCGGATGGCTTCTTTTAAGGGCTGAGTGATCCACCATCAGATTACCCGCTACCTACCACTGCCCCCTTTTAGAAAGTCCCACCACACCAATATCACCAACTCTGATTCTGTAGAGATAAAAAGATTTAGGGAGCTATAGTTCGTTCAGATATTAATTTAATCTTAACCAAAACAGATGGAGCATTGTTTCCATTAATTTTCGATCGGAGTCTTGAAAAATGATCCCACTATAGAAATTCATAAATAAAATATATCAGTTTTGTATCAGAAAGTAATGGGAAACCTTTTTTTGCAAATTGCAGTATGAGCTGCATAACCCTTTCTATCAATGTGTGGTAGAGGATTATTTGAAAATAACGTAATTTCTAAATGTTCACAAATACAAATGCTACATGTTGGGAGGCAATAATTTCATTCTCAAAATCCAACACCCCCAAAGAACCCAACTTCTGTTTGTGGTATTATCAAGATCCCAAGAAATCAAATTGAGTATTGGAGCAATAATTGGAATTTTCTTTGTTGGGTAAGCAGCCATTATCCCAAAGAGAGACTACATCTGAATTGATAAAGCTTTGGTTTAGAAAAGCAAAGTCAGGCACGAAGTGTAAGAAGGTGTATGCATAATTGTCTTCATGTCCTTGAATAATGCAAAGTATTTCAATGTAATCACTGTTTTTCTATAGCCAAATACAGCAGTTTGATGGTACAAAGGGACTTAATATATTTATTTTAATGTTATAATTAGAGTATGTTACGTACCCCGTAACTGGGTCACTCACCAGCAAAGATAGAGAGGTCCGTTGAAGTCTGATGGTACTATTTTTAACAGTATTTATTGATAAAAATACACAAAATAATATCAATGCAAACATACAGATAATATACTTCGTCAATACTAAATCTAAAAGCGCGGGTATAATAATAATCAATAAGAAATAGCTCTATCGTTGTCTAGGGGATAATGTATTGTCCGATGGAAATATAAAAGTCACTGTAGTTCATTCAAGCTGCAGCTTTTTGGTTGGAGAGAAAGACGGGTTAAAACTTGCCCATTCCTTTTATGATGTCAATCCTTTGAGAGTCGTTGGGAGTTGATTTCCCCATTGTTAGCTAAAAACCGTTCTGCCGTGGTAAAGGGCCCACCGATTCCGGGGCAAATGGAAAAGGACGCACGTGGCCTTTCCACTGGTTTTTGCTATTACAGGATCGCTAGCGTTTCTTCTGGTGCGTCTGAAGCGGCTGTTCCTCAGACCCTCTTTTATCCTGACTCACAGGGTCTCAGATGTCAATCAGGTTGGGATGATGCAATCCCTCCACCAACACCCCCCCCCCCTCGGTTCATTGCCTGGGGGCTTTGATGCATCGTACAGGATTCAACACACAAGCCCGTCTCCAAGAGACAATAGCCGTTATCAATGGTTCCGCCTTTCAGAGGCCAGGACACATTCCAAACTCTTTGTGTCTTTCTCTCATTTCCTGGGTCTCCTGACTCGAATCAATAGCGATCCTGCCATTCTCAAAAAGGAGGGGGCCACGGGCGTAACACCCCCTTTCTTCAACGCGTTTTTACCATCGGTAAAAATGGAGTAATACAGAGTCTTGCAGGATTTTAGAATCTAACACAATACAAAAGCTTTTCCTTTCACTGCAGAGTAATACAGTTATACATTCAATTCAGTATCTAAATGGTTACCGATTACATTGTCACTTCCTTTAATATCTTAACATCTTGTACCCTACTAAAGTCTTGTAGCATCAGACTCCAATTTAGTAACCACCTATTTTTTTCTTTCCTTCAGCAAACAAAACTAACGAGTTGTGATCTTAAGCTTACGTGTATACTACAAAAGTTCATGCAAATACTAATCTTTATGTTGCTTTCAAACTTAACAGGCAGGCTTCCATGGGGATTGTCTTTTATTATTCACAGGCTTTGTTGAAATCCCTTAAAACCGGTTACTGCTATTTAAAAATGGCGTCCCCATTAACCCTCGCCTCTTTTCCGGTTACTTCCACGTGGGGGGCTGGCGCACCCTGGCGAAATAGGCTTTCATCCGCTCCTTCCATAGGAGTGATTTTATCAACAATGTGTTCCAAACTTTGGATTCCAACAGGATCGCTAGCGTTTCTTCTGGTGCGTCTGAAGCGGCTGTTCCTCAGACCCTCTTTTATCCTGACTCACAGGGTCTCAGATGTCAATCAGGGTGGGATGATGCAATCCCTCCACCAACCCCCCCCCCCCCCGGTTCATTGCCTGGGGGCTTCGATGCATCGTACAGGATTCAACACACAAGTCCGTCTCCAAGAGACAATAGCCGGTATCAATGGTTCCGCCTTTCGGAGGCCAGGACACATTCCAAACTCTTTGTGGATTCTGCATGTCTTTCTCTCATTTCCTGGGTCTCCTGACTCGAATCAATAGCGATCCTGCCATTCTCAAAAAGGAGGGGGCCATGGGCGTAACAAGTAATAGAAATGAATAGTGTAAGGGTACTTCACAGATTCTTTGTTGCTGGTTAATTCATATAAATGAACTCTCTATGCACTAAATTAACATAACATCTCAGTACTATGGTAATCACCTCCATGAATTTTAACATGTTCACTTGGGGATAAAAAACACAATTGCTTGAATTATATTTCTTGGATTTACAAAAGAATGACTGCTGGTTGTTGGAAGAATTGTCAGTCAAAGAATGTCCCTTGTGAAAGTGAGAATGGCAATGCTCTCAGTCACAGAAGAAGCCAATATCACTTTCATACCACCTGTGGAAATACTTTATGAATGGAAACTTGGAAATAACGATGTTGTACTGAACAAAAAGTTGAATAGGTCCAACACCATAATATTGATTAATGAATAAATGAATGAATGAATGAATTTAATTTATTTTGGTCAGTACAAACATAACAAAAGTCATCATTTACAATGATGATTTCATAGGACAAAATTACAACAAAAAACATAGATATTCTTTAAAACAGACCAAAAGGGTGTCGGCTGAAGCTACAGCTTATTACGCCCACCCCTCTTACTTATGCAACAACACATTTGGCGTCAATCATCACATCAAAAACAAAAAAAAATCATAATCTTTTAACACAAAATCCAATTCCAAATATCATTTATTTACTTTACTCCCATTAATTTTAAATCATGTATCTTATATTTGTTCATTAAATAATTTTTTAATAATTTTTTCAGCTTGTTAAGTGTAGTGCATGTTTTTAAATTCTTACTACAATTGCTCAATATATTAAATTAGCAATCCCTCACAGTATGCACTTTTAGATTTTAAATCTTTTAATCTGGCATTCAGATTTCAAGGTATCTTATTATTTGTGACATTATATTCCATTATTAATTTCCAAAAACTTTTTTCAGATATTTTTGCTAACCTACTATAGGAATTCCAGGGATTTTATTCATCTGTGTTTTCATACCTATCTTTGCCTTACCCTGTGGATTTAATGTGAATATATTTTTCTTAGGAATTTGTACCACAACTTTCGACAAGAATAGAAATGGAGAAATGAGAAAGAAAATAATTACAGCAATCTCTTGTTGGACATTAACAGTATTAAAAGAATGATATCAAACGTATATGCATGTTATATGCAAAGATATTAGGAGAAACTTCAAAAGGTTAGAAAACATTACCGTCTCTCTGAATGTGTATTATACTGATGGAAATACATAATCAGTTCATATTAAACATGAGTGTTCACTGGGATATGTGACTTCCAGGACTAAATCTCAAATGCTATATAAACTGGCATTAGCAGTCCCTTTTTCAGTTTATTGGGTAAAGGTTACTAAGAATTTCAAGTCGTGAGATTTCTCATCTAATAACTTCAAATGATGAAATGCATTTTCTAATTACAAGGAGATTTCCCAATGATGCACCTTAGTCTGTTTAAATGTTTAAAGGAACAACTTATTTCCAACAACTTCATCTAAACAGGTCAGGCTGCCAGAAATAGAGATATGTCGCTAAATGCTGGCTCGACTATTCAAGTCTCAGTGGAGAAAATGTCATCAAAACGATAATTGTGTTTGACTGCATACAGCCTGCTGAAATTAATGCTTTATTGAGACTGGCAGATTGAGCAGAAGTAAAAACCCTTGGAGGCCTTTTGTACAACAGTGGCACTAAGTGTGGCAATTATGAAAATTAGTGCTTAACTTCCAAAGGTCTGGGTTACATCTTACACTCAGTTACAAAGCAGAATATCAAAACATATGATTATTTTTGGGGGAAAGAAGCTGCTGAGCAACCTCAGAACGCTTTATTTATAAGGTTTTCAACAATGGTCATGATTTTGTGCTTTATTCGTGGTTTTAATTCCACAAGGTGGAGTGCCATTGAACATAAATGCCAAGAGGTAGAACCATGATTCAGATTTATTCTCATACAAAGCTGCTTGAGTTTTGTTATTGGCCATTTCATAAGCAATGAGAAAAGTTAAAAACATCCATCACACAATGACAAGTGCATCCATTTAGTTGTTACAGGGCTTTGGATCAATGGTATATACTAGACTACACTGTTAATGGCATAATAAACCATTTATGTGACTTGCATAATTTTCTGGGTAGTAACGATTTTGTGCTTGCATAGAAATCTGGTTTGCAGTAAATACCTCAGATAGTTTTGTAGCGCAGAAGAGGGGTAGAAAACGAAGACGCAGGAGACTGCATGTGCTGAAATCTAGAACAACAAAAATCTGCTGGAGGAACTCAATGGCTCAAGCAGCATCTGTGGGGAAAATGTTGTCAGCTCTTCAGGTCAAAGCCCTGCATCAGGAATAGGTGTGGAAAGGGAGGGCAGCCTGTTATGTTTTGTAACTTCTAAACATTAAACTAGTTCAAACGAAGACATAGGAGTCCAGGAATGCTTAATCAAGCTATCTATATATATATATACATACACACACATACACACAAGATTACTGAAATATTAAATACACAACACTCCTCCCTGCTTAGCTATAAACTCCAACTCAATCGATAATACATCTCAATTATATACACAATATTATATAATACAACTACTAAATACAGACATCCACAGCATAGTAAATTTTAAATTGTCTCAACTTGGCCTAAATATTTATTCACTGTGGATGCCCACTTACTCTTGTGGGATAACATCTTTTCTGACAAGGGGGATCACTTTGATTGACAGGTGAGACTTGTGGCTGCGAAAACCATCTCAGGTTCTGAGGCCTCCATCATGGTGGTTTGCAAGATTTGACTCTGAAACTGCAGGAAGTGGCTCTGATAGCTCTGGGCACCTTTCTTTTTCTTTCTTTTCTTCCTTTTTCTTCCTTTTCTTTATCATTCCTCCTTTCTTTCACAACTTTCTCTTTTTCACTTGCAAGCTTTTTCTCCATCTCTTCCCTCTTTTTTCTTCTTTTAGTGTATGCATCTTGATTATGGGTAAGCCCATTTAATTCACTGGAGAGAGTGAGTGGGGCATCTGTTGTTTAGGGTTGACCATGCATGTTGTGTCCAAGCTGTCTAGCTATGCAATCCTGGATAGTACAATATGGCAAGCAAGCTGTTGCCCATGTAGCACATCTGATGAACCCAAAGGAACGGAAGAGATCTATACAGTTTGGTATCAGCAGCATGGCAAGAGTTGCCAGTCAGTGTTGAAACTCAACATAGGACTGCCTGAGGGATGCCAGCTTCAGATATTTCCCTCAGGATTTACCCCTGAGTGGATACAACTGAAAGGCAGCAAAGGTTTGAGATCAGAGTTTTCCGTCTCCTAGATAAGCTGACAAACAATGCTGACGAGCCCCATCTGCCTAAAGTGACTAACATTAAGGCAACAGTAACTCACCTTTGCCACTTCTCCTGTCAGTACAAATAATTCTGTTGATCTTAGTAGCTAAGACTCATGTGAAGGCCAGGAGATGGATCTTGTTGTCAAAGGCTATTTGAGGTGCACGTCATTGGGAGAATTGAATAGGTAGTGCAGACTTATTCCCCACTACCACTTCAGCTAGAACAACTTTAAGGAACCACTGCAGTATTCTCTTTTTAAACCTTCTACTGCAACCTTTATGATTTGATTCTCTTCTTGGTTTTTGCATCCACAATATTTTCTGACAACTCCTTTATTTTTGAATCTCCATTGACAATTACATTGTATAATAACCCAAATCTTATTAGGGAGCTTAATGTAAATGAACTCTAATGAGGCAGTGATCATAATATGATTGCATTCATGCTGCAGTTTGAGAGGGAGAACCATAAGTCATATATATCAGTATCGCAATGGAGTAAAGGGAATTAGAGAGACATGAGAGAGAAGCTTTCCCAAGTGGATTTGGTGGGGCTGATGGCAGAGCAGAGATGGCTGAAGTTTCTGGGAATAACAAACTAGCCAATAATATAAATCAGGATACTAAATTTTTTTTTTTCAGTTATATAAAGAGTACTTGTGAGGTAAGAGTTGATGTTAGACCATTGGAAAATTATGCTGGTGAGGTAGTAATGGGAGTCAAAGTAATAGCAGATGAATTTAATGGGTACTTTGAATCAGGCTTCACTGTGGAAGACACTACCAGCATGCCAGAGGTCCATGAGTGTCAGGGAAGTGTGTAACATTGCTATTACAAAGGAAAAAGTTCTAGGCAAATTCAAAGATCTTAAGGTGGATAAGACACCTCGACCAGATGGAACTACATCCCAAAGTCCTTTGACAAGTTGCTGAAGAGATAACGGATGTGTTGGTCATGATTTTTCATGAATCACTTGATTCTGGCATGGTCTAGGAGGACTGGAAGACAGTGAATCTCATTCCACTCTTTAAGAAGGAATAAAGGCAAAGGAAAGGAAATTATAGGCCGGTTTGCCTTGGAGACTAATGATAAAATAAGTCAATGTCAGCATGGTTTCTGTAAAAGGAAATCTTGCATGAAAAATCTGTTAGTGTTCTTTGAGAAAGTAACAAGCAGAATGGACAGACAGTGATGTGATTTACTTAGATTTTCAGAAGGCATTTGTTAAGGTGCTACACAAGAGACTGCTTAGTAAGATAAAATCCTGTGGCATTACAGGACAGAGACTGGGATGGATAGTGAAATGGATGAAAGGCAAGAGGCAGTGAGTGGAAATGAAAGCAGTCTTCTGATTTGAACATACCTCTCCTATACTCTGTACAGTTGGTCTTCAAACACCCTCCACATATCAGATGTGGACTTGCCCAAATACAGCTGTCCCCAAATATCTCTCCTTAGCTCCTGCATAAGACCTTTGTAATTTGTCCTGCTCCAATTTAATACACTCCTGCAAGGTCCATACTCATTCTTACATATAGATACTTTTAAACTTAATGAGTTGTGATCACTGTGTCCTAACTGCTCACTCACTGAAAGATCAGTCACCTGGCAGATTCTGCCCCTTTCCACTCTGAAGGGCCCAGTTCATGTGAGGGAAGTTGAAGTCCCCCATGACAACTTCCCTATTGCTTTGACACCTTTCCTTAATCTGCCTTCATATCTGTTCCTTGATGACTCGATGGCTATGGGGAACTTTCTAGTACAATCCCATCAGACTGATTACATCCTTCCTATTTTTGAAGTCTATCCATATTGACTCATTAGATGAGCCCACCATTATGTCCCCTCAGAGTGTCAATATCAGCTATGATATTGTCACAGATTAGTAGTGCAATTTCCCCAACTCCTTTACCTGCCTCTCTATCTCTTCTAAAAGATTGAAACCTTGGGAAATTCAGCATTGTTTCCTGTCCCTCTCTCAACTCTGTAGCGGCACAACATCAAGGTTCCATGTACTGATCCATGTTGTGATTTCATCATCTTTACCCAATATCATCCTAGCGTTAAAATATACAAACTTCAAACTATCCATCCATCATGTCATTAACTTTGCTAACATAGGCAAGGCAAGAACACATACATTAAATAAGATGTGAGGGTGGAGGAATCAAGGGAACTTACAGTACATGAGAACATATTACTGATGGTAACAGGACTCGTAGGAAAGAAATCAAATAGATCACTTACCCTTGAGAGTTAAGGCATTCGATTAATCTTAACATAAATGGCCAAATGACTTCTATCCTGTGCCATAGTTTTCTCTAATTCTATAGCCCTCTGAATTCAAAGGAACCAAATTTTGGAAAAGTTTTAACATTATTAAACGAGAATGAGTTTCAAGATCATTTTCATTCTTTTGTTCTTTAGATTAGTTATTTACTGATATGTCTAACAAATAAATTAACAACATCCTATGTAGGTATTGGATTTATTAAAGATGAAGTAAACAAGCCTAGGACCAGATGATGTAGCCTCAGAATAGAAGGGCATCACTTTAGAACTGATGTAAAGAGGACTTTCTTTAGCTAGAGAGTGGTGCATCTGTGGAATTCATGTAATATCATATTGTTGTCATATCAGAGCATCTGTCTTGCACACCAGTGCCATCACAAAGAAGGGATGCACCACAGTGCCTCTATTAGAATTTCGTGCAGCTCCAGCATGTCATCTAAAATGTTGACAATCTTCTATAGATGCACAGTAGAGGGCATCTTGACTGCTTGCATCACAGCCTGGTATGCAAATGCCAATTTCCAAGAATGTAAGAGCCTACAAAAAGTGATGGTCCAGCCCAGTGTATGACAGGCAAAGGCCTCTCCACCACTGAGCACATCTATAAGGAGCACTGCCACATGACAGCAATATACATCATCAAGGACCCCATCATCCAGGCCATCTTCTCTTCTCACTGCTGCCAGTGGGAAGGAGGTACAGATGCCTCACATCCCACACCACTAGGTTCAATAACAATTACTACCCTACAACTACTAGCCTCCTGAACTAGTGTGGATGACTTTACTCAACTCAACTCTGAACTGATTCAACAACCGAGAGACTCACTTTCAAGAACTCATGTTCTCAGTGTTATTCATTTTACCTATTTATTTGTTTTATTTACACAGTTTATGTCTTTTTGCACATTGGCTGCTTGTTAGTTTTTTGTTTGTGTATAGTTTTTCATTGATACTATTGTATTTTGTTGTTCTATGTTAATATCTGCAAGAAAATAAATCTCAAGGTAGTATATGGTGATATATACAGTACATATATTATTTAATAATAAAATTACTTTGAACTTTGATTCGTTGCCTCAGATGGCTGTGGAGGCCAAGTGATTTAAAGTAGAAGTTGACAGGTACTTAATTAGTTCGGGCGTCAAAGGTTTTGAGAAGTCAGGGGGGTGGGGTTAAGAGAGAAAGTAAATCAGCCATGATCTAATAGCAGAGCTGACTCAATGGACTGAATGGATTAATTCTGCTCTTAAGACTTTGGGTCTAAAACACCATCCATCATTGGCAGTCCTTCTTAGATGTAGTTTCTGCATCTTATTGGAGAAACACGATGCAGACTGTTAAATGATCCTTGATAGCCTAACGGGCAAATTTAGACATTGATGACTCTTGTAAAACATATGCAAGTGTATCATCTCCAGCATTCTTTTTCAGTTTGACTGAAAAACTCATACAGTATGTGAGAGATAATTAAGGGATTGTTCTAAGAACTAGCCTCCTTCTGTGTCATAAGGAAACATAAGAAATACATATTAGCACCAGTGACCAAAAATAAATTTCCTGAACAACTATCTTTAAATTTGCTTAACTATATAGTATCAAAAAGCAGTTATTGCTGTGCAGCTTACGTACAAAAGAGGAATTCTGTGACCAGTGTAACAGACCAATTTGTACACTTGGCAGGGGTGCAGATTAATTCAATATTGCATTATAGAATTCAGGAAAGATTGGATTTTAAGTAAAAGAAAACAAGTTCACTTAAGCAGGTTCTTCATTTCCAATTTCAATGCAAAAGTTGAAGCAGTACACAAACTGGTCAATAATTAATGTTTTAACAAACCATTGAATCATGGCGGGACCTCTTTAAATAATGCATCGTGAGGACATGATGCATGAGTAGTCTGTAAAAAAAACAAAAGTACTATCCAGGCATGAAATGCTTGCCTGAACCTGACTACACACGACAAGGCTGTTTGTATTAACACATCAGATTGTTCACAATGCAAGGTACATCATTCAACTTGAGTAGGTCCTCAATTTTCCATCACATTTGACTTTACATTGAAAATAACTCATGCAAAGCATGGACTTCTCATGTCACACAATTATTTTCTGTTATTTTAACAGGCTACTATTACTTAATTTTGATTTACATTTTAGAAATTATTTAAAAGTAAAAAGACTTGTATTTATGTGGTACTTTCCATGTCTCTTTAAAGGTATCCTCAGGAGTTTTTTTTAGTTATTAATTTGATTTTATAGGAAACAGGGCAGAAATTTACAGCTTGCAAAATTTGCCAAATAGAAGCTTTCAATGAACAAATGCGGCAAACTGCCAAACTATTAGCACCTATTTAGTTCCTATATGTATCAGAAATTTTTTTAAAAATCCACAAATGTGAAAGACTTAGTGTTTGCTGCCCAGGCTCATTTGATGTTTTCCTGGCTGGAATCTAAAGTTAAGAAGTCCAGTGACAGAGGACAAAATTTCTCTATTCTTCAGGATCTATACAGGTATATATGCAATGAAACAGCAGCACAGTGATTTGAACAGAGGGAAATGATTGCCATCAGAAATGGAAAGTATTAGGACCTTTTTATTTTGTTAAATCTCTGAAATTTGGTTTAATATTTTTATAAGTTTAAAACCTATTTCTAAATAATTTAATATTCTAAATGTTTCTATTTTTATTTGTTAATTGATTGTTTGAAGAACTTTTGGAGATCCTTAGAAATCCTTTTCAGCGTTTAGAGCCAGCAGGATCTGGACACATTATGTTTCAATCGTTTTGTGAGTGGACATGCTCTGATCTACCTGCACAACAGTGCATGATCAACAAAACTCTGCTGCTGGCAAGGAGTTCCTTGCAAATCAGCACTGGAGCATCTGCTAAAGGAAAATAATATTTTCCTTATGTAATTGGCATGTAGAAAAGAGTATTTTCTGAACCAATTTCCTCAAGTTCAGCCAAAGATTAAGTGATGTGGTATTAGCCAATGTGCTGATGCTCGACAATGTTAATTATAAATTGGAGTATGACATGCAAAGCAAGTTAATTTGGTGTAGAGAATCTGGCACTTAAACAAATGTTCCCATGTTACTACTCACCTGAAGATTTTACTTATCATTACCATTCAAAAGATGGTTCAACTGTTTTGTTTCCTAACATTTTCTGAAAGTCCAGCTTCCTGCTTTGTTTTTAGCTGGTTCCCTTAATACAAATGCTACTATGATATTTAGTAGTCAATAATTCATTCCTTATTTGTGATTTCCATTTTAAATTTTTATTCATGCGTTTGCATCATACCGTGGATGTATAGTGTCTAAACAATGCTCCCATGGTTATAATCATCGTTGCTGTTCAGAAGTTAGTTGGTGCTGCTAATTTGGACACATCCTTAACTAAAACAACCCAGAGAAGTGCCTCTTTGTGAATTTTGGTGTGAAGAAACCTATTAGCCTCTGTTTCTGTATTCTGAATCAGTAACAATATACCTTTCCTTCTCAACTTGTGACTAAAGGCAGCAAGGAATGCACCCAGACTTCTGGTACAAATGGAATTTCCACTGCACTTGAAAGGCACAGCAAATGATACTCATAGGGGGCCATACACACAAAAAAAAAATCCTTCAAATGGCAAAATTTCTACTGTGCACAAAGGTGATTGTGAGTATTTATTGTTGAGTTTTTTTGCGATTGCTTCAGTTCCTCAACTGTCATCTTGTACACTGTTTGCTTTAATACTTGAGTTTTAGGAAATCATAAATCAAATGCTGACATCTTTATTTTCCTCATTTATAATCCATGTCTGTTTTTCTCAATACCTGGAAAGAAAAAAGAAACGCATGATAGGGAACATATTTTTTTAATGACTATGATTCAAAAGAATTGATTCAATTGTGTTCTGCTGGACAATTAGGTTGGTTAATTGTCGATTGGTTTCTTACTGACTTTGCACTGAATACACAGGTTGGAGTTGGCTTTCTAACATACAGTTTTCTTTATCTGTCATAAAGACCTGCAAATTCAAGCACATCAATATCCAGCTAGCAGACAATTCAACCACAAGCATGTTAATATCATACCAACAGACAATTCCATGTGTTATCTGCAGATAATGTGGAGAAAACAAGCTTTTACTGATCATTCAGTTTCTTCAAGGTTTTGAATAAACTGCAAGCAGGAAAGATGTTGATGGAAATCTATACTTGAAAAGGAACAATCAAAACTGATTAAGGGGTGGCGAGTCAATGAACACTGAAGCAATCAAATACATTAGCATGATTGGCAGTAGCATCTTCTGAATGCCTCCTCACATATTCTTGTTTCAGGTATTTATCTGTGCCTCTCTGTAGCTCTGAAGTCAAGCAAGATTATCTTGAAGAAGCAAAGGTTTTCACATGTTTTATTGACAACTGGGGATGCTGATGGGATTTAACCTTTTTGATGTCAAGTGATACACAGTCTGCTTTGACAATTATCTAATTTCTTTTGCATTCTTCCAGTATTTTTCATCTCTACATCCTGGATGAATGTTAAGACAGCTGTAATATAGGTCTTCAGTGAAAGGATAGATTGCGAAGTAAAATATATTTTTCATTGTGTCTTGTAATAGAATTTTTGAAGTATGTTTTGTGGCCATTGTGGTTTCATTTTGAAAAGGAACTTTGGAAAGAAGAAAGTATTTCACTACAGTGGATGTAACTGAAAAACAGATTGGTGCTAGCATGATTAAATTATATCACTGAATGATTGAAATAGACTACTACTTTCTATCATTTATTTTGGACTGAACATTTTCCAGGTATTGAAGAAAAACAGATGTGAATTAGAAACAAGATTAGTAAAGGTCTGTCTCTATATCCGACTCACCATTACTTCTGTCAGCTTTTGCACTTCATAATATCTTTGCACTGTATTTGGTGAACATCAGTGGCACAAGGCTGCTGATAGTCATTTGGCAGGAGCATCTTTTGTCATTTTGCACACATCTGGTGACAGCTGGTGACTGCAGCTATTCTGTGAGGAAAGAGGGCAGTGGTTTGTATATCTTTCCGACACTGAATAATAAAGAAAGGTTATACATTGCTGTGATTGAGTATATTTGTCTATGTGTTGCTTTGGCTAAAGAAGATGAAGGAATGAACTGCTGTGACATGTCTTAGGAATGGTAGAGGCACAGAAAAAAGGGCCTTTGGCCCAAATGGTTCATGACAATCACAGCATCCTCCCTGCTAGTCCTACTTCCCTGCATTCAGCCCATAAGCCCCCATGTACCTGTCCAAATACCTCTTACACATTGCAGTTTTACCCACCTCGATCACTTTCTCTGTCAGTTCATTCACTCAGAGTACTCACTAACCTCTATGTAATGAGGTCTCTTTTCAGTCCCTCCCCGCTAATCTTGTATCTATGCTCTCAGGTTCTGGATTACCATACATGGATGAAAAATCTATGACTGTCCATTTTATCCATACACCTAATGATATAACAAACTTCTGTGAGGTCAGTTCTCATTTTGCTGTGCTCTATTGAGTAAAGATAGATAGATAGATAGATAGATAGATAGATAGATAGATAGATAGATAGATAGATAGATACTTTATTCATCCCCATGGGGAAATTCAACTTTTTTTTCCAATGTCCCATACACTTGTTGTAGCAAAACTAATTACATACAATACTTAACTCAGTAAAAAAAAATGTTATGCATCTAAATCACTATCTCAAAAAGCATTAATAATAGCTTTTAAAAAGTTCTTAAGTCCTGGCGGTTGAATTGTAAAGCCTAATGGCATTGGGGAGTATTGACCTCTTCATCCTGTCTGAGGAGCATTGCATCGATAGTAACCTGTCGCTGAAACTGCTTCTCTGTCTCTGGATGGTGCTATGTAGAGGATGTTCAGAGTTTTCCATAATTGACCGTAGCCTACTCAGCGCCCTTCGCTCAGCTACCGATGTTAAACTCTCCAGTACTTTGCCCACGACAGAGCCCGCCTTCCTTACCAGCTTATTAAGACGTGAGGCGTCCCTCTTCTTAATGCTTCCTCCCCAACACGCCACCACAAAGAAGAGGGCACTCTCCACAACTGACCTATAGAACATCTTCAGCATCTCACTCAGACATTGAATGACGCCAACCTTCTAAGGAAGTACAGTCGACTCTGTGCCTTCCTGCACAAGGCATCTGTGTTGGCAGTCCAGTCTAGCTTCTCGTCTAACTGTACTCCCAGATACTTGTAGGTCTTAACCTGCTCCACACATTTTCCATTAATGATCACTGGCTCCATATGAGGCCTAGATCTCCTAAAGTCCACCACCATCTCCTTGGTCTTGGTGATATTGAGACGCAGGTAGTTTGAGTTGCACCATATCACAAAGTCCTGTATCAGTTTCCTATACTCCTCCTCCTGTCCATTCCTGACACACCCCACTATTGCCGTGAGATCCAGTGAGGACAACCTCTCCTAATAACTCAGATTCCATAGACCAGGCAGCACCCTCTCCAGATTAACAATATTCTTCCTATAACAAAATAACCAAAACTGTACATGATACTCCAAGTGCAGCCTTACCAATAACTTTTATAACCGCAACACATTGTTCCTACTCCTAAACTCAGTCCCCTGACTGATCACATACAAGAGAAAATCTGCAACTGCTGGAAATCCAAGTAACACACACAAAATGCTGGAAGAACTTGTTGAGTTCCATCAGCATTTTGTTTGTGTTTCCCTTGACTGATGAAGCCCAGTGTGTTAAATGCTTTCTTCACAATCCTGTCTATTGGGTGGCTGCTTCCAGCAATCTGTATAATTGTACTCCTTTGTTCCACAACACTCCTCAGTTCCCTGCCATTTAGTCTTAGCTTAGTTTGACTATCTGAAGTATATCTCCTCACACTTATTGAAGTTTAAATCTATTTGGCATTGTCTTTGCAATTCACCGTGATCTGCTCCACTATCAACAAGACTCCCTTATTTAATGTTATCATCAAACTTGATAATCCTGCCATGTATATTTATATTCAAACCATTTACGTAAGTAATGAATAACAGAGGTCCCAATACTGATCCCAGATCAGCCCACCAGTTACAGACCTCCAGTTGTAGAATGGACCTTCAACCATCACCTTCTGCTTCCAATCAAGCCAATTCTGAATCCACCTCTCTAGTTCCCCCTGAATCCCATGAAACATAATCTTCCAGATGAGCCTGCCATGTGAGACCTCATTGACGACTTTGCTGAAGTCTATATAGACAACATCCACTGCCCTGCCTTCACTTATTTCCTTAGTTACTTCTTTGAGGAAGCACCAAAAGATTTGTCAGAAATGACTTCCCATGCACAATATCATGCTAACTATTTCTGATTACACCTCAACTATCCAGGCGATGCTAACTATCACCTGTGGCTTCATGCGTAAGTGGTCCAAATGGTCTTTACAGGGATATGGTCTCTTCCTAAGTTCCTAAGGTTCCTCTTCCCTGGTTCCTAAGAATACCATAGCTGAGGGTGGAAGTGGGGATGAGCTCCCACTACCTATGAAGTGTTGCAAATGGCTTGTGTCTCTAACAGCCTCTGACAACCAAGTCCAACTCTTGACCTTCATGTGTGGCTTAATTACCAGGCCCAGAAGAACTGTTTCTACTGACAAGAGAAGGGACAAAGATGGACCTCCGGTGCCTCAAAACCAGTTGCTTCAGGCAGGTGGGGCTTGTCAGCCTTGGACGGCAGCCCGCCTAGGATAATGAAAACTCTGATTTTAAACCACCACTGACTTGCAGCCATACCCACCCATGGAAAAGCTTTGGAAGTAAACCCCGATGAAGAAATCCAGGGCTGGGATCCCTAAAGTAGTTTGATGTTGTTTACAATTTCACTCTGACAACCTCTATGATAACACTGGTGCCAAGCTATATCGGTGCTTGCCCATCCCTTGGACTACATCAGTGACATGGAGAGAGAGAGAACCTGTTGCATGGGCAACAGCTGGTTCTTCAAATCTTCCCGCCCAAGCTTGCTCCATGGTGAGGACACAGTCCACTAGAGGTGCAATCCCATGATCCCCTGGGATCAATGGCTGTCTACATAAGATAAGAAGTCTCTTCTTAGTCAAATGCAGAGCAGTGGAGACAATTTAGCAGTGATCAGTTACTTTAATAATTAACTGCAAAATGAGAAGCTGCGAGGGGCAACAAAATGAGAGAGAATGGATACTTGACACGGCAAGGTAACTGAAGGCAAAGAGTAGCTGATTGATGCTGACTGGTTTGAATGAGTGAGCAAGGACTATGGCTAACAATTGAGTTTAAATAGGCTGCAGTTAATGGGTTGGAAATGAGTAGCATGTGTTTCCTGTTAGCTAGGTAGAGACTGGAAGGTGCCTGCCTGTGCAGCCCTGACAGGAACCCCCACCCCCAATAGGACGACCTGGATGGGTCCAGTGGAACTACTCAATGAACAATGGAACCAACATGAAACTGGACACCACCCAAGAATTCTCTCCTCTAGGCAGTACCTTTCCTATCCATGGCCTCCTCTATTGTCAAAATGAATCCAAACTCAGGTTGGAGGAACAACACCTTATATACCGGCTGGGTAGCCTCCAACCTGATGGCATGAACATTGACTTCTCTAACTTCCGTTAATGCCCCTCCTCCCCTTCTTACCCCATCCCTAACATATTTAGTTGTTTGCCTGTTCTCCATCTCCCTCTGGTGCTTCCCCACCCCCTTTCTTTCTCCCGAGGCCTCCCATCCCATGATCCTTTCCCTTCTCCAGCTCTGTATCACTTTCGCCAATCACCTTTCCAGCTCTTAGCTTCATCCCACCCCCTCCGGTCTCCTCCTATCATTTTGCATTTCCCCCTCCCCCCACTACTTTCAAATCTCTTATTATCTTTCCTTTCGGTTAGTCCTGACAAAGGGTCTCGGCCCGAAATGTCGACAGCGCTTCTCACTATAGATGCTGCCTAGCCTGCTGTGTTCCACCAGCATTTTCTGTGTGTTGTTGTTTGAATTTCCAGCATCTGCAGATTTCCTCGTGTTTGCCCTTCCTAGCTGACCAGGTATTGCACAACCTATCCATTACCATGTGAATTCAATGACTGGAAATCTGTGTATACTCAACAATCATTCACCATCCTTGGTTCTGGAGGTGTAGGCTCAGGTGGGTTGAGTGGCTCACAGACAATCGGCTTGAGCCAGGATACATGGAAGGTAGGTATGATGCTGAGGAATGGTGACAGATGAAGACAAAAAGTGATTCGATTGATGCCATAGGTAATCTTGAAGGCAGCAATGAACCACAACAAAATCTTGTGGAAGTTGATGCACAAGGGGAGAACTTGGGTGGAGGCCAGACTTCCCACATCACACACAGAGTCCAATACATTGCCCCTGGAGCTATTCTCACTGAACTAGTAAAAACAGAGAGAGAGAATAACTTACAAGACAATTTACCTCACCCAAACATGATCTCATCTAAACCTGATAAGCCAAAGCCACTCTAAAGACTGGTATACTCACAAGAATGACCACTCCACTTGCATTGAGATATTTTTATTGGCCCTTTCTAATGAATCCATCTTGCTGGTTGGTTGCTACTCAACTCAGAGAAACTGCAGCAAAACTCTGCCTTTAAAATCTCAGTTGCCATCCTGATTAAAAAGTAGTTCTTTCTATGCACCCCGGATGTGAATTGTCCAACTCAGAGAAGGCCCCTCATCTCTATCTGATGGTGCCGTTTTCCTGGATGCAGTGGGCATTGGATGTGTGGGTGATTGGTTGCTCGTGGTAAGCGCAGAAGTTGTTTCTCTATCGATGCTTACACTCTTGGGAGTTTATGAGAGCTCTCCCTAACAGCCTGGGCTCTGGAGGCTTGCTGATGAGGGTCCTGCAGCCTGAAGTTGTTCTGGGAAGGGAACTGGTGTGCTGACTAGTGATCTAGAAGGTGATTCCATAAGATGCTTGACAACATGGAAGGCCAGAGTGCTGAGGCTGAGACATTTGTTAGATGAGTGGAGTCTGGAAAGTTCAAGCCTGTGCCCTTATTCTCTTTGCTTTAAATAGAGTTACCCAGTTGACACCTTCTAGGCCTGCCTAATGCCCTCAATGTTGAACCTGCTGCAGCTCAAGACTTTAACCTATAGACCTATCTTTTTATATAAGTATTACAAAAGCTAATCGAATTGGGGTCATCTGACTAAAAGTTCTTTTCAAACGCCATTTCAGTTATATGGCCAATCTAATTCCCCAAGAGGAGGTCCAGTATTTCTCTTTCCTCAGCAATTTCCTCTGAATAATGCGTGAAGGAGCTGTCTTGAATGCATCTCTCTAAGCACTGCTGTTATGCAATGAACCAAAATTGATTTGCGAGCTTAAAGTAAAGGTACCCTTAGGGGATGAGTGATCATATTATGATAGAATTCACCCTACATTTTCAGAAGAAGTTAAAGTCAGATGTATCAGTATTACAGTTGAGCAAAGTGTATTACAGAGGCATGAGAGAGGAGATGGCCAGAATTGACTGGAAAGGAACACTACCAATGGCTGGATTTTCTGGTAGCAATTCGGAAGGTGCAGGATATATACATCCCAAAGAAGTAGAAGTATTCTAAAAGAGGATGATACAACCATGGCTGACAAGGAGAATTAAAGCCAATATAAAAGCTAAAGAGAGAGCATATTATTGAGCAAAAATTAGTGGGAAGTTGGAGCATATGGAGGCTTTTATAACACAAGTGTCATAAAGAGGGAAAAGGTCCAACACAAAGGTAAGCTAGACAATAATATTATGGAGAATACCAAAAGGGAGCCTTTTCTGGTTGGCTACCAGTGACTCAGTGGTATTCTACAGGGGTCTGTGTTGGGACTGCTTCTTCTGTCATTATATGTCACTGTTTTGGATGATGTAACATGGTTTTGTGGCCATGTTTGTGGATGATATGAAGGTAGGAGGAGGGGCAAATAGTTTTGATGATGCAGAGAGGCTGTTGAAGAACTTGGACAGATTAGGAGAATTGGGCAAAGAAGGTGAAGATGGAAAAGAGAGTTAGGAAATGTACAGTTATGCATTTTGCTAGAAGAAATAAAAGCATGGACAATTTTCTAAATGGAGAGAAAATTCAAAAATCAGAGGTATAAAGAGACTTGGGAGTCCTCATGCAGGATTCACTAAAAGGTTAATTTGTAGATTGAGTCTATGATGAGGAAGGCAAATCTGATATTACCATTCATTTTGAAGAGACTAGAATATAAAATCAAGGATACAATATAGAGGCTTTATAAAACACTGGGAGTATTGTGAGCAGTTTTGGGCCCCTTATCTAAGAAAGGATGTGTTGAGTTTGGAGAGGGTTCAAAAGAGTTTTCTGAAAATTATTCCAGGATTGCTAGGCTTGTCACTTGATGAGTACTTGATGGCTCTGGGTCCGTATTCACTGGAATTCAGAAGAATGAGATGTTACATTATTGAACCCTATCAAATCTTGAAAGGCTTTGATAGAGTGGATGTAGAGGGGATGCTTCCTATGGTGGGAGAGTCTAAGATCAGAGATAGAGCCTTAGAAGTACGTCCTTTTAGAATGGAGATGTGGAGGAATTTCTTTAGCCAGAGAGCAGTGAATCTGTGGAATTTGTTGCCACAGGTTGTTGTGTAGGCCAAGTCATTGGGTATATTTAAGGCAGTGGTTGATAGATTCTTGATTAGTCAGGGCATGAAGGGATATGGGGAGAAGGCAGGAGATTGGAGCAGGGAGGGAAAATGGATCAGCCATGATGAAATGGAGTAGACTAAATGGACAAGATGGTCTAATTCTGCTCCTAGATCTTTTGGTCTTATGGTTATGAGCTCCTATATTAACAAGGCAGCACTGTCTCCACTCTTACCTCTGTCACAACAAAAACATCAATATCCCAGAACACTGAGCTGCTAGTTCTGCTCTTTCCCTAGCCATGTTTCCCATTATGGTGAAAACGTTCCAGTCCCTAGAAGCACTCCAAGCCCTGTGTTCATCCACCATACCCATTCAGCAACATGCATTGAAATAGATGCAATTTAAACAGTGGCCCTTTCTGCCCTTTTACTGTAAACATGACTATCTTGATTGCCATGCTTACACTTTTGATTGCTGCATGTGCCATTGTCTTTTTACTGACTTTGCTTTTTCAGTTCTCAGTCACCTGCCAAATCTAATTTTAACTCTCTCTGACAGCAAAAACAATTTTCCCCTCTAGTATATTAGTTCTTCCAGTTCACGTGCAACCTTCCCATTTGTGTAGGTCAATTCTACCTCAGAAGAAATCCTAATGATTCCAGTATCTGAATCACTGCCTGATCTCACACTTAAGCCACACACTTTCTGGCATATCTTTCTGTTCCAGAACCCAAAACTCAAGGTTGTGAACCTGACGGCACTTGGTGTAATCCAGAGATCACTCACCTGAAGATCAACAATTTTAATTTCCTACCTGAAGCTTTATATTTCTTCTGTGAGATATCATGCCTTTTTCTACTGTATGTCATTTTACCAACATGTACAACAACTTCTGATTGTTTCATTAAATAATTGACGTTAGTTCGCTGTTTCTCCTGTTAATATCTATAAGTATGAAATATGGAGAAGAATAGATAAAAAAAGGCTTACTTTAAATAAAATCTTTTCTAACCACAAGATGCCCTGTGTGGACTGTTGGCCACATTTTTAATTGCATCTGTACTTGCAGTTGTTTCAGTGCAGATGGAACCAAATTAAAAGCTCATATTGCTCTCTGAATAGGATTACTTTGGGAAGTTATTTTCGTGTATTAAAGATCCAGTTTTTACGTAAAATTTCTCTGTAACATACAAGTTCTTGCTGTCTATGTACTGATCAGATTATCATACTGATGGGCACTGTGCCAAAACTCTAACATATTGTCATGACTCATGATCTGAAGTGGGTTGTCATTCTTTTAAGCACATTGCCATATGCATCTCTTGAATTTTCTTGTTCACCATTGAGATGGTCTGATATGAATAGAGAAACCATAATAGTTAAATGCAGAAACAGAATCTGATTTATTATCAATGACATACATAGTGCCATTATGACATAGGCATTATTTGTGACAATGACATTAACTTACAACATCAATCGGCTCAACCTCAGCGGTTTTCACTAATTTTTGAACCTTACAACCTCTGAACGCACTGCCCTCCTCTCTCTCTACATAAATCACAACCTAACCATCAAACCTGCAGTGAAAAGGAGGTGCTGCTATAGTGTGGCAGACTGACTCCTACATTGCAACATCAGGCACTTTCTCTTACCCCGTGAAAAAGACCATCAGAAAATTATCTCTGACACCATCACAACATCATCAACTCTGGAGAACTCCCATCCACTGCCACCAGGCTCATTATTCCCTTACCCTGCATGATTCTACTTCCTACCCAAGGACCACAAACCTGATTGTCCAGCTTGGCCCATTGTTTCTGCCTGCTCCTGCCCCAACAAACTCAGGTCTGTATACCTTGACTCCATTCTATACTCCATGGTTCAGTCCTTACACACTCACATCATAATACTTCACAGGCTCTTGATCTTCTCAACAACTTTCAATATTCTGGCCCTGACTGTCTCATTTTCATTTGGATGTCCAGTCCCTATATACTTCTATTCCCCATCAAGAAGCTCTTAAAACTTTCCACTTCTTTCTGAACAAATGACCCAACGTGTTCCATTCCATCATCAGTCTTCGCCATCTGGCAGAACGAGTCCTCATCCTCAACAATTTCTGCTTTGGCTCCTCCCACTTCCACCAAACTCGAGGTAACCATGGTGAATGACATGGGTTCTAGCTATGCCTGCTTTTGCATTGACTACATAGAACAGTCCATGTTCCAAATCTTCCCTGTTAATGTTCCCCAAATCTTCCTGTGTTACATTGATGACTCATGGCTATCATGACTATAGCACTTCCTAGCCCATCTCCTGTAAAAACACTATTTGCTTTTCTCACTTCTTTTGTCGGCATCACATCTATTCCCAGGATGAGGAGTTTCTTTCCAGAATATCAAAGATCTCATCCTTCTTCAAAGAATGTGGTTTCCCTTCCTCCACCATTGATATTGTTCTCATTTGCATCTCCCCCATTTCCCAAATATTTTTGTACATCACATCTTCTCAATCCCTTAAAAGGGAGAGAATTCCTCTTGTCCTCTTCTAGCACTGTATGAGTCTTTGCATCCAACAGTTCATTTTCCATATCTACAGCCATTTTCAATGGGGATCCTACAACTAAACACATCTTTACCTCACTGCCACCTTTTGACAGGTATCACTCCCTCTGTGATTCCTGTCTCTTTGTCCCTTCCCACTAATCTCCCTCTTGGCACATATCTCTGAAAGCGACAGAGGTGCTACAACTGCTCATTTACTTCCTCCCTTAGGGCCCCAAGCAGACACTCCAGGTGTGCTGACACTTCGCCTGCAGATCTGTTGGGGTCATCTGTTGTATCCAGTGCTCCCAATGTGGCCTTCTCTACATCAGTGAGGCCCAATGTAAATTGGGGGACTGCTTTGTTAGCATCTCTGCTCCATCCACCAAAGCAAAATTTCCTGGTTGCCCAAGCATTAAAATAACTATTCCCATTCCCATTCGAACAAGTCAGTCCTTTTTTCCATGGTAAGGCCACTCTCAGGGTGGAGGGGCAACACTTCATACACTCTCTAGATAGCCACTAACCAGATGGCATGAACATTGATTTCTCCTTCCAGTAAAAAAAATTTTCTCTCCCTCTTCCCTCCTCTTTGTTTTCTCCACCCTGGCCTCTTACCTCTTCTCTTTGCCTGCCTATCACCTCCCTCTGGTGTCCTTCCTCCTTCCTTTTCTCCTATGGTCCACTCTCCACCTATCAGATTCCTTCTTCTCCACCTTTTCCCACCCGCCTGGCTTTAGCTATCATCTTCTAGCTAGTCCTCCTTCCCCAGCCCCCACCCTTTCATTCTGACATCTTCTCCACTTCCTTTCCAGTGCTGAGAAAGGGTCTTGGCCTGAAACGTAAACAGTTTATTCATTTCCATAGAGGCTGTCTGATCTGCTGAGCTCTTCCAGCAGTTTGTGTGTGGTGCTGTAGATTTCCAGCAACTCTTGTGTTGTGAAGTTTGTTGTCTTGTGGCTGCAGTAGAATGCAGAACTTAAAAATAAAAATATAACTTCCAATGAAAATACTTTTAAAAAGTGAAAAAGGGTAGCACATTTTATTGAGTGCAGTCTTTGTAATTAGTATACTGTCCAAGATCCAAAACGTTGATGTAACTGTGAAGAAGGCACGCCCACAGCTTTACATTGTTAGGAGTTATAGGAGAGTTCGTATTTCACCAAACACTGGCAGATTTTATAGATATACTGTGGATTGCAATTTGACTGGTTGCACCACAGTCTGGAATGTATGCTCCAATGCACAAGGGGATGTAGAGTGCTGTAGACTCAGCCTACTCTGTTACAGACACAACCCTCCCCACCCTCAATGACAGCTTCAAAAGGGGGTGTATCACCATCTGGATCATGTCCTCTTCTCATTACTATAACCAGGGAAGAGGTACAGAACAGCAATTCCAAAAAAAAAAGCTTCTTGCCCTTTGCCATTAGATTGCTGAATGGTCAATGAACTTATGAACACTATCTCATTATTCCTTTCTCTTTTTTCCCATTTTTTATTTATTTTGTAATTTATGGAAGTTGTACCTTTTTGCACTGTTCCGCTGCCACAAAACAACAAATTTCACACATTATAAGAAAGGGATAATAAAGCAGATACTGATTCTGATTCTTTTCTTGCCTTGCAGTATTTCTCTGCTTGCAGAATGATCAGTCTGAAGCACGCAAGAGAGAGTACAAATAAATCAGACAACAAAGAATTACCACTAAGAGAGAAACATATCAAGGCTAACCAAAAGTATACTGCCTTTGTATTGATGACATCACTATAATAAAATGAGCAGTAACTGAACCTGCAGTAATTCTCAATGTGTTCTTGTTTTGTTCACTTATCCATAAACTATTCAATTACTCTGCTGAAAATTAACTTTTCTTCTTCAATGTGGTAAAAAAATTTTATCCTACGAATGTATGAAAATTGATGTTAACACCATGAGGAAGTAAATAGCAACAAAGACAAGTGTTTTAAGTACTTAGCTGATGCATCAGAGAGAAAGATGGAACATCAAACATCAAACAAGACCCAAAATTCTTCCCTTAGATGTTGCTTGACCTGAGGAATCTTCAAGCAAATGGTTTATTGCTCCAAATTCTAGTATTTGTAGACTCTTGTGTCTCTGGAAAGATGATCTTAATGCTTCAGGGCAGAGACCGTTCATCATAACTGTAAAAGTAGGAATACAAATGTGTTTTGATTTGTGTAGGGGGAGAGATACAGAAGAGAAAGGACCCACAAAATGCTGGAGCAACTCAGCAAGTCAAACAGCATATACAGAAATGAATGAACTGTCGAAGTTCTGGGCTGAGACCCTTCAGAACTGAAAAGGAAGGGGGAATTAGCTAGAGTAAGAATGTGGGGGAGGGGACATACAATAGGCTAGAAGATGATAGGCAAAGCAGGTGGGTGGGGGAAGGAGGGATGAAGTAAGAATCTGGGAGGGGATAGGTGGAAAAGGTAAAGGGCTGGAGAAGGAGTTTAAAAGCAGTGGAGAGTGGATCATCAGTGAAAGAGAAGGAACAGGGGAAGTGATAGGCAGGTGAGGAGAAGAGAATAAGGTAAGGAGGGAGGCAGAGTGGGGAAGTGAATAAGACAAAAGAGGGAAGGGGAAATTACCAGAAGTTGGAGAAATCAATGAAATCAGACAGAATATGAGGCGTTGCTCTTCCACCCTGAGAATGGCCTCAATGTGGCAGTAAAGGATGCCATGGCCAAATTGTTAGAATGGAAATGGGCAGTGGAATTAAAATAGTTGGCCGTGAGGAAATTTGTTTTTTTTTGGTTGGTGTGAAGGTGCGCAACACACCAGTCTCCCAACCTACATTGAATTTCACCAGTATAAAGGAGGCCACATCGGGAGCACCAGGTACCGTAGATGACCCTAATAGATTCACAGTTGAAGTGTTGCCTTAGCTGGATTAATTGCTTGGGGTCCTGAATGGACATGAATAGGCAGACGTAGTACTTTTTCCACTTGTGGGGATAAGTACTGGGAAGGAGATTAATTGGGAGGGGTGAATAGACAAAAGAATAATGGAGGGAGGAGTTCCTGTGGAAAGCAGAGAGACTGAGGAGGAAGTAAAGTTGAGTTTGGTGGTAGGGTCCCGATAATGATTGTGGAATTGCAGAGAATGATGGGCTGGAGGTGAAGGCTTACGGGCTGATGGGTGAGGACCAGAGGATTTCTATCCCTCTTAAGGTGGTGGGAAGATGAGGTGAGGGTGGATGTTCATGAAATGGAGGAGATGCGGGTGAGGCAGCATCAATGGAGAAGGAAGGGAAAACTCTGGAGTTTGAAGACAGAGGACATCTTTTATGTCCTGGAAAGGAATACCTCATCCTGGGAACAGCTGCGGCAGAGACAAAAGAACTGCAAAAAGGGAAATGGCATTTTTACAGGAGACAGGGTAGGAAGAGGTATAGTTAAGTTGGCTGGTTTATAAAAGAGGAAAAGAGAAGAAAGGTAGGCTGGAATCAAAGTTTGTCCAGGTGAATTGACTTTTGGCTTAAAGCTGATCAGAAGTGAGAAGGGAAGTAGGAATCCATTGGATGAGCAAAATTAAAGGGACAATTGGGAATCCCTTTTGAGAGAAAAGCAGTCCACTTTCAAACCAATCATTCTATGGAGAGAAATTCAAGTGAACTCAACAAGAATTGAGAAGTTTTTTCCCCCAAAAGGATTAATTTGTTCTGCCTCTGCCAATGCTGCAAATTGGTAGACACCGAGCAGTTTAAACCACACTCTAGAGAAGATAAAGAGTCGATCCATCTATTAGATTGACCCAAGATCCTGAACTCAAGGGAAGATAGCTCTAGTGAAAAAATGACTTCAAAGACTGGCCTGTTCTCAATCGTCAAATAAACTAAAACTTATCTATTTGTAAAGGTAACTTGGACAAGTTTCAGGACAGCAAACATAAATCTGCATTTTAGAAAAAAACTTGCAGTGCTGGACAGAACTGATCAATTTAATTTGTTTGGAGTGAAGGTAGTTCAGTTGGACATGAGGCATCAGAAATTATAATCTGTATCTGAAATGTAGCCTTAGTAATGATCCAGAAAAATTCAAGCTTCTTGAGGTAATGTTGAAGCATGGTCAATATATCTTTAATATATAAGAGAACACTTCCAGATTAATTAGAATCTTCTAATCATAGCAGAACAATGGAACCTAAATCTTTGGGATGTATACCTATGCTAATAATTGTTAATTTATTCAATACACATTGTCTTTTCTTATTTTAATAATAGCTTACTTATCTTTTATTCACCACCATCTTCATTTCCTTACCTCATCTGATTAATTAGTCCATATATTTTTAACCTTGCTAGCTCTCTTATATGTTGGTCATTTGAGAACATTTTATGTATCAGAGCTCTCAGTATTATCACCTCAATTTAACAGTAAGTAAAGTCTTTAAAAACTTTTTTGAATTATGTGGAGACTGGATGATTGCTACCAGATCCCTACAGAACTTTACACAGCTTAACCTTGGATATACTACATCAATGATATGAATGAAAGAGAAGGTGATTAGTTAACAAATTAGTAAAATAGATACAGTGCTTTCCATTAGCCTAACATCAGCAAATCAACAATGAAATGATAAAAAGTGAAAAAGGAATAAAATAGATCTACTTATTCCTTTCAGATCCATTGGAACTAACCAACCCCCAAAGATACCCAATTACCAAACAGAAATTTGATTTACATACTAATCTACTTACATTGCTGGATGCTACAAACAACTCTCTTAACTCCACAGCGGTCTACAATTGAATAATGTTAAGCTGTGGTCTGTTGGTTCAAACAGCTTTATCTAATGTCACATTATCTCATTTTAAAAATGAAACCTTATCCATACTAAATCAGACATACATTGCATTTCTGGCAAGGTTATAGCTGTGCCAATAGAAACAAGTTCCCAGCTATCATACCCAAGTGCATACCACCACATTACTTGCTTGACCATCTAAACAGAAATAAAAGCTGCCCGTATGAAATCTTACTAAATATTTAAGAAAACAGTGCACCGGATAGAGATTCTACCTCACAAGAAAACACACATTACAGTGGTTCTCCACAGGAGACCTGTCAAATTTTGAGTTGGGCTTTAGTGGCTAAAATTTTGCGTACAATGTATAAGGCATCCAGTATAATAGAGGTGCCATTAGCAGACCTTAGCATGATGACTTCATCTTATTTGAGGGTCACATATGAAAAGTGTTCTTATCTGTATTGTACCTTTGCTGAAGCTTATTGAATGAGAGCTCTCAAAAAGAGCTTTATGCTGGAAGGAAGGTGGTGTAATGAATTTTTTGACACAATGAATGCTGAGCCAGATAAGGGAGCAGACACCCATTTCTTTGTTGTGTCACAAAGATCTATTTTTAAATTCAGGGCCAATCCATCTATTGGCTGAGGCCCAATAGCAGACAGTTTTAAATACCAAAAATGCAGACTTTTTGGGAAAGCTAAAAAAATTTTTTAAAACTTGGGAGTGGTTGAGATACATGCCAAGTAACACACACAACATGCTGGAGGAACTCAGTAGATCAGACATTAACAACCCACACTTCCAGCTGAGACCCTTCAACAGGACTGATCAGTAAAGGTCATTGGAATAAACAATGAAAAGTCACCAAAAGGAAACAACTCTCTGCAAATGTCTAAATGAAGAGCAAACAAGACACCGTTCTCATAATAGAAATCAAATAAATCAAATAAAACTGCAGATGTAATGCTTGTTTAGGATTTCAGCATTTGCAGCTTTTTTTTTGTCTTCCATTGTGGCTTCTAGGAATGCTGACCTTGGAAAAATATTCCTCTTTCCAATGTGATTTCCATTAGTCACTTTCACTCATTCACTCTCAGTTCTGATGTAGTCACTGATGTGAAACATTAACTAGTTCCTCTTTCCACAGATTAAGCCTGACCAGCTGCATTCTTCCAATATTTCAGTTATCACAGTAAATAGGTTGCTGATTTTAATCAAAGAAGTAACTGTACAGGCAATATCCAATGCTTGGATCAGAGGCAACTTCAAAACACTCTTATTAGCTTTTTACAGCCAACTGTTCAGCCTATAAATCTCACTTAATTTAACAGGTGCAACTAAATCTTTCACCCAGAGCTCTTGGCTATTGTAATATCTAACAGTAAATCAGGATCAGCCATTTATTAGCTTTTGAACAGCTATTCAAACCATCTGTTTGCCAAGTAGTAAGTACATATATATATTAAATAGTTCAATAAATATTGCAAAAAATAGGAAATAAAGAACAGTGAGGTAGTGTTCATGGATTCAATGTCCTTTCAGAAATCAGATGGCAGAGGGGAAGAAGTTGTTTCAGAATTGTTAGTATTTGCCTTCAGGATTCAGTACTTCCTCTCTGATGGTAGCAATGAGAAGAGGACATGTCCTGAGCGATAGGTGTTCTTAAAGATGGGCATTGCTTTTCTGAGGCACTGCTCATTGAAGATGTCCTGGATACTATGGAGGCCAGTGCCCATGATGGTGCTAACTAATTTTACAACTGTCTGCAGCTTTCTTCAATCCTGTACAGTAGCTCTCCTCCCATACCAGACACTGATGCAGCCAGCTAGAATGCTTCATGGTACATTCTGTAGAAATTTACGAGTGTTCTTGGTGACATTACCAAATCTCCTCAAAGTCCGAATGAAATATCTCAATACTGAATTGATTTCACAAACTATGGACTTACTTTCAAAGACTCCAAAACTCATGTTCACAGTTTTATTTATTTACTATTCATTTATTATTATTCATATTGTTATTATTATTGCATTTGCATAATTTGTCTCCTTTACAGTCTTGTGTGTAATCAGTCTTTGTGTGCAATTTTTCATTGATTCTATTGTAATCCATTGTTTTACTGTGAATTCCCACAAGAAAATGTATCTTAATGTACTATATTGTGACACATTGTATATATACTTTGATAATAAACTTACTTTGAACTTTGAAGATTTACAGCATTTGTACATTTTGTTCTCTTTTAACATACAAAATATTATTTTGAGAAGAGATTTGTTGAGATATTTAATAGATTAAAAATTTTATGTGATTTGTATGAAGTATTTTTTGTTACTAGGGAGAACAAAGCACCTATTGAAATTTTGGGTTGTCTGATAATCATTACACTAAAAGCAGATTGATGTGAGATAGCCTTTATTGAAATGTAATGCCAATATTTTGTCAAATACTTCAGAATTTAAATCCATGCAAATGCAATGTATTCAAAGGTGCAGTAGTTTTTAAGATTAGAAATTTAATCTTTATTAGTTTTCGTACAAAGGCAGAGAATAAAGAAAACTATAACGGGATCAAATATCCTTTGGCTTTCGTATCTTTCTTGAACCAACTGATCTACTGAGCCGAGGCTTAGCCAAGATTCAAGATTCCAGATGATGGCATTTAATGGATTTGATTTTCCTTTGTGAAAAGCTCTATTTTATTATATTTTTATGGGCCAATGACAACCCAAACAATCAGTCCAGCTCACCCACGTTTTATCTACTCTTTCTGTTTAGCCTGTAGGAGTCCTTTTGGTCCATTTATTGTGGCACTATCTTGTTTCTGAATTATATGACTACAAATACCTGAATGGAGACAGATGTAACAAACTTGACTTATGCATGTGGTCACTCCTTTAGTGTGGCTTGTATCCAACAGACAATGCACGTATGTTCATTAGTGAGAATATAGAACAGTACAGCATAGTACAAGCCCTTTTACCCATGATATTATGTCAAGTCTTTAACCTACTCCAATATCAATCTAACCCTTCCCTCTCACATGGCCCTCCATTTTTCTTTCATCCAAGAGTTTCTTAAATGTTCTAACTTACCTGCCTCTATCACCCAGACCTGGCAGAACATTCCATGCACTTACCACTCTCTGTGTAAGAAACCTGCCTCTCACATTCCCTCTATACTTTCCTCGCAATCACTTAAACTTATGCCCCCTTGTATTAGTCATTTCCACCATGGAACATAGTTTCTGGCTGTCCATTTAATCTATACTTCTTATTGTTTTGTACTCCTATCATTTTGTTCTCAATGCTTATTGCTTATTTATTTATTTATTTATTTATTTATTTATTTATTCATTTATTTATTTATTTATTTATTTATTTATTATTAATTATCTCTTTTCTATTTGCATAGTTTCTTTTCTTTCATTGACTCTATTATGTTTCTTGGATTTGCTGTGTATGTACACAAGAAAACAAATTCAGGGTTATAAATGGTGAAGTGCTTGTACATAGATAATAAATTTACTTTGATTTTGAACCTCTATCAAGTCATCTTTCATCCTCCTTCTCTTCAAAGAGTAAAGCCCTAGCTCCCTCAGCCTATCCTCATAAGACATGCTTTTGAATCCAGGCATGTCTCTAAAGCTTCCACATCCTTCCTATAAAGCGGCAATTAAAACTGAACACTATATTTAAATATGATCTAACCAGCATTTTAAGAACCAGTTTATTCAGCAAGTTGGACAGTGCCCATAACTAGGATATATGCAGTGTAGGCTGTTGGTGATGCTGTTCTTCTCGCCACACTGAATTAACATTCACAGACTATATTGCCCTGTTTGACAGACGGGGGAAAACTCACTAGACAAACTGATGCCAATCCTTATTGCATCTTATTTGGAGGAATCCTCGACAACATGGATGTTTTTGGGTAACTGACTGAAAGAAGTCTTGGATACACTGATAAAGACTATGAGTTGCACAAGTGAGAAATAGCATTGAAGTGGAGTTTTGCATGTGTGGGATCATTTTGGCTCTGTCTAAAACATACAACTTGTTTTCTTCCATATGAAATATTATAATGTGGTTCAATAAAGTTATTGGTCATTGGTGCATTCCAGTGTTAATGTTCCATTTAAATCCCTTTCATGGAGCATAGGAAGAGACCATTTAGCCTATACATGTCCCAAATGTGCATTCAGGCGAATTCCATTTCCCAGCACTTGGTCCAGATCCCTGTAAATGCCTGTCATTCATATACTGTAGCTGTTCACATTCTTCTTAAATTTTTGAAAGTACCTTTCTTAACCACTTACTTTGGCAGCTGTGGCATATCTACCACCTGCTGTGTAAAACTAGTTGCCACTTAGGATCTTATTAACTTGTTCACCACTACCCTTAAAACCATTTCCTCTGCTTCCTAATTCCCCACCCCTGGAAAAAAAGATCACTTACCCTAGCTATGCCTCTCAAGAATTCTGTCCCTTTGGAACTGAGTGTTTTTATGACTTAGTTGATAGTTATCAATATTTTAAATAAGATATACACATGTACTCTTCCAAATAATACGGATATACTGTATCTTTCGAAGGAGTGTTTGATTTCCTTATTGTGTCTTCCTTAATGAGTTTACCTGCTCTAACCTATTCCAATTTCTTTTCAAAGGTCATTTTCTACAAATTTATTAATAATCTTATTAGTTATCTTCAATACCGATACTAAAAGGCATTTGACAAGTTGTGGTGCACAAGTTAAGAGCTTGATGCTTTGAAGTAAGTGAAAAAGTGAGGTAATAAAAATCTGTTATCTGAAGGTGAAAAAAAAACTAGAATAAAAATGTCTTCGGGTTGGCTGGATGTAACTAGTGGAGGACCCCAGTGATCAGCTGTTTGCTATTTATGTTAGTGACCATAAGAAATAGGAGCAGAATGAGGTTTTTTGGCCTATGAATCTGCTCTGCAGACTTGGATATAGATATTTAAGATAGAGATTGTTAAGTATTATAAGATCAAGGAAATCAGTGAATATGGTGCTAGACGGCAACCCCTTTGCTTGCACCTTTGTAAACAGCTCTATTTCTATCTTTGATATCTCTATTTTTCCTTCTCAAGGTCCTTTTGAAGACCCTGACCTGGAATTAACTCCGACTTCAGTTCTTTGCGGAAATGGGACCCACTCTCAGGGCCTCATGACCGGCCACTTTTTGATATCCCAAGGATGCAGCCTGGAAGACTAGAGCGCTGGACTTTTATGCCTCTGGAGACGGGCTGATTCAAGGCCAGTGCCCCTGACTGGGGCGTCGCAAGAAAACACAGAACATCGAGAGCAGTGGGTTAGCTGATGTGGGCTGTGTGCCCAGAGACCTGAGCCTTTATGGGGTCGACCCTCTGGACACAGAGCTCGGAAGAAAGCGATGCAACAGACTTTTTAACATCATAAGTTAGTGAGTTGTTTGTTACGTCTCCCCTCTCGCTGTGAAAGGGGACACCTCTTTTTCCCTTATTAGGGAGAGAGAGAGAGCCTGTGGTATGTTGAATTACTGGGCAAACGAGTAGTAGTTTTTGGGGTATTACAAGACTGTGTCTTTATTGTTGCTTTGCTGCACACTTGAGTGCTCGGTGGGGGGCGCGATTCTTTTTTGCTGGTGGGAAGGGGGGTCATTGACTTGCTACAGCTTGTGTGTGGGAGGGGGTAGCTGGGGTGGGGGCTTTGGGGTTCTAACATTTAATTATCTTTCATTCTTTGGGGCACTCCGCTGTTTTCGTGGATGCTTGCGAAGAAAATTTCAGGATGTATATTGTATACATTTCTATGACATTAAATGTACCTCTTGCACTGAAATCGGGTCAGGATTGATGGGTAACTGGATGCCATTAAATACAGACTGATCCTGAATAAAACCCTGCCAGCCTTTGCCAGAAAAAAAAGAGCAGAATATCATGTTTCCAAGTTTGATAATGAAATTTATAGAAATAGAATATCATGTTGTGACAGGACAATGTGATTATGCAACAAAATATTGCCAAATTGTGTAATTAGGTGAAAACCTGGTAAATGGAGTTTAATGTGCAGAAGCATGAGATGATGTACTTTGGTAAGGAAAAGTTTAATAGATCAGAATTCTAATAAATTCCATGCAAAGAGATTTACGTGCTCTAGTACAAGAATCACAAAAATGTTAAGAAGCAGAACATACAAATCATTAAGAAAGCAAGTGGCATGTTGGCCTTTATTGTAAAGAGGCTGGAGTATAAGAATATGGAGATTTTGTACAGGGTGTAGGTGCAAACACACCTGGAATCTTTTGCAGAGGGCTGGTCTGCTTACCCAAAAAAGGATATAGAAATGTTGAATGCTTATTCCTGGAATGAGAGCATTGTCCTTTTGGGATGAGAGTCTAGAGAGTCTGGGTCAGTATTCCCTTGAGTTTAGAAGAATGAATTGTGGCTTAACAGACTGCAAAGGGTGAAACCAGAGCACAGGGATGGACAGAACAAAATAAGATCTGAAGAGGAATGACAGAGTAGACGTTTCCACTGGTGGGAGAGCTAGAGACAAGTGGGACAAAGTTACAAAATAAAAAACTATCCAGTTAAAACGGTAATATACAGATAATTCTTTGCTCAGAATCTCAGGAATTTTCTTTCCGTGTTAGTGGTGAATGCCAGATCATTGGTTATATTTAAGATGGAGGTAGATAAATATTTATAAGATCAAGGAAATGAGTGTTATGGAGAACTGGCACAGAAATCTGGTCAGGATTGATGGGAAGTTGAACGCTGCTAAATACTGAGCGATCCTGGATAAAAAACTGCCAGTTTCTGCCAGAAAGCTTAAATTGAGGAGGAAGTTTATCTCTCAGTAGGAAAACGACCCAAAGCACACTACCAGAGCAACCGTGGACTGGCTTCAAATGAAGAAAATTGATGTCCTTGCATGGCACAAGCAGAGTCATGACCTTAACCCGACTGAACATCTCTTACAAGACCTCAAGATTGCTGACCGCCGCCGCTCCCCAACTACGCTGGCACAGCTTGAGCAATTTTCTGAGAAGGAATGGGCAATTGTTGCTCCAACACTTTGTGCAAAGTTAGTAGGGACTTATCCAAAAAAACTACTGGCTGTAATAGCTGCGAGAGGTGGTTCAACTAAGTAATGAGCAAAGGGGGATGATACTTCTGAACTGCTAATATTTCAATTTAGTTTGTCATGCTTTACAGTGTTTCTGTTTTATATTTATGTATATCTATATCATCATTGTCATCATTATGTACCGTCTCATCTGCTGTGAGCATGACCATGATCTTCACAAGATGGATAGATGGGTGACTTCAGCCATTAGGAATTCTCTTCAGAGATATTCTGCCTGAGGTCAGTGGTTGCATAACCAGGACTTGTGATTTGCACCGCCTGCTCCTATGTCTTCACTTGACCCTGATCAGGAGGCTAAGCCAGTGATACACCTTAATCAAGAGTGACCTGCAGGCTAGCAAAGGAAAGAAACACTCTACAGCTTATGCAAGGCAGACAATCTCTGGAGAGAATTGATAATGCCTGGGGTCATCCATCTCGTAAAGGCACTATTCAGAAGAAGGAAATGGCAAATCTCTTCTGCAGTGATTGCCAAGAACAATCATAGTGATGTGACCATGATCACCTAAGTCATACAACATGGCGCATAATGATGAAAACCAGATTAGATAAAAATAACATTTAGGAGCTAGATGATTACATATAAGTATCTTAAATGATTACCTCCACTCCATCTGCCATAAGTGGAATTTCCCAGTGGCCAACCATTTTAATTCCTGTCAC
Organism: Hemitrygon akajei; assembly: GCF_048418815.1. Lineage (NCBI taxonomy): Eukaryota > Metazoa > Chordata > Chondrichthyes > Myliobatiformes > Dasyatidae > Hemitrygon > Hemitrygon akajei. The sequence continues at coordinate 63,800,344 of NC_133133.1, forward strand.
CATTTTCGTTCCCACATCACGGTCCATGGCCTCCTCATTTTCCATTATGAAGCCACTCTCAGGGTAGAGGAAGAACATCTCATATTCCATCTAGGTAGCCTCAAACTTGATGGTATGGACATCAATCTCTCCCTCTGGAAATCCCCCCCTTCTTCTTTCCCCTTTTCTACTATTCCACACTCTAGACACTTCCTCCTCGTCTGACTATCATCTCCCCTTGTCTCCCTCCTTCATCTCATTTTCCCAAGGTCCACTCTCCTCTCCTATTAGATTCCTTATTCTCCAGCCCTTTGCCTTTTTCACAACACCTGGCTTCACCTATCACCTTCCAGTTGGTCTTTCTTCCCCTCCCCCACCTTTTTATTTTGGTGTCTTCTCCTTTCCTTTCCTTGGCGAAAGAATAAATCAGGGAAGGTAGTGCACCCGTGGCTGACAAGGGAAATTAGGGATAGTATCAAGTCCAAAGAAGAAACATATAAATTAGCAAAAAAAAGCAGCACCCCTGAGGACTGGGAGAAATTCAGAGACCAGCAGAGGAGGACAAAGGGCTTAATTAGGAAAGAGAAAAAAGATTATGAGAGAAAGCTGGCAGGGAACATAAAAGCTGATTGTAAAAGCTTTTATAGATATGTGAAAAGAAAAAGATTGGTCAAGACAAATGTAGGTCCCTTACAGTCAGAAACAGGTGAATTGATCATAGGGAACAAAGACATGGCAGACCAATCGAATAACTACTTTGGTTCTGTCTTCACTAAGGAGGACATAAATAATCTTCTGGAAATAGTAAGGGACTGAGGGTCTAGTGAGATGGAGGAACTGAGGGAAATACATGTTAGTAGGGAAGTGGTGTTAGGTAAATTGAAGGGATTAAAGGCAGATAAATCCCCAGGGCCAGATGGTCTGAATCCCAGAGTGCTTAAGGAAGTAGCCCAAGAAATAGTGGATGCATTAGTGATAATTTTTCAAAACTCCTTAGATTCTGGATTAGTTCCTGAGGATTGGAGGGTGGCTAATGTAACCCCACTTTTTAAAAAAGGAGGGAGAGAGAAACTGGGGAATTATAGACCGGTTAGTCTGACATCGGCGGTGGGGAAAATGCTAGAGTCGGTTATCAAAGACGTGATAACAGCACATTTGGAAAGAGGTGAAATCATCGGACAAAGTCAGCATGGATTTGTGAAAGGAAAATCATGTCTGACGAATCTTATAGAATTTTTTGAAGATGTAACTAGTAGAGTGGATGGGGGAGAGCCAGTGGATGTGGTATATTTAGATTTTCAAAAGGCTTTTGACAAGGTCCCAGACCAAGAGATTAGTGTGCAAACTTAAAGCACACAGTATTGGGGGTATGGTATTGATGTGGATAGAGAATTGGTTGGCAGACAGGAAGCAAAGAGTGGGAGTAAATGGGACCTTTTCAGAATGGCAGGCAGTGACTAATGGGGTACCGCAAGGCTCAGTGCTGGGACCCCAGTTGTTTACAATATATATTAATGATTTGGATGAGGGAATTAAATGCAGCATCTCCAAGTTTGCGGATGACACGAAGCTGGGTGGTGGTGTTAGCTGTGAGGAGGATGCTAAGAGAATGCAGGGTGACTTGGATAGGTTAGGTGAGTGGGCAAATTCATGGCAGATGCAATTTAATTTGGATTAGTGTGAGGTTATCCACCTTGGTTGCAAGAACAGGAAAACTGTCACCAATTAGGAAAAGGGGAGATGCAACGAGACCTGGGTGTCATTGTACACCAGTCATTGAAGGTGGGCATGCAGGTACAGCAGGTGGTGAAAAAGGCAAATGATATGTTGGCATTCATAGCAAAAGGATTTGAGTACAGGAGCAGTGAGGTTCTACTGCAGTTGTACAAGTCTTAGAATATTGTGTGCAGTTTTGGTCCCCTAATCTGAGGAAAGGCATTCTTGCCATAAAGGGAGTACAGAGAAGGTTCACCAGATTGATTCCTGGGATGGCAGGACTTTCAAATGTAGAAAGACTGGATCGACTATGCTTATACTCACTGGAATTTAGAAGATTGAGGGGGGATCTTATTGAAACGTATAAAATTCTAAAGGGATTGGACAGGCTAGATGCAGGAAGATTGTTTCCGATGTTGGGGAAGTCCAGAACGAGGGGTCACAGTTTAAGGATAAAGGGGAAGCCTTTTAGGATCGAGATGAGGAAAAACTTCTTCACACAGAGAGTAGTGAATCTGTGGAATTCTCTGCCACAGGAAACAGTTGAGGCCAGTTCATTGGCTACATTTAAGAGGAAGTTAGATATGGCCCTTGTGGCTAAAGGGATCAGGGGGTATGGAGAGAAAGCAGGTACAGGGTTCTGAGTTGGATGATCAGCCATGATCATACTGAATGGCGGTGCAGGCTCGAAGGGCTGAATGGCCTACTCCTGCACCTATTTTCTATGTTTCTATGTTTCCAGTCCTGAAGAAGGGTCTCGGCCCAAAGCATTGACTGTTTATTCATTTCCATAGATACTGCCTGACCTGCTGAGTTCCTTCATCTTTTTGTTTGTGTTGCTCTGGATTTCTAGCATCTGCAGAATCTCTTCTGTTTATGACTGCGTACAGTACAGTTGTTTTTTTACTAAAAACAAGTAAACTTATATTCCCTGACTTAGCCTTTAATCATACACTGAAATAGCATTATAAACTAAGAGCTGATCTTTAGCTTTTAAACGGTATTTTATGGAATAAATGAATTAAAAGGACAGGTACATTTCAGTTAACTTGCTGACCTTATTTTGCACTATGATGCAGACTTTAATCTTTAATTACATTCTTTTTCAGCCATACAAACTCCTGAAGAAAGTAATTAAGACCAAAATCTTGTGTTCAATGTGGTTGAAACCATTGTATTGAAACCCCTTGTCTTCATGAAAAAAAATTAAAGCTTGAGCAGTCCCAGGTATAAAACAGTTCAGATGCAAACAATTTATCAAAACTCATGAACTCATCCCTTTAAATCTTAAGCATGAGAAAATCTGCTGATACTGGAAATCCAAAGCAACACACAAAAATTGCTGGCGAAATTCAGCAGGCAGGGCAGCATTTATGGACAAGAGTAAATGGTTGACATTTTGGGCCGAGACCCATCATCAGTTCTCTTTGTCGTCTTGAGGGTCTCAACCTGAAATGTCGACTATTTACTCTTTTCCATGGATGCTATCTGGCTTGCTGAGTTCCTCCAGCATTTTGTGTGTATTTCTTGAAATCCTAATACAGGGATTGATGAAAAGTTGAGAAATATAACAAGTTTGTTCAGGTCTAGCTTGGAAAACCCCAAATGGTAATTTCTGCATTTACTGTATCACCCATTAATAATGTCATTTTTATGCATGTGGTCAGAATCGTAGCTACAGAATGGTAAGTTTTATTGAGCCTTTATTAAAACACAGCCGTTTTGTTATTTACCACCTAGCATTGAGCAGAAGATTGGCTCCCTATGAATCATGGAATAACCATGTCCTCCCATGGGTGCCTTTTTCCATTTCAGACAACAAACCCATTAAGTGGATGCCTATTTAATGCATCAGTCATGCTTGCAGAATGCCCATCAGGGCACCAATATCTAGAACAATTGTTTGCTCAGATATCTTGTGGAGAAGTCAGTAATAAGTCCTTCTCCTTCAGCAGCTCCGATACCATTTGCTATCGCATTGACACAAATGTGCTAGAATCAAAAATGAAGCATAGCCAGAGGGATGCAGACAACAGCAGAACTGTAAATAATTGCTTATTCTCTGGAATAGGTCAAGGTAAGAAGTCATCCTGCTGCTCATTGCCTGTTTAGCTGGGTGATGTTAAGAATGGGCACCAGTTGAAGTATTCAGCTCCAAATGACAACGACAGCATGGAATCAGTGTTATGTCTGAACAAACATCACCATCTGCCTACCCTAGATGTTTTTGGGAAGGGTTCACCAAGCATACACAGTCATTCTCACCAGCATACTTTTGACTACAGTTCATCCCATAGGTTTATCTAAGTGCTGTAGACACCATATTAGAAACGCAGAGCACCTACAGAATTGTATTGCCCATATATCTACGATCAGGTACCATAGTCAGGTATGTCTCAGATCGTGTCCACAGCTTTCTGAAGGAGGAAAGGTAGCAGCCACAAGTTGTGGTACTGTACATATTTGAACCAACAATGTAGATAGAAATAATGAAGAGACAACATACTGCAGGGAACTAGGAAGACAGCTGAAAAGGTTAATAATCTTCAGATTTTGCCTGGGCCACATACCACTGAGGGCAAGAATAGGAAGATTTAGTAGATGGAAGTGTGGCTGAGGAATTGGTGCAGGGGTAAGGTTTTGGACTTATGGATCATTAGGATCTCTTCTGGGAAAGGTTTGATCTGTACAAAAAGGATAGGCTTCACCTGAATTTGAGGGGAACAAATATCCTTGTGTGAAGATTTGCTAGAGCTGCTGGGAGGGTCGAAACTAGTTTAGCAGGGGAATAGAAATCAGAGTGATTGGTCGGAGGATGGAGCCATTGTTGCACAGATAGATGCAGCATGTAGAGAGACTGTGAGGAAGGAAAGGCAGATGATAAGGCAAAATTGCAGACCGTGGGATGGGTTGAAGTTTGTCTATTTTAATTCGACTACAGTGTTGTGGCCATTACAGGAACTTAGCTGTCCTAAGAGTAGGAATGGCTGCTTGATATTTTGGGATTTAAGTGTTTCAAAAGGGACAGGGAAGGAGGGAAAACAGGTGGGGGAGTGGCAGTGCTAATTAGAGATGATATCACAGCTACAGAAAGGGAGGACATCATGGAGGGATTGTCTACTGAGTCAGAAACAGGGAGGGAGCAATCACTCCATTTAGAGTAATCTTAGGACCCCTTAGTGCAAAAGATCTTGATGGGGTAGAATTTGTTAGATTTGTTTAGGAAGGATTCTTCAAACAATATATAGACAGGCCAAGTAAAGGAGAGGCCATTGTGGATCAGATCCTAGGCAATGATGCTAGGTGTCAGATCTCTCAGTGGGTGAGCATTTTGGAGACAGTGACCACAACTCCCTAACCTTTACCATAGCCTTGGAAAGGGATCAGAGCAGACAGTATGGAAAAACAGTTAATTTTGGGAGGGGGAACTATGATGTGATTTAGCAGGAACTTGGGAGCATAAATTGGGAACCAATGTACTCAGGGAAGTGTTCAATGGAAATGTGGAGGCTGGTCAGGGAATACTTGCATGGGGTTCTGGATAAATGTGACCCATTGAGGCAGGAAAAGAATGGCTGGCTGAAGGAACCCTGTTTGCAAGAGATGTGGACCAATCAAGAGGGAAAAAAAGAAGCTTAATTATTGTTTAGAAAGCAAGGATTAAAATGAAAAAAAAAGAAGATTACAGGCCTGAAGTTCTTTCCTGAACAGTTTAAAAAGTCTGGATGTCTCAACGTTCAGTAAGGAGTACAGAACTCAAACTGGAGATGACAGTCTGCTACTCACACCTCTTGTCACTGTACCAAATCTTCCCCTTGAACAGTTTAGTTTATTACGGTTGTTGTACTACGGCCATTATGTAGTGGGTCAAACTGACCAAAAATCTCTTCACAATAATCAGCTGTGGACTAATTATATGACTTATTGTTCCCGAGAGGTTCCTGAGGATTGGAGGGTTGCAGATGTTGTTCCTTTATTCAAGAAAGGGAGTAGAGATAGCCCAGAAAATTATACAGCAGTGAGTCTTACCTCAGTGGTTGGTAAGTTGATGGAGAAGATCCTAAGAGGCAGGATTTTTGAACATTTGGAGAGGTATAATATGATTAGGAATAGTCAGCATGGCTTTGTAAAGGGTGGGTGGTGCCTTGCAAGCCTGATTGAGTTTTTTGAGGATGCGATGAAACACATTTACAAAGGAAGAGCAGTAGATGTAGTGTATATGGATTTCAGCAAGGTATTTGATAAGGTACCCTATGTAAGGCTTATAGAGAAAGTAAGGAGGCATGGGATCCAGGGGAACATTGCTTTCTGGATCCAGAACTGGCTTGCCCACAGAAGGTAAATAGTGATTGTAGACAGGTCAATATTCTGCATGGCAGTCAGTCACCAGTGGAGTGTCTCAGGGATCTGTTCTGGGACCCCTCCTCTTTGTGATTTTTATAAATGACATAGATGAGGAAGTGGAGGTGTGGGTTAGTAAGTTTGCTGATGACACAAAATTGGAGGTGTTGTGGATAGTGTGGAGGGCTGTCAGAGGTTACAGCGGGATATTGATAGCATGCAAAACTGGTTGAGTAGTGGCAGATGCAGTTCAACCCAGATAAGTGTGCAGTGGTTCATTTTGGTAGATGAAATGTGATGGCAGAATATAGTATTAATGGTAAGACTTTTGGCAGTGTGGAGGATCAGAGGGATCTTGGGGTCCAAGTCCATCGGACGTTCAAAGCAGCTGTGCAGGTTGACTCTGTGGTTAAGAAGGCATATGGCGTATTGGCCTTCATCAATCGTGGAATTGAATTTCAGAGCTAAGAGGTAATGTTGCAGCTATATAGGACCCTAGTCAGACCTCACTTGGAGTGCTGTGTTCAGTTCTGGTCGCCTCACTACAGGAAGGATGTGGAAGCCATAGAAAGGGTGCAGAGGAGATTTACAAGGATGTTGCCTGGATTGAGGAGCATGCCTTATGAGAATAGGTTGAGTGAACTCGGCCTTTTCTCCTTGGAGCGAAGGAGGATGAGAGGTGACCTGATAGAGGTTGTCAAGATGATGAAAGGCATTGATCGTGTGGATAGTCAGAAGCTTTTTCCCAGGGCTGAAATGGTTGCCACAAGAGGACACAAGTTTAAGGTGCTGGGGAGTAGGTACAGAGGAGATGTCAGGGGTTAGTTTTTTACTCAGAGAGTGGTGAGTGCGTGGAATAGGCTGCTGGCAACAGTAGTGGAGACAGGTACAATAGGGTCTTTTAAGAGGCTTTTAGATAGGTACATGAAGCTTGGTAAAATAGAGAGGCTATAGGTAAGCCTAGTTATTTCTAAGGTAGGGACGTGTTCGGCACAACTTTGTGGGCCGAAGGGTCTGTATTGTGCTGTAGGTTTTCTATGTTCCTTCCTGTTCTTGCAGTTCTTCTTGCAGTCTACATTGAAATTAACCTTTTGTTATAATGTCTGTTGCAGATGTTGTAATTCTAGATCTGCCTTCTTTGCTTCAGCTGGGTACATACTTGTACTGACTACAAAATTCTTACAAATTGCATCAGGTTTCTGAATCTGCAGAGTGAAGGTAAATTAGAAATGATAACTGTATGACAGGAATTCCCTGAGCATCTCATTCATTTTTTTCCCGTGCTCATGCATACTTTTTCTGATAGCTCTGTTTCACAATTTCATACTAATTGCCAAATATTAAAATGTGCAACTAATGGACCTGCAGACATTTGTTTAGAGCTTCCAAGTTCCATTAAGGTCTTACTAAGAATGTTGTCCAAAACTGGGATACTGAGTAACATGTTGATCTTTCTACAGCATGGTGATATAATACAGTAGTACTCAATAACCGATGTAATTGCAGGAGGTTTTGTAATGTCTATTGACAGTGTTTTCAGGGCAACAAGCTACGAGAGTGAAGAGCACATGACTGGATTAAAGGTAAATGGGAAAGCAGTAACAGAATCAGAATCTTTTTTACTATCACTGACATATAACAGGAAATGTGTCCTGCCAAAGGGTCTCAGCCTGAAACGTCGACAGTGCTTCTCCTTATAGATGCTGCCTGGCTTGCTGGGTTCCACCAGCATTTTGTGTGTGTCAACAGGAAATTTGTTGCTTTGTGGCAGTAGTTCAATGTTAAATAACTACACGTCACAAAGATAAGAGGAATAATGAAGTACTCTTTATGGGTTTAGAATTCAGATGGTGGAGATGAAAAATCTGTTTCCAAAATATTTTTATTTTGTTTTATTTAGAGAATTTAATTTATTTAGTAACAGGCCCTTCAGGCCCATGAACTCAAATAGTCTTGAGACCTATGAATCTACTAACCTGTACATCTTTAGAATGTGGAAGGAAACCAGAGCACTCTGAGGAAACCCACATGGTCATGGGGAGAACGTATAAACCTCTTACAGACAGTGACAGCAACTGAACCCAGGTCACTGGTACTGTAGTAGTGTCATATTAACACCTATACTACCATGCTGTTGAGTGTGGGTCTTCAGGCTGTTGTCCTTCTTCCCAATGACAGGCCCATGAACAAAAGCAGATGGGGAATAAGAGGACTTTATATGTTACACCTTTTTTTGCTGACTCTGTCTGCAGTTGTTGACCAAGAACACTAAGATTCTTAGCAATGCTATTCTCATCTAATAAAAGTACGCATTAAAGCAAATCATATAACTTCTCTGTAGTCACACATCCTGGTCATTTCCCCTCTCGGTATATATGTGAGTACTAATAGGCAATTAGTGCATCACAGTGTTTCTGTCTGAGTCGACACCACTGCCTGATGTCACCATGGTGCTGACTTAACCAAATGACAAACATTCTTGGATGACAGGCCACGGGACATGTGTGAACATGCTGCCTGAGAGCCAGTACTTGGAGGAGACTTGGTTTTCTTGTGAGGGGAGACATCAGTCTGCTGAAAATACTCATCTGATAGCAAACTTGCACTCAGACTGCACCACCATTCCACTCATCTACCACCCTGAGTATCTCTGGTCCTGGTTGCTCAATATAGAGGAAGAGGATTTAGAATGGATTTAAGAGCATCAAGCCCATGCATTGAGAACAAGTGGAAATACACTAAAAAGTAATAAATAAGTCCAACATCTTAAAACTACCCAACTACCCTCAAGCTAACTCTGTTAGACGTCCTCTATCCTGAAGGTGCTAAAAAAGGGTTTAGGGGGTAGGGGAGCACTTATGCACTGATATGAATGATACACTAGTGTGCTCATCTGATAAAATGAGGCCAAGTGTAATTCAATATTATTTTAAACACCATTTCTTGATATCTGTGTTTTCATATTTGCTGTTGTTTTACCAAAAAAATTACCTGAAATAATAAAAATGTAAACATTACACATTGCATTATTAATAGAATAAATTGCATTCCAAACATGATTCTTTTTATGATGGAGAATTTGCTGGCAAAATATTATTTGCATTTTAAGAGAAACATAGTTTTCATTTAAAAATTTTAAATTAACAAGGTGGAAGAATAACATTTATCAATCTGACTTATAAACCTTATGTTATAGTATGTTATAATTTGAGCAGTAAGTTTGTTTGACAGGTGTGGAGAGAGAGAGAGAGAGAGAGAGAGAGAGAGAGAGAGAGAGAGAGAGAGAGAGAGAGAGAGAGAGAGAGAGAGAGAGAGAGAGAGAGAGAGAGAGAGAGAGAGACTAAAGCAGATCAAAGTTCATTGACTTGAATGGGAACTATGCAGAAAATAAGGGGCAAAAAGTAATTAATGTTAGGTCAACAGGGCTGTTAACTAGAAATTTCAAACAAAAACTAACACTGTTACAGCAGCTCAGCCATAGTAGCTCAATACTAAATAAATTCCGCTCATTAACAGCATCAGTGTAAGCGGTAGTCTGCTTTACTGGAACCAGAACAAAACTAAGCAGGGAGTGTTGGCGTTGCTCTGTTTTTGGTCAATTCTTAACAAGACTGGAGTGAGAGGAAGGGAGTTAAACACCACCGCAATGAAATCCTAATTGGCTGGAAAGCGCATACTCCTGAGCACGATTGCAGAGTCTGTTCCACCCACAACTTATAATTAACTCCTTTAAACATTCTGGCCACTTTGAAAAATAAACAAGTTTAATTTATTTTTGTCAAACCGTTCCAGAAATCAAATGTTCTAATTAGTGTTATGAATATATTTTACAAAGTAGATTCAGAAAAGAATACGACTTTTCAGAAATATCAGCCTAATTCTGAGATATGGTTCTGGGGAAATATAGCTATCCATTTTCTTTTATCATAGCATTCTGTGTCTGTCATTATTCCTTGTTTTCTGTAAAGTCTTTGAAATATCAAACTCTGACATTTTACACCAAACCCAAGCACCACTCCCACTATCTCAACACTGGGTCCTTCACTCACAAAAATTTAATTGACGTAGGAATGACCTAAAATTTACTCTGCTCTGAAGACGCTTCTACTATTTGTATTGAGAGACATTCTTAATCTGCAGCAATACCTGAAAGACTGGGATGTGTGCACAGCTCTGCTTGTCAGTGCACTTACATAAGACCCTGTTCCATTTTGTTCCAAGTATGACCTATGTATGAAAGCTGAATGACTTTTAACAGGTACTCTCTATTTTCAGTATTTGAACATGCTGCTGAATACTGTCATGTGGTATAGAATGAAAAACTAAGCAAGGCTAAATTGCCATAATATTTCTGAGTGGATGAAAAGGACACAGTATTTCATAACCAATAGAGAAGCTGAAGAGAGATGGTCACAGCTTAAGAGATCGGTGTTACAAAAATCTGAGGGAAGGTCTGAAAATCACTGAATTTCAAACAAGTTGCCAAATATTTTGTAGGCTGGTGTTGGATAGGGTCAAGGCAAAAAAGGGACTAATAAATTAGAGAGATTTTACAATTGTAATGAAACTGAAACTGTTGGTGTATGTGATGACTTTAGTATGAAATCGACAGCATCTTCTGGAGTACACACAATCACAGATTGATGTGAAATTCATAAAGATGGGGTCAATAATTTACTGTTCCTCCACAATATGCAATGCTTGAAAGCTTTTCCCCTATAATCTTCATAAACTGATGGAATGTCAAAAACTTCAGATTTTTCTAGGCTTTCCTCATTGCAAAAAACACTGAAAATCCTACACCGTGTTAGGTGAGTTGTAACACAATTATGTCAGATTTTAGCCCACAATCAGTTCTTTCGTCTTACTGATGTTGAGTGCCAGGTTTTTGCTGCAGCACCATTCCACTAGTTGGCATATCTCACTCCTGTATGCCCTCTCATCACCACCTGAGATTCTACCAACAATGGTTGTATCATCAGCAAATTTGTAGATGGTGTTTGAGTTATGCCTAGCCACACAGTCATGTGTATACAGAGAGTAGAGCAGTGGGCTAAACACACACCCCTGAGGTACGCCAGTGTTGATGGTCAGCGAAGAGGGTACAAAATATTGTCGAACTTAAAAACTTGAAAAACTCAGAAATACTCAGGTAGCATCTGTAGAGAGGGAAACAACTAATGACCTTCCTTCAGAACCAAATGAAGTTATATTGAAATTATATCAACCTAAAATGTTCACTCTGTTTCTCTCTGCACAGATGCCGTCTGACCAGCTGAATGTTTCCATCATTTTATGATTTACTTCTGAAAACACAGCCTCAGTTTCTTAGGCAAGGTGACAAACTCACCACACCTTCCACCATCCTTTTGACATCCCCTACCGCTTTTAGTTTTCCAGGAAAACGGCAGTACAGGATGAGCTTTAAGATTCTCTACGTGATGAAGAAAACTGAAATCACCACAATTCTCTCTCCGGTGATTCCAGCTTTCTTCATGGCATTTGATTCTTAACCAAAATACTTTGAACTTTGGGTTCAAATGAGACTCCTTGATAAACTTCACTCCACATGTCCTCCCATCACAAAGACACCTATCATGCCTGACTTCCTTTTTATTTTTGTCCTTTGGTGAAGCTTTGTTAATTTTAAGCTCAATTTTTCTGATATTCCAGGTTAAAATTAAATAAAACCTGCAGACATAAAAAGAAAGATAATGCTGAAACCACTCAGCAAGTCTGAAAGCATTGAGGAGGGAGAAGTATTGAGGTTAAAGACTTTTCATCAAAATTAGGGAAGGAAGAAGACAAGTCACACTGAGGTGTGGTTATCTGTAATGGAAAGAGCATGAACTTCCTGTGAGTTACAAGAAAATGCAAATATTGCTGAGGCCACTGTCAATGACTCCTTTACTGGGAAATTGGAGCTAACAAATTGAGTGTGATTCTTGACAAGCTAAGACATAGAAACATAGAAAATAGGTACAGGAGTAGGCCATTTGGCCCTTCGAGCCAGCACCGCCATTCAGTATGATCATGGCTGATCATCCAACTCAGAACCCTGTACCTGCTTTCTCTCCATACCCCCTGATCCCTTTAGCCACAAGGGCCATATCTAACTTCCTCTTAAATACAGCCAATGAACCGGCCTCAACTGTTTCCTGTGGCAGAGAATTCCACAGATTCACCACTCTCTGTGTGAAGAAGTTTTTCCTCATCTCGGTCCTAAAAGGCTTCCCCTTTATCCTTAAACTGTGACCCCTCGTTCTGGACTTCCCCAACATCGGAAACAATCTTCCTGCATCTAGCCTGTCCAATCCCTTTAGAATTTTATATGTTTCAGTAAGATCCCCCGTCAATCTTCTAAATTCCAGTGAGTATAAGCCTAGTCGATCCAGTCTTTCTACATTTGAAAGTCCTGCCATCCCAGGAATCAATCTGGTGAACCTTCTCTGTACTCCCTCTATGGCAAGAATGCCTTTCCTCAGATTAGGGGACCAAAACTGCACACAATACTCTAGGTGTGGTCTCACCAAGGCCTAGTACAACTGCAGTAGAACCTCCCTGCTCCTGTACTCAAGTCCTTTTGCTATGAATGCCAACATATCATTTGCCTTTTTCACCGCCTGCTGTACCTGTATGCCCACCTTCAATGACTGGTGCACAATGACACCCAGGTCTTGTTGCACCTCCCATTTTCCTAATCGGCCACCATTCAGATAATAATCTGTTTTCCTGTTCTTACAACCAAAGTGGATAACCTCACATTTATCCACATTAAATTGCATCTGCCATGAATTTGCCCATAGTATAGTCATACTGAATACCAACCCTCACATGGAATTTGGGATCCAACCATTGATGAGGCCTATACATCTGATTCTTCTCCTGTCTCTCATCCAGCTTATGTGCCAGGTTCTGCCTCAGGATACTCACCCAGTTTACATGTTAGACCTCACACGCCTAGCCCTACCTTGATATGTATTCCTACACGTTTGCTACTTCTGGAAATAATTTGAAGTGGAGCCTTGGACATTTCTCAGATCTACAGACAGTTAGTCAGAACATGTCAAAACATGCTACAGTTTTCATTTACATTGGAAGTGGGTAAGCATGTAAAGAAAAATTGAATATCTTTTGTAGCATAAAGCCACGTTGTTGACGAAGTAATGGTTACCGGAGAGGGAAATTCTGTCCAATTTGCTGAAGGTTTACAACATTTCCTAATTTTTATTTCAACTGAAATTCGTTTCCTCATCTTCACTGAGTTCGCTTTCCCAGGATCTCAGATTCTACAACTTTTTGAGCGTGGTCTTATAGAACATAGAGCAGTACAGCACTGGACCAGGCTCTGCAGCTCACAATGTTTTGCCAAACCAATTAAATTAACAATCAAAGAATCAAATTAGTTATCAATCGATTTAGATAGGTAAGTGTCCTTTTTTGTCCCTGTTTTAGTTCCCTATTAAATTTGAAGTTGCTCAATAGCTTTTTGGCCTTCATCATATAATTTTTTTAAAAAATTGAAAGTTCTATGCAGACCTGAATCAATTGTTTTCTATGGATTCTGCCTGATCTGAGTGCTTGTGGTATTTTGTATTTTTTTGAAATTTGAAGTATTCTACTTCTAAGGCTGCCTTGTTCTGATCTCAACAAATTATTTTTAAAATTTGATGAAAGTGAATTGTAGATGCCAAGACCTGAAATAAAAACTGTAAATATTGGAAGCACTCAGCAGGTTTTGCAATGGAAAGAAGAAAAAGTAACATCCACATCGTAGTTTTCAAATCCTTCCAAGGCTTTGCCCCTTCATATCATTATAACATTCTTCAGAGCTACATTCCTCCAATAAATCTGTGGTCCTCTAGTTTTGGCCCAGATAACAGGATTGATTTTAGCTGCTACACCATTATCACTCATGACTTTAGGAGCCTGGTACCACACTCTGAAATTTTCTCAAAAAAGCCCCGAGCTTTTCTATCTTCAATTTCTCCTTTTACGATGATAATTTAAAATCTCTCTCATGGGTCATCTTTGTTAACATCTAATTGTGTGGTTTGACATCCAATTTTGCTTGTGACTATGTAAATAGTGCCACGTGAATCAAGTGATGCATCTTGGAGTGTTTTTTATGTTTAATATATTGTATTAAATATACATCACCGTAGGAAAAGGAACAAGGGAGAATCTGCTAAGGAAGACACTGAAACATGTATGTACTTTGATACCTAAAGATGAGAAGCAAACTCTACATTCTTATTCAGAGTAAATATGCAATAACCTGTAAAGTTCTATATAAACTTATAATTTTTCCATGATACTTCAGGTAAAAATGCATAGGATTTGATTGGGACACGAATAGGCACAATAACTCTAATATGTGGAAAAGATGCAGGAGGGTCACTTCAGCAAAACTAATGACTCTGTGTCCTTCTGAAAAGAATTTCCCTTCATGCATCTCAAAAAAATATTGTTACCATAAATCTGAGAACAAACTAATTCCTTTCTTATTCAAATTTGCAGGAATTACAATACATCCAATTCATGAACATAAGGGCATTGTGAATGGGTTGCACTAAATTTAATGAGCTATGTATTGACAAGTTCAGAATCTGTACAGTAATGTTAGCATCATTTAATGGATGTATGTGGAACTTGAGGAAATTATTTGAATATAATATTGGCAGAGAAATAGATTTATTATTATACAAAAATACAACAAGTACGCAGACTAATCAACATTGGAGCTGTAGTGATGCCTTTAAAAAAAAACATAAGAAAGACAAACAAATAAATATAATAATTCTATATAAACAAAGGTCATTTAAAGAATGTCACGTAATGAAAAAATAGACAAATTGCTAAAACTGTCAGGCCAGTTACAATTTCATTACATTAAGTTGATCAATAGATATAAAGGTTAAATGTGCTATGACATAGAAGTGCAATATACTGTACATGTGCATTTTTAAGACATGGAGTAATAAAGGTTACAGAGCAGGATTATAAAAAAATGTAAAATAAGAACAGATTGATTCCTGAGAGTCTGTGGATAAAGTAAGTCCATTTGCTGTTTTTTAACAGATCTATTGAGCTAATGAAAGTCTATGAATTTCATTTCAGATGTGGGGCAAGTTCGACCTCTTAACAAATAGTTCTGAACAAATCAATAGCTTCTCTATAACATTGCTAACAGAGGATTGATTTTTCACTTTTCTCTATAGAATTATTTCCATGAGACTTTTAATTTGTGATGATAAACTCCCAGTAAAGCTTTAAATTTTCAGACTTTAAACTTTAAGTCATCAAACTTTAAATCATCAGATTTATTTTTCTATGTGCTCCTGTTAGTTTAGAGATGGCAATGACACTTACCCAAGTTCTGTTCTGCCCTTGTTCAGATTCTGTTAAACTGCTTTGGATGCCAAAATGCTGCATTAATTAGATCAGTAATGGCAGCAATAGTTATACTGCTGAGGAGAGTGCAGAGATGTTGAATCTACAAATGAATTTATTCTCATTTCATTTCATCTCTACTTTGTGTATGCTGTATAACCAATATGTTGACCTATGATAGGACAGATAATTGGTTTTATTAAGGGATGTGGTTCAATAATGTAAGTGGTTTCTTTCAGGACAATCAGATCAAAACTCAATACAGACACAAGGGCAAGAGCAGCTGTCACTAGAATAGCAACATTACGAAACTTTTTTGATGAACAGATGCATTTAAATGTGTTTTACTGAAAATAAAAAAAGAAATTTCATATACCTATGTGATCCACAAGAATTTGCACATACTGTAGCTATTGACTACTGATGCTTAAATGCACACACTATAAAAAACGGTATAGAAGATCAAATATTTGCCTCAAATCACCCCTGTATTTCCAGAATACACACCATGCCATCATAGTGCAATTGCTTCACTCCAGAGTAAAAGGTAATACACATTTCAAGATGTACTAAATCAGGTGGAATAGGATAGAGGAAATACATGTAGATGCTAATGGTTTTACAAAAAATCATCCTATTTGTACCAGTTTTGGTTTACAATATATTTTGCCGCTCCTTCCTGCTAAATCATGTGTTTTTCATAAATTATTTAGAAGGCTAGGACTTTCACTGACATGTTGATGTAAAACACTCTTCAACTTATATCAAGTTCTTAACTAAATCACCAAACAGAAACTTTGCAAGTGTCTTCATTTTAACTCTATTTGATTTTGCAGCTGTAGATAACAATTAAATTTAGATAATATAGACTTTGAGGGTTCATTTTCCAAATTATTTCAGTCTAAACATTTGATCAGCATGAGAGAAGAGAATTGACTCAGAAGAGCTTGTAGCTCAAAGACCAATTGAGAAGTAAATTGCCCAGGAATTTCTGACTACCAAAAGGGTAGTTAGCTGATATTATTGACTTTCTGGGAGGCAACTTAATATAAGTTTCATTTATACCAATTTTTTGTCCGGATTGTGATTTAAAAATGCAAAATGGAGCTTGCGGAAAGCTTGATGTATTGTAGTGGGTTCACTGCTCAAATGTTTAATTCAATTTGCTTTATGTAATGAAAGGCATTTCTTACAACTCTGGTATTCTTGGAGTATTTAGCTGCACTTAATTGCATTATTTGACAGCATCAAATAGCATGTTTAACATCCTATTTCAATTTATAACTATTATTATGCTTCACTTTCCAAGTGCAAACCAAGCATTAAGAACAGGGTGCTACTGGATATAAATAAAATGGCCAGAATGTGAATCCTCCTACCATTTCTCAGTAATATGCTCATTTACATGAAAATGCACACATATCAGCTTTTACAGAATACTGTACTCATTCCAATTTCATTATGAGCTCAGACTAGTTTTGCAAATAGAGTAAATAATTTTTGGATTGGGAAGATTTATTCTTCATTGAAAGTACTACCATCCTGAAAAGCTTTAGATTCACTTCATTCATGGCAGAACAAGTTAATACATTTTCTTTCATTAATTCTGATATTATCCCTTCAATTTTTAATTCCAGGGTTTGACATTGATCCTTCTACAGGCATTTATAAATATTTCTATTGATCTTAAAAAGCAGCACTGTTTCCATTACATTTTAATGGAATCAGTAAGTGATCTCAAATGCACTCATGTTTTCTCAGAGCTACTGAAATAACTTGGATATATTATGTACTGATTGATGACAGTTATCATGGAAAATGTAATCATAAATTGTTGTTACCTTCTCATTCACTAGAACACCAAATACAGTGGATTCTAGTTAATTGAGAGACTTCAAGACCAATGCATTTTGGCCCAGTTAAGCGGCTGCCCTAATTAGTCAGTTTCAAATGTATAGTTAAAAATATATTGAAATAACCAATTACCAATAACTAATTATTGTTTAACTGAGTAATGAGTTATGTATTTAAATGAAATACTGAACAAATTAGAACACTAACATTGCTACTGCTGTACTATAATACTGTAGTTCCTCATAGTTATCGACGGAGGAATTCATCCAATGAATGCTGCTGTGTTCTTTTGATTGACTGTAAATTAACAAAATCAGTGCAGACCCTTAGTGGAGATAATGGGCTGCTTTCATACAATGCTTTTCATGATTGCATCCTTCAAATCTTCATTTACATTGTAACATTCAAGATGATTGTTGTTACCTTCAAATT
This sequence comes from Hemitrygon akajei, assembly GCF_048418815.1. Classification (NCBI taxonomy): domain Eukaryota; kingdom Metazoa; phylum Chordata; class Chondrichthyes; order Myliobatiformes; family Dasyatidae; genus Hemitrygon; species Hemitrygon akajei. The sequence continues at coordinate 63,818,059 of NC_133133.1, forward strand.
CTTCACAGTCCTTGATTGTTGGAGTAGTGAAATCATTTTAGTTGGCTAGTTGTGGCATCTCCAAGTTGGAATGCTTGAAACCATGTCGAGCAAAACTGTTTCAAATTATCTGACTACTTACTTTTCACCAGCTATCAGTGACATTATTAGAGAACATTAAAAAATCAATTAGTATTCTAGTTGAAGATACACTGATTTTCAAATATAAGCATTATGATTTTACCCTGTTAAATTACTCTCCTTTGATATCCATATAGCATGTCATCAAATAGGATGGCTTGCAAAATGGAGCTCAATGTAATGATTTCAAAATTCAAAGTTCTTGAGCTTATTAGACATCAGATAGAGGAAAATTTCTCTCAATATAGTTTGATAAAAATGTGTTGATTTGAGCAGTATTTGAATTCAGCATGTATTTGGATGCAACATATGCAAGCAATTGGACTATGCTATTCACTATTCTGCTTCTACTTTTTAGAATGCTCACTTTGCCACACATCCCATGTGTTGTTACTAACCCAGCCAGTGTAAATCTGTAAATTGGTTCAATCAGTTCATTTTACAGTATATTGTTAAAGCTAATTGTTTGGAATTTACTTCAAAATGTCCAATTTGTCTTTTTTTAAGTAATTAAGTGTATAAATTAATAAATCAATTCAGTTATAAACAGTAGCTCTTCCAGTATGCACATTCTTGTTCAAGAACAATATCAGGAGGGATCTGAAGATACTGGTCTTCAATATTACCACGTTTGTAATTTTAAACTTTTAAATTGTGGTTGCATATCATTTTAACATTGGCTTTTATAACATTATATTGTAGTACCTTTACTGTAATGTAATATCATGCAAGAGACTGAATTATTGGGTAGCATGTAAAAACACCTCCTACCAACAGTTTGTGATCAGAGGTGAACTCCTCATGTAGAGTTCAAATTTCAAATAATTATTGTAACTTGAATTTCATGCTGCAGCCTGGATTTTCCAGGTACTGAGCCTTAATATTTTATCTGTATTAAAACTGAGCACCAAACAATCTGCTGGGGCAACTTTGTGGATCAAACAGCATTTGTACCCGGAAAAGAATAAAAGTCTTGGGCTGAAACTCCCTTATGTCACCATTGAATTGAGAACAATTTGTTAAAGTCAGAGATGATCAGTATAGGATTAATATTGTAAGCTTAAATTCTTTGAAGCCAATGGCAAATATTTCATTAAGAGCCTTTAGAGTCATAGAGTAACGCAGCATGGATGTAAGCTAAATTCATCTATGCAAAGCTCCTAAGCCATTGGCCTTTTTTTGGCCCATACCTTTTCTAAACCTCTCCCTTTCATGCACTTATCCAAATGTCTATTATTAATGCACCTGAGGAAAGGGCATGCCCTGGGTGCTGGAGGTCCTTAAAAGTGGACGCTGCCTTGTAAATTCTAAATTTTCCCATGGTTAGTCTAACGGTTAAATCAGTGGCTTGCTGGGCACCATGGCTCGGTGGGCTGGGAGGGCTGTTCCATGACATACCTCTAAATAAAATAAATTTTGTGCTTTGTGACATAAGCCGGAAACAATTATTTCATTTGCACGTGACATGTTCAGTTATATTGTGCATTGCCACAGTTAGTGTCAGCATAATACATAATGATGCAACTCAGCTGTCTTAATGTGAAAGTACTTAGTGTATTAATTAATATTGAATCAATAATACTGCATTTCAAATTCTGGAATTTGACTGAGTAACTGGAAGACGTGTTGAAGAAAATGATATTTATTGGGTAAAGAAACTAATATTCCTTTTGCATTAATTAGTGCTGGAAGCTTAACCAAAATCTTAGGATAAGCTGCCGACTTTGTGAAAACAACACTGATCGACATGAGAATGAATATTCAGAAAGGAAGGAAAGTCAGAACAGAAACAGATGAATAACAGTAAAAACATAAATTACCAAATTGATACAGTAATCAATGTTTTAAAATCAGTGAAACTCCTTCCAATGTTTTGAAATTATCAGTATGATAAAATGAGTATTCTGTCTGCTTTGTAATCTAATTTTATCTTCTTGAATTCTGTATCATACAAAAGAAATTATAAAATTAAAAGATGTTAGGAAAATTCAGCAATGTCAGGTAACAACTATGGAGAGAGAAAAATAGGGTGAACAATTCAGTTTGAAGACCTGCACTTCTATCTGTTTCTGTCTCTGGAGAATTTGCATTTCTGCAGAGTACTTCCAGCGCTATCTGTTTTTATTTCAGAATTCCAAGTTGTAAAGTTATTTTTTTTTAGGGTTTTTTAACTTGAACAGATTTTGTTTTAATTGTCAATTACATTATACCAGATAAGGTAGTCTAGAGCAGCACTAACACTATTAAATTCTATTACAGACATTTTAGAAAAAAAATAGAATTTAATTAATTCTATCTGAACTTTAGTAGATCTCTACATAAATGATATACTGTATGCTTTTTCCTTTCTTTTATTTGTCTTATTTATTAATATTTCATAAACTTACAAAACGTTAAATAATCAGAATCAGAATTAGGTTTATTATCATTTACATATGTTGTGAAATCTATTGTTTTGTGGTAATGGTACAATGCAAAATTTAGAAACTTCTATAGAATTCAATAAGAGCAAATAAATAGATAACACAAAAAGAGTGAAAAAAGTGCAATATTGTTCCTTGGTTCATGATCCATTGAGAAATATAATACAGAAGTGGTGAAGTTGATCGTAAAACATTGAGTGAGCATCTTCAGTACCTCCTCCCTGATGATAGCAATGAGAAGAGTGTGTGTATTCAATGGTGAGGGTCCTCCATGATGGAAGTCACCACATTGAAACCATGTGTTTTGAAGATGTTTTCTCTGGTGGGGAGGTTAATGCTCAGGATGGAGCTGACTACGTCTAGACTGCTGCAGCTTTTTCTGGTCCTGTGCATTGGTGCCTACATACCAGGCAGTGATGAAACCACTCTGAATACTCTCCCCAGCACATCTGTAGATATTTTTTAGAGTCTTTAGCAAAATACTAACTCACCTCAAGCTGCTGTTGAAATAAAGCCACTGGTGTGCCTTCTATAAAATTGCATCAATATTAACCATGGTCCAATTGATTCAAGGAGAGAGAAAGAGCTTTATACAGTTTGGGGAGAAGAGTTGAAAAAAGGAGAGTTTTGCAGGGCTTTGTGCCTTAGTGGCGGACCAAACGAATCGAAGAGAGAGAGAGCTTCACACATGTAGGGGAAAAAAGTTTAGAAAAGGAACATTTCGCGGGGCTCGGCACATTAGCAGTGGACCAATCCATTTGGAGACAGAGCGAACTCTACACAGGTTGGGGAGAAAAGTTTTAAAAAGGAGCAATTTGTGGGGCTCGGTACATTAGCGGCAGACCAATTGATTCAATATGAGAACTTCACACACATCAAGGAGAAGAGTTTAAACAAGGAGCATTTTGTTCTCCTGTTCTCATTATTTTTGCTTCTATGTATTATGGTCTTATGGTCTTTAGCAGGGGGTTGTAAATTTAGTCAGCTCCATCGTGTGTACTAGCCTACAAAGTACCCAGGACATCTTCAAGGAGTGGTGTCTCAGAAAGGCAGCATCCATTATTAAGGACCTCCAGCACCCAGGGCCTCAGAGGAGGTATAGAAATCTTATTCAGTATACTTCATACAGTCTATGTATATTAAATAGATGAAGATCATGCAAAAAAACAGAAATATTATATATTAAAAATGGTGAGGTAGTGTCCAAGAGTTCAATGTCCATTTAAGAATCGAATGGCAGAGGGGAAGAAGCTGTTCCTGAATCACTGAGTGTGTGCCTTCAGGCTTATGTACCTCCTACCTGATGACAAACTTACTGGAGTTATTTCAGGATACAATGAGCGCAGCGGATAGAGGGGAACAGATGGAAGTTATTTACTTGGATTTCCAGAAGGTTTTCAATAAGGTGCCACATAAAAGACATATCCATAAGATAAGGATACATAGAGTTGGAGTGATGTATTAGTATGGATAGAGAATTGGTTAACTAATAGAAAACAGAGAATTGGGATACATGGGTGTTATTCTGGTTGGTAATCAGTGGTGAGCGGTGTGCCACAGGGGTCGGTGCTGGGCCAGCAACTGTTCACAATATACTTTAGTGATCTGGAAGAGGGGACTGAGTGTAGTGTAGTGTTTGCTGATGGTACTTAATTGCACGGAAAAGCAAATTGTAAAGAAGATATGGAGAGTTTGCACAGAGATATAGATAGGTTAAGTGAGTTAGCAAGGATCTGGCAAATGGAATACAATGTTGGTAAATGCGAGGTCATCCATTTTGGAAGGAAAAATGAAAGAGCAGTTTATTATTTAAATGGTAAAAATTGCAGCATGCTGCTGTGCGGAGGGATTTGGGAGTGGTTGTGCATGAATCACAAAATCTTGGTTTGCAGGTGCAGTAGGCTGTCAAGAAGGCTATTGGAATTTTGGCCTTCATTGCTAGAGGGATTGAATTTAAGAGCAGGGAGGTTATGATGCAGCTATAGGGTACTGGCAAGGCTGCATCTGGAGTACTGTGTGCAGTTCTGGTCTCCTTGCTTGAGGAAAGTTATACTGGCTTTGGAGGCGGTGCAGAGGAGGTTCACCAGGTTGATTCCAGAGATGAGGGGGTTAGACTATGAGGAAAGATTGAGTCGCCTGGGACTGTACTCACTGAAATTCAGAAGAATGAGAGGAGATCTTATAGAAACATATAAAATTATGAAAGGGATAGATAAGATAGAGACAGGAAAGTTGTTTCCACTGGTAGATGAGACTAGAACCAGGGGACATAGGCTCAGGATTCGACAGAGTAGATTTAGGATGGAGGTGAGGATGAACTGCTTTTTCCAGAGAGTGGTGAATCTATGGAATTCTCTGCCCAATGAAGCAGTGGAGGCTACCTCGGTAAATATATTTAAGACAAGATTGGACAGGTTTTTGCATAATAGGGGAATTAAGGGTTATGGGGAAAAGGCAGGTAGGTGGAGATGAGTCCATGGCCAGATCAGCCATGATCTTACCAGATGGTGGAGCAGGCCTGACGGGCCAGATGGCCTACTCTTACTTCTATTTCTTATGTTCCTATCTTCAATACGCTGGGCCCAGGATAGATCCTGCCAATGCCAATTGTAATGTTTTACTTCGCTGCCTAAAGTTAAGAACAATTTCACGGAGATAATCATTGAAACATGGAAATCCTCCTAAACGAGCTTGCTTTCCATTTGCCTAGTTGCAGGATTAAATATTTTGTCTGATTGCATTAAAAGTTAAGTCAAAATTAAGTCAATGAAAATTATAGGAGCAGAGTCACACTCATGTACAAATTTCAATGCAGAAGTCAAAAGTATTGAATGTACATAATGTTAAAACAACAAAATATGAAACCGGAAATTATAGACCTATTTCCTTGACAGCTGGTATGTTTTCCATAAGGAAGTAATTCAGCTCATTTAATGAAAGTAAAAAAAAATAAACTTGTTATCCAAATAGAATGATTTCACATTTTTTAGGATTGTTGGTTGATCATAATTTAAATTAACTATGAGCTATTTTGCTTGTGTATAAATCTGGCAATCAATCATTGTACTTATACTGGAAATAGTAACACATACCTGCCTGACTAGTACACAGATAATGAGACAACAGTATTGCATATCCTATACAGTTGCAAGATTAAGTTTAAACTACAGAACCTCTTGTTAGAAAATGACTTGCAAAATCTGCTACATAATCAAAATAGTCTAATATCTTCTAACTGCTCTATTCAGTGCTTTAAGCTAGTCTCGGCCTTGGTAAAACTATTATATACCTAAGGAGCAACTTAGCAATCTTTGGGGATGAGGAAACTAGTGAATTAGATAATTAAATCTCTGTCATGTGGACAGTAATTTGAGACTGAAAACCAACTCTAGCATCAAATACCCTAAAGTAACCAGTGCTCCAGATTCACAGCTTAAACAAAGCGAGCTATCCCAAGCAATTAGCTACATAGTGTTTTTACAGCCTGGTAATCAATATTAACTGATTCCACAATCTTTGTGAATTCTGCATCTCCTATGCAACAGCCTTCTTTTCAATATGCTACTCATGTCTACCAGGCGATGGTTATTTAATATAAGTGAGCAACAGCTTTTTTAAAGTAACTACCAAACAGGCTTGCTATAAGTTCTGAGGAATATTAATTGTAAGTCTGCCTCCTTGAGTGATATACAGGGAATAAACATAGTTGCAGAGAATCAGCAGTAAATCATGATTCATGTTGTGGGGATATGGGGAAGAAACGAGCTTGGAATGAATGTTGTAGTTATTTAAACAGAAATCAAAACATTGAAGTTCAAAATAGACATTTCCAACAGTATTTCTGTTGGTGATCATCCTAACAAACAGACCAACAGGGGATGAGAAGGCAAGTGAATAACAAAGTGAATTAAATTTTGTAGTTGGTAGGTGGTCAGATTAGTAAAGGCCTTGGTAGCTGCGGAAAAACCAGCATTCTAAAGAGACCCTGCAATCCCAACTGCTGGCAAAATAGATCACTTGCCTCACACTGTATACTAACAGAGGGCTCCGCTTTCGGTGACTGAGTCAATGCCAAGAATTATCAGCTTATGCAGGTCTCGCAGTGTTGAGGCCTCTGATTGATTAAGGCCTTGCAAAGGAATCGGAACTCTATATCATTCTAGGCTTGCCATTTCAGGGCAGTGGGTGAAGAATCCAGCTAAGAGTTCTGAAATGGGAAGGAGGTCTTAGGGAAGGGAGTGGTTTTGGTGGCTAAAGCACAAGATGATGCTAAGCTTTGGTCTAATGAAAATGATGGGTGGAATATTGTTTTATTTTATAACAGGATAAAACAGACTGTAACGTTTTTGCTTAATACTTTTTCATATATATGCTCCCTCTTCTGAGATAGTCATGGAAAATTTTAATGATATTTCTCAGCTGTATCTCTATTCAGGGTGAGATATTGTATGAAGCCTCTCTGCCACCCAGGGAAGGGTGCAGCCATGAAACATTCCCTGCAAATAGGCTGGGAGGACCAGGCCTTGTATTTCATCAGTGTAAATGGAGGCCAGCTAGTTACATGGTTCCACCCACACATGATGATCAATGGTTAACTCATCTGGGGATACAGTTAGCTTGCTGGTAAACACTGAACACCCCTCATTGTGGCTGTAACCTTGGAGAAAATCCCATCAGTCAATACAGTCCTTGGTGCGAATACTGGGACTGTGTTTTCTTTGTCATCGCGAATCATTTTGGAAACAGGAATTCGCTGCTGTTGAACATATCTGGACCCAGTGAATCCTGAAAAGTCCATCATATTCAGCACGGTGGAGGGCCAGAGGTACTGTAGGTAGGGAGTGAAGGGGGGAAAAGTAGAATACATTCAAATAAAATAAAACACACACACACACACACATTTGGAGTGTTGTGGTCTGTTGTGGTGTCCTCATTATAGGAAGAATGTGGAAGCTGTATAGAGGGTGTGTATGGGATGCTGCCTGGATTAGAGAGCATGAAAGATGTGTTCAGTGACCTAAGGCTTCTCCCTTTGGAGCAAAGAAGGATGAGAAATGACCTGAAAGAATTGTACAAGACGATAAGAGCAGAGATACAGTGGACAGCCAGCGACTTTTTCCCAGGGTGGCTAATACAAGAGGGCAACATGTTAAGGTGATTGGAGGGAAGTGTAGATAAGACATCAGATGTAGTTTTCTTTTACACAGAGAGTGGTGAGTGGATGAAATGTGCTTCCAGTGGTGGCGGTAGAGGCAGATATATTAGTGGCACTTAAGGTACTCGTAGATAGGTACATGGATGAAATAAAAATGGACAGCTGTATGGGTGGGCAGGGTTAGACTGATCCTGTAATAGGTTAAAATGTCAAAACAGCATATTGTTCTACAGAAGAAAACTGAGGATTTGAACCACTGGGTAAAAGTATAAAATCCAAATTTAATAATTGTAAGTGAAAAAATAACTGTGCTCAGTGCTTTGTCCATACTGCTGGCTATAAAGTCTTCCAAAGTGAAGGAACCAGACACAGAAGATACATTGTGATTAATTAAAGACAATATCAGAGCACAGAAGAAGAGAATGACAACAATGCACGTTCTGGCACAAGTGCTGAGTGAGATTGATGATGAAGCTTATCATCAGTCTACTCACTTTTAATAACAGGAGTTATGCAGAAATAAATGAAAAACAATAAACAGTAGGCCAACAGAGCCGTTAACGAGAACTTTCAAACTAAAACTAAAACCAATTCTGCCTATCAGCAGTGATAGCTTAATACTAAATAAATACCCCTCCTTAAGAGCATCACTCTAAATGATATCCTGCTTTCCCAGAACCAGAACAACATAAGCAGGAAATCCTGTTCTGCTTTTGGTCAAGTCTCAACATGACTGAAACAAGAGGAAGGGAGTTAAATACCACCATAATGAAACACTAATTGGCTGGAACATGCATACTGACGAGCGTTCTATAGCCCGCCTACGAGAACGTGCAGACCCTATGGGAGAGTCTGGAGTTGTGACAGAGGATTATAAAGCATAGTCCAATCAGTGTTCCTTATCTTACAAGTAGGATAACGTCAAAGATAATCAATTGTGCTTCACACTGTTGCCTTCAGAATTGCTCTAGTGTGGAAGAAGGTCAATTCTCCCTGGGCTATGTCTCTCACTGTCACAGGGAAGAAATTGTCTTTCTGTCAGAATCTCCCCATAGCACATTAACAGGTTTCTATTCAATAACAGGGGAAGAATTCAGGTCTCTATTGCCATGGTATTGTTTGTTCATTGCACTGAAACAACGTGCAATTGTTCCCTTCTCTGGAAATATTTCATTTCAGGCAAATTGTTAATGGTATTTCCTGCATTAAGATAAAAGTTAATTAATATTTTGGTCATTAATAGTTGTAATAATTCTGTTATTACAGGTAGATAACAGCAATGTGTCCAGATTGATCTGGTTTCTGGGACCATTTTTGCAGAAAAAATCTCTCACATCTTCATACAGTGAATTAATTGAACCAGGTTTGAAAAAACCAAAATCTTTGCACTATTAGAAATGTCTGGATTATTATATTGTGATACAATCTGCCTAATTGTTTCAAAGGAATTTGAGGAAAGGTATGCCAGACAAGAAGCAACCCAGGGTTGTTTTAATGAAGCATTATGCACATTTCTGATTGCTACATTCAGACATTAATAAACATGCTGAAAATGTGCAAAAACAATGTATGATAAGAAACAATAAAAGCAACGATAAACCATTCATTGAAAAGAATGGCTGAGAGTTAGCGAAACTTTAAAAATATGAAAAATACTTTTCCCCAAGTAGATTGAAAGATGAATTCAATTTTAGAGAAGAGTGATGCATGAAGTTAATAGTGCAGGATACACAATATGAAGGAGGATATGAATGGGGAAATCTTAATTACCCTGAGACTGTAGGATGGTGCGATTTACCACTGTAGAGAATAAATGGTTGAATATAATAGATATAATTAAGGGGAGGTTGGGAAGTGTTTGAGGCAAGAGGAAACAGAGTTAATTTGATAGAGTCAATAAGGAAAAATGAGAGGAGACTGAAACTGAACATAAATGTTACATGGTGTGGACAGGCTAATACATCATATCTTATAAATTAGTAACCAATTCATTTCAAATCTATAAATTTCCATAGCTAATTAGGCTCACCTTGCTTCCAGTAAAGATTCTGTCCCATTCCCACAGTTTCTCCAAATTTGCTGTATCTATCCTTATGATGTCTTTGAACACCTCTGAATTATCTTCCTTTTTCCCCAAACGCAGCTTTTCATCTACCATAGTTCCAGAACCATTAACCACATCTCATCTATTCGCTGCATTTCTTCTCTATACCATGCCCAGCCAGTACAAGAAAAGGTTCTCTTGGTCCTTACCTTCCACATCACTACCTTATTGCATTCATCCAATACAATTTCTATTACATCCAATGAAATTCCACGACAAGGCTCTTCTCCCCTTCCCTTTCCTTTACCGCATTCCACGGGGCCTGTTCCTTTCATGATATCCAGATCTGCTCTTCCACCTCAGAAAACCACTCTCCCTTCCCATTACAGTTACTCATATCATTGCAGGAGTTGCAATACCTGTCCTTTTCCTCATTGCTTTCCACATGTGCTCTTCAAGGGAGGCAGTGATTCATGTTCACCTTGTTTCCAATGTAACATATTGCAATTGATGCTTACAATGTGGTTTCCTTTGCACTGGAGAAGTCAAATGCAGATTGGATGAGTGCATTTCAGAACACTTAAGAGTGATCTGAATGTCCAGTTGTCTGTCAACTTATCCTTGCATTCCACTCCTACTCTGACCTTACTATCTGTAACTTCTTACACTGTTCCAACAGTCATAAAAAGGACACATATAACATGAGAAGAAGTCCCTGTGTTCCATTAATCACTGGCAGTCAACTAGAAAAGACCCCTCTTTTCCCACTCTTTGCTTCCAATCACTCAATTTTCTATCCTTGCTAGTGTCTTTCCTGTAATACCATGTGATCTTATCTTGTTTAGCAGCATCATGTGTAACACTTTGCCAAAAGCCCTCTGAAAATTCAAGTAAACATCATCTACAGACTATCCTTTGTCTACCCTGCTTGTTATTTCCTCAACAAATTCCAACAGATTTGTCAGGCAAGAGGTCCCCTGCAGGAAATCATGCTGACTTCATCCTATTTCATCATATACCCCCAAAACTTCATCCTTAATAATGGATTCCAACATTTTCCCAACCACTGAAGTCAGGCTAACTGGTCAAAAATTCCTGTCTTTAGCCTCTCTCCCTTATTAATATGTGTAGTGACTTGCAAATTTCCAATCTTATGGAACTATTCTAGAATCTTGTGATACTTGAATGATCACTACTAATGACTCCACAGTGTATTCAGCTACCTCTTTCAGTACCTTTCTTATAGTCTTTCTTGTCCAGGTAACTTTTCTACCTTCAAACCTTTCAGCTTCTCAAGCACCTTCTCATTAGTAATAGTGATTAGACTCACCTTTGCCCCCGACACTCTTGAATGTCTGACATATTGCTGCCATCTTCCACTGTGAAGAATTATAAAATATACATGTAGAGTTCACCTGCTATTTCTTTGTCCCCCACTATCACATCCTCTGTGTCATTTTCCAGCTATCTGATATCCACTCTCGACTCTTTTATATCCTTTAAATATCCATTGTTATTCTCTATCTGGCAAACTTTTTCTCATTTATTATGTATTATGCACTTTTACAGTGCTCTGCATCATCCTAACATCTAGCATTCCAATCAAATATTGCCAGCAAATTTGGATACAAATGACTGAATTTAATATCTAACATAGGTTTTGGAGTCATGCAGCACAGAAATAGACCCTCCAGTCCTGCTAGGCCATGTTGATCAAGATTCCCATCTAAGTTAGTCTGCATTTGGCCTATATCCTTTATCCCTCTAAAGTGCCTTTCCTGTCCGAGTACCTTTCGGATCATACATAGTATAATCTCCCAGTACTAACCTGTATGGTATCCCACTGGTAAGGTCTTGTTAATCTGATGTAAATTTGATATAATGAGATTATATTTAATTCTACAAGGAGATTATGAAGTAAAGTAATAATTAACCTGCAGGTCACACAATGTTAAGAGACAAATGTGTGAATAAATATATAAACGTGGATCATAGGGGACAAAACTCGTCTCATCTAAGCTAGTCCCATTTGTCTGTACTTGACCCATGACCCTCTAAACCTTTCTTGTCCAAGTACCTTTTCAATTTTGCATAGTAAATCCCCCAGTAATGATCTCTATATTATCCCACTAATAAAGTCAGATTTCAAGCACTGCTGTGAATATTTAACGTTACATCATTTATTTTTGCACGTGGGGGGAGGGGTGATTTGATGTTTCATCTTTTTCATTGAACTGACTGGTTCCATGGTTCTTCTTTGTTTTGTGCCTGGCTCTGGGAAAGAGAAATTTTAGTGTTGTGTATTGCATACATATTTTGATAATAAATGTACTTTGAATTGAATTTGAAAAGATCCTGGAAGCATGTGCTATAGCTAATTACCATAGATGTCACTTGGTGTAATGGGATTGAATCACACAGCAAGAAAGATTTGCAATCAGTTAAATCCTGTCAAACACCAGGAAAAAGTTATTACCAGTACAGTAGGCAGCTTGTTTGGATTAGGTTTCAAAAGAAAGTATTGTTCTTGGAGCAAATATAAGTGCCTTGCAATGGGCAAAAAAATCAGTGCAAAGCTATTTTGAAACAAAGCTAGGCACAAGGGATCGAATGGGCAACTTCTTCACGAGAACGTTGGTGAGTACGTGGAATGAGCTGCAAGAGAAATGGTTGAGGCAGAAACCACAACTTTAAAAAGAGATTTGAGTAAGAACATGGATAGGTGTAGACAGAGGGATATGGGCCGAATTCAGGTGGATGGGTTTGGTAGCACCATGCTCAACATGGACAAATGAGGCAAAAGGGCCTGTTTCAATACTGCATCATTCTATGGCTGCTCTATAATGGTTGTAGTCACCTCTGAAATGGCTAAAGAAGACACAAAGCTGAATCAGCCATTGTGTGCCTGTGAGCAGGGGCCTCTAAAATAAACAAGCATGCATGGAAATTGAAGAGAGAGGAAAAACCAACAGCCCCTCCCTGACAAAAATATATTGATCAAGTGAAACTTCATCATGATGAATGTAGAAAGATCTATGGCTTTAATATTTGGATATTAGTTGCCAATAGATCCAAGGGAGTACATACAAAACATTTGATGTTGTAGACAACCTCAGCAAGAGGTGCAATATATACATAGCCAGAGCAGTTAAGATTGTGGACTCTCAACTTCTTTGCCGGGACAGAAATCCAGACCACATATTGTCCTTAAATTGCATATTTCCTGATCAGGGGAGTTAATCTACCAAATAGTGCAGCAAAATCTATCCAATCATATTGGAGAATTACAGAGAAAATGGGCTTTACCAAGCAGTCCTTTCAATTGAGCACTGAGAAATTAATAGACTCCTACCTGAGTTATGATTTGTCACCTGGTTATATACTTTAATGATTACTCTTTGCTGCAGTCTAAAATTGAACAATTGAAGACCTGTTTACTTTCTGTCCAAGGTATAATTGGAACGGCTGAACCAAGAAATAACCTCACAGGTAGATCATAGTTCTCTGTGGCCATTGGAACATCGACTGGGGAAAAAACACAACAATATTTAGGTCTGAAATGCAATATGGATTTCTTTAGGTAGTGCAGTTTGAAGTCAGTTCCTCTAGTCTACAGTGTACAAAAACAGTATACGTAATAGAGAAACCAATTGTGCCAGTTACTTTTATGGTGTAGAGGTCAGTACATTTCAAACACTAGAAAGAAATTATCTAGAGTTTGAAATAGGCTGACATTTTGCAGATTGGAATATGCTACATAGAAATAGTCACTCACAGACACAAGCAGATAAGTAGACATTCCAACTGGAGTACAGGATATCAGGGAGAATGAAGATATTCATTCATTCAAGTTGCTTTGGAATATATTCTCCTTAAAGAGCTTCATTGAACTGTCTGTGTTAAAATGAACATGACTTCACTCCCTCAACTGACTTGGTCAATCAGTTTTGGGGTCTTTCTTGGCTAGAAATGGTAATATTTGCAAAACCTCACAGTGTCCAATCAGTTGTTAAATTTACAGTGATGCCTTGTAGCAGCTCTGCCATGGAAAGCACAGTTTCAGACTGCCGTGTCTGAGCATGAGTGACAGCACTCTGACCACTTGGCTAACAGGCCACACATGGATCTGGGGCTGTTACAGTGGAGATATCATGAATGCTGACAGTGCAAACAAGATTTGTGCTTCCTAAAGACAGGGCCACTTTGCCAGATCAGCACTCTGATGGAAAATGGACTGGTGGACTGAGATTTCTAAGCTCTTAGTTTGCTGCTGCTAATGTGCAAACTGGCAATTCCCAGTAAAGTGCCAACTGGTCCAACGAGACGGAGGGAATTCATTAATAAAACTTGCAAAAATGAATTGGATGATGAACAAATGGAATTGCCAACAAGCTGCAAAACGTAGAGGTGTAGCATTTTGCAGGTAGGGATTGTCTCCTATTTTGCACCTCATCTGCACCAACCCTTAACCTGCAGGTGGACTGCTCTCTCCCATGTCTCATACTCTTCTATGTTTCCAAGGGCAGAATGAAATTTAGAATGCATGCCAGCCTTTGATCATTTGCTGTTCTTTTAAGGAGAACAGGCCAACTTTATGGCAGTTCAAACTTGAGTGGTGCAGCCCTTCTGTATGTAGGCTCCCTCCAAAGGCATCATGCCAATAAGCACTGGATAGTTGTGAAAGTCACAAAAATAAGCAGGCAGCACAAAATTGGCATACTATCTGCATTAAATGTAACTAGTGCGGGTTTGCAAGGCTAATCTTTCCTGGGTTTCTTTGGAGTTATCAAATTTACCCCTACGTGCAGTAAAGCATGTAAACCTTCTAAAGCATTGCACCTGTCACAAAAGTGCTGGATGTACTGAACACAAAAATTTTTAACTATTTATTAACATTAATGCAGTAATATTGTGGAACTAATAAGAAATACTTCATAATTTAAATATACAGTGAAGGAAATGTGCAAAAAAAAAGGTGACCATAGTGAGGTTGAGGTCAAATCCACAGTGAAAATACAAATGCCAAGAGGAAGGTCATTTGAGTCATGGCAATCACTATCACATTTGCTAACATCTGCAAGTCAATTAATGTAGTCATGGCATCAAAAGCAAGCAAGGATAAGTGTACTTTTCACTTGTAAACACATTTTTGAATTCTTTATTGCCATGGTTGAAATCGAATCTATGAATTGCAGTTTTGGGGCTAAGTAAGATAAGACTGATAATGTGCGCAGAAACTGAGAAAGAAATGTCATTCAGGGTGAACAAATTAATGTTATATTAGGTGTTGACAAAGAATTAAGATGGGGAACAAATGTTTTACAATTCAAATGGTTCATTTCAGTATCAGAGAGGCAGTTATACATTGCAATAAAAATGAGATGTCGCCTACAAGCATGGTTAAAAAAAAACTGATCAAAAAACAGTGATTACAATTGCAGTCCATATTGTATTCCTTTCCTGTAACTTTTGTATGTACAGCATATCACCATCTGTCCTACTGTGTGAATTGAACAAATCTCATGAAATTGCTATATTTGCACTCCAGATTTAAACCAAACTCAATCCACACACAGTGGCCACTTTAATAGGTACCTCCTGTATCTAATAAAGTGGCCATGCATTATTTAACTTATTGGCTATTTAAATTACTCCTACCTTCCTGCCAGCTTGAACTATTCTAACCATTCTCTTCTGACTTTTCTCATTAACAAGATATTTTCACTAACAGAACTGCCAGTCACTAGTTTTTTTGTGTTTTGTTGTTTTGTTTTGCACCACTCTGTAAACACTAAAGATTGTGGTGTGAAATTCCCAGGAGACAGCCGTTTCCGAGATACTCAAACTAACCGGTCTGGCGCCAACAATATTTCCACAATCAATGTCACTTAGATCACATTTCTTCCCCATTCCAATGTGTGACCTAAAAAACAAATAAATCATTTGACTATATCTGCATGCTTTTATGTATTGCGCTCCAGCTACTTGATTGCCTGATTAGATATTTGCTTTAACGAGCAGGTGTACCTAATAAAGTGGCCACCGAGTATATGCCATAAAACACTTCTAATGGTACTAGTTCATTATCACTGAATAACAGGGAACCTTTATTCACTTTATTCATTTCCAGTACTTAATTTAATACAAAGTCCACAAAAATAATTTGCAGCACACTCAATACACACAAAATGCTGGAGGTACTCAGCAGGCTAGGCAGCATCTATGTAAGAGTATAGTCAACATTTCTGGCTGAAACCCTTTGGCAGGACTGGATGTTTTGGGCTCAGAACCATCAATTTCACCAAGATTCACTCTGATTGCAATCCATTACTTGCCATGGTCACTCAGTTCCTATATGCCCAATTTCCATCATTTAATACTCCCAGCTTGCACTAGTAGTTACCGAGTGTGCCAATAAACTTAAACAAGCAAGGACTGGTCTAATAAATGACAAATTATGTTACAAGTCCTGCTAATGAAATATCTGGTTCATTAGCTTTATGCACATAGACATTAATTGTACCTTAACCACATTAGTGGTTGAAGATGGGGAAAAAAAGTAAACAGATGCTGAGGTGGCCAGATTAATGTGTTGATATTGCTCTTTCATTGTTACTGCCCTCAGCTGCAGAGGGCAAGTGCCTAACAAAGCTGTCCTCTTCAAATGACACGGGTAAAATGGATCTGCAGTACAATTAAGTATATTCAGTTATTTCCAGACTAAATGGCGACTTCAGCCAGAATGCTGGAATTGTGGTTGGATGCCAACTCAATGATAATTCATTACCTTTCTTATGTATCCCGGAATATAATTCTGGGGTACATTTAATTATGAAATCAGAAGTGCTTTCATATCAGGCACAGTGATGGCAACCACTTAAGCACTTTAAATGCCATTTTTTCAACAGAGTTGACTCCTACTTCTACTTCTACGGCAGTGGGAACCTATAGTTACAAAGCATACACAATTTTAAAGTCTCTTCAAATGGTACCAAAAAAAGAAAATGATGGAACATCACTTGTTACTACAGGCATGGCTTCCATCCATGTACTCTTGGAAAAAAAAGAGGGCATTTGCTTTGCTTGTTCACTTTTGTCTGGAATCTAAGTAAAACTTTAAAAAGTACATTTTGTCATTGTCCAGATCGGTTCCCCTTTAAATTTAGTTAGGTTGCGTTATGATCCAGACCATTGACTCTTTGTTCCCTTCTAATTCCATTTCACGTGTCCCTTGAGCTGGCAATAAAGGTGATCTACTCTCGACCCGAACCGGCAGCTTGTAAGCCCCTGGTTTTAGCCGTTCGGAGCGAGAATGTTAAGAAGCCTTAACAAGTCGCCGTCGCTACAACAAGCCAGAGTGATCCAGCCTGCATCGGAGTACCAGCAATTCGCCTTCCGTCGCCAGAGTGGGTCCGGGCAAGGTCAATCTACCAGGGGTGAGTTGAAGGAGGTGTTCTGACTCGACGATCATGCCCATTGTCTGTGTCTAACCCTCGAAGAAGAGACCTGGCTCGGTGCCTGAGTAGAAGGCGGAGTCCTGGCTCGACGTTCATGCCCTGTGTCCGCGTCTGTCCCCTTGAAGAAGAGTCCCGGCTCGATGCCTGATCTGAAGGAGAAGTCCTGACTCAATGTTCCTGTCCTGTGTCTTGATGTCCACGTTTCTGGCTGCAGCGATCCATGGTGTCCACGTTTCTGGCTGCGGTGAATCAAGGTCCTAGTCTCCTAGTCCAGGGTCCGCGACGATCCAGGTTCCATGTTCCCGGCTGCGGCTGTCCATGTTCCCACTGTCCAAGTCATGGCCGCGGCAATCCTAGTTCCCTGTTTCCAAGTCCCAGGTCCGTGGCGATCCTAGTCCCTAGTCCGAGGTTCATGTTCCTCTTTGTTCTCCTTGATTTCCCGATTTTCTGTGTAGCGAGTAATAAACGCTATTTTATTGAACCTAAGAAAGACGTGTTTGTGTCCTGCTTGTGGGTCCTCTCCCAGCACCATTGTCCCCACCTCTTGACACATTTCTGTTATCCACATCTGCCCAGTATCCCTACCTTACCTAACTGAAATGTTCACTTTCCTTTCTCCTCAGATTCAATCATCTGCAGCCCTTTGTTCTCTGTACAATTCTTCCAGCGGTTTGTTTTGTAACCAGATGTGTGGTGGACCAATCCTAATTAGCGTAAGCCAGCAGTCACGCAACAGGATCTCTAATAGACTACTGCTTTTGAAACAGCAGGGTGCAGAAGAGGATGCAGTTACAGGGTTAGCTATTTGCTGATGCAGGAAATATCTCTGCTCCACTTGGCTGAAGTACTGTGCTGTAAGGGATCTTTATTAGTGGATCCACCATAACTGCTGGCATCCCTAAGACGAGAGACGCCCAGCTGGCAACAATTTAAAAGTACAAAAATTTCAACACAGGTACAGGCAGAGAGATTCATCCAAACCACATGAGAAGAGTTAGTTTCGCAGATACAGAATGTTGGTTAACACTAATATTTTTATGCTTCTGGAAGAAGTTATTAATATGATATGATCTCTTGGTGCAAAACTACTCGGATACCTTTGGTCCATATTAATGCTGTCTTTCTCATCCTTATGATCCCAATAGTAATGCCCAAAATTTATTTTCAGAGATAATTTCATCTATTTTGGTCTGAAACATAACTGATGTTCACTCACAGACAAACCTATCCAATAGCACAGTAGATGCAAATTGAATGTTCTTCAATAAATCAGGCACATTATGTGCAGGCAATGTGTTGCAAAACAGTCTTAGAATCACAGTCATTACACACACAATGGTTTAGGTGAATTCCTCCTCAAACCAAAGTAATTAGAAATACTGTAAATAGAGAGATTCTTCGATATTTATTGGATCAGAAATGCATAACAGGACAAGAAAACTATCTGATAAAAAGGGTGCTATCAAATAGGTTCTTGATTTTCCATTGTAATTCTGACTTCATGAAGTATCACCAAAAAGCCACACAACTGTGTATTCAGGAACTTTTATTTCAGGAGCTAATAGGGGTTGGCAAGGAATGTGTGAATGCTATAATGACAGCAGCTGGTAGAACCCCATTAAGTGGGCAAAATAACTTACATACAACATTCTTCTGAGAAACAGTTTGTAGTGGAGGTACCTTCCACTGCAAAAGCACTCAGAGTAGAAAGTTACATCAGGTGCCTGACAATCCACAAGTATTGTATCCTCTATGAATGCCTATACATTTCTGATCTCTGTAGGCAACCATATTCAAGCCCCTTATAGGAGCATAAATGCAAAACATCATTGCATTCACCAAACATCAAAGCCACCCCACTTTTTGGTTGAGATCTTTTGACATCTGTAATGCAGCAACAAATAAACACAAAGCATAATCTGCAGTATATACTGGAGGAAATGCTTTTATAGTAAGAGGGTGAAAGTTAAAAAGAGATCTGCAGGACTAGTTGTTTTACACATGTTCCTACAACAGGCTGCCAGAGAAGCAGATGGGATCATGGCTTCAAAAGTCATAAGGAATAGAGCAGAATTAGTCCATAGAGCCATTAAGTTTGTTTTACCGTTTGATCATGGCTGATGTTATTTTCACGCTCAAACCCATTCTCCTTCCTTCTCCACATATCCTTTGATGCACTTATAAATCAAGAACCTATAAACCTCAGCTTTAAATATACCCAATGGTCCCAATATACCAAATATACCCAATCCATCACAGTCATCTAGGCCAGATTCTCACTGAAGAAGTTCCTCCACAGCTTTGTTCTAAAGGGACATTCTTGTATTCCAAGACTACCCTCTTGTCCTAGATTCAACAACTGTAGGAAATCTCCTTTCCATGAGCAGTCTTTCTTGGCCTTTCTATATTTGATAAGTTTCAGTGGGATACCCCTCATTCTTCTAAACTCAAGCAACACAGACCCAAGGCATTCAACACATTCTAACCCTATCATTTCTGGGATCATTCCTGTAAACATCCTCTAGACCCTCTCCAATGCCAGCACATCCTTTTTAAGGTATGCAGCTCCAGACCACTCACAATACTCCAAAGGTAGTATAACCAGTACCTTATAAAGAGTCAGCATTACATCCGTGCTTTTATATTCTAAACCCTCAAAATGAATGCTAACATTGCATTTGCCTTCCTTACTACCATCTCAACCTACAAGTTAATTTTTTTGGGAGCACTGCTAAAGGACCCCCAAATCCCTTTGCAGCTCCGATTTCTAAATTTATTCTCAAGTTGGAGAATAGTCTATACCTTTATTCCTTCTATCAATGTGCAAATTCCCTGCACTGTATTTCATCTGCTGCTTTTTCACCCATTCTCTTAATCTGCCAAAGTCCTTTTGATTACTCCCTGCTTTCTCAGAAATACCAGCTATTACACCTAACTTCGTACCATCCATAAACTTGGCCAAGTAGCAATCAATTACATCTTGCAGATTATTCATATATGACGTGAAAAGTTGTTGTTCCAAAACCGACCCCTGCAGAACATGACTAGTCTCCTGCAGCCAACCAGAAAAACAGAAACCCTTTATTTTCTCTCAGCCAGGCTACTATCTTTCCTATATTACCACAGGCTTTTATCTTGTTCAGCAGATTCCATGTGTAACACCCTGTCAAAGGTCTTCTGAAAATACAAACGCACTTTGTCTATCCTCAATTACCTGTAATGGACTCTAACATTTTGCCAACCACTGAAAACTGGCTAAGTAGTATAGAATTTTTTTGCCTTTTGCCTCCCTCGCTTCACATTTGGAATTTCCAGTCTTCTAGAACCAGTATAGAATCTAGCAATTATTGAAAGAAAATTTCCAATGCCTCACAAATTCTTCAGCTACCTCTTCCAGAACCCTGAGATGTACCCCATGTGAAGACTTATCTGCTTTCTGGATTTGAGAGAACCAAGTGCGTTCTCCTGAGTAATAGTGACTACATTCACTTTTACCTGCACACTCCTGAATTTTTGGCATGCAGCTGATGTCTTCCACAATGAAAATCGAGCGAAATACTAAGTTAGTTTATCTACCATCCCTTTGTCCTCCATTACTAATTCTCCAGTATTCTGATGTTATCTCTTGCCTTTCTTTTACTCTTTTTTGTAGGCATCTGTTAGTCTCGTGAGACCATGGATTTGCTTCTTGGAAGGTTTCCAGGGTGCAGGCCTGGGCAGGGTTATATGGAAAACTGGCAGCTGCCCATGCTGCAGGCATTACCTGCTCCATGCCACTGATGTTGTCCAAGGGAAGGGCACTAGGACCCATACTTGGCACCGGTGTCGTCGCAGAGCAATGTGTGGTTAAGTGCCTTGCTCAAGGACACAACGCGCTGCCTCAGCTGAGGCTCGAACTAGTGACCTTCAGATCACTAGACTGATGCCTTATCCACTAGGCCATCCTTTCTATGTCTGAAAAAACTTTTGGTATCTTCTATTATATAATTAGTTATCTTACCTTCATATTTCATCTTTTCACTTCTTATGGCTTTCATAGTTGACTTTTGTTGTTTTTTATAAACTTCCCAAACCTATATTTTCCATTTTAAAAATCTTTTGTATTAATTATTATTGAAGATTAATAAAAGAAAATACATTAAGGTAATCAAGTTAATATGTCATTATGTACAATTAAGAATTAAATCAGCAAATAACTGATTAACAAAGCTAAGCAATATACCAATAATAATAAGAAAAAATAAAATATTAAGAATATTTTTTGAAAGAAAGAAAAAAAGGAACCCCTACTAACTAAGAAAAAAAACTACTAACTAAAAAAGTCCTGAATAAAACCCATTGGGAGCACAATCCCGGAGCTATACATCATATAAGCTTCCAGAGAAGAAAGGCATCAATCTGCCAACACAAATTCATTTAAACAAAAATCGGAAGGAAACCATATTAATTAACTCAAATCAGATGATAGTAGCGAGCAAATGAACCTCACCTTTTCTCAAAAACAAATCGAGGATCAGAAGTTTGACTTTTGATTTTTTCCAACCTAAGGCATAGCCAAACCTATATTTTCCTACTAATTTTTGTACATTATATGTCCTCTCTTTTTCTTTTATGCTGTCTTTGTCAGTCATGGTTGGCTCATCTTCCCTTCAGGAAGCATATTCTTCTTTGGAATTAACTGATACTGCATTTTCCAAAATACTTACAGAAAATTTAGCCATTTCTGCTCTACCATCATCCCTGCTAGTGCCCCCTTCCAATCAATTTTGGCCAGCTCCTCTCTCTTGTCTCTGTAGTTACTTTTGGCCTGTCATTCCAAAATATAGATTTTAGCTTCAACACTCATAATATCATACCTGCCAATTTGTAACTGCGCTACAAGATTATCTATCTTATTTCATATATTGTGTGCATTCAAATAAAACATAATCAGCCTGCACCTACTACCCTTCATTTCACTTCTGTCTCCATGTAAACTGAAGTTAAATTCTCACCCATATCTAAATGTCTGTCTTATTCTTTAATCTGGATACTTCAGTAAATGCTCCTTCCCTTTTACTTGATCCATTTTTTTCCAGGCCGCCGAACCTACTCCCTCCCCCACTATACAGCTTAAAGCCCCATCTTCAATCTTATTTATGTGATTTGTCAAGACCTTGTCCAAGTATGGTTGAGGTGGAGCCCATCTCGTCAGGACAGCTTACTCCTTCCTCAATACTGTTGCCAATTTCCAATGAATTAAAATCCACTTCTTCAACACCAATCTTTGAACCACTTGTTTAATTCCCTGATCTTATCAACCCTGTGCCTGTTTGCATGTAGCTCCGGTAACAATCCAGAACTGATTACCATTTTGGTTCTACATTTTAACTTAGTTCCTAACTGCTGAAATTCCTTCAGCAGAATCTCTTCTTGTTCTTTTCTACACTATCTGAGGAGATTGAGGCATAAAAGGTTCCCCACCTCCATTCTAACAAATTTCTACAGGAGGACCATCAAAAGTTTTCTGTCTGGCTGCATCATTGCATGTTATGGAAGCTACAAGGCATCAGACTGCAAGACCCTACCAAGGACAGTAAAAAATTCTGAGCAGATCATCGGAGTCCCTCTCACCCATATTTGTGACATTTACTGGGAGCATTGCAGATGAAGGGCCAAAAGCATTTTTGAGGCTCCCTATGGCACACCCCATGGCAACCATCAGGAAGGAGGTATAGGAGAATCAGGACTAGGACTGTCCATATGAGTAACAGCTTCTTCCCTCAGGCTGTGAGACTAATGAATACCCTGCCACCACCGAGATATCATCACTTGGAGAGCAAGCTGCTTACTGTTTATTGTTTACTGTTTCCCTGTACTGCTCGTTACATGGATCTTGAATTGTATTTTCTTAAATTATTTTGGTAATATTTTGTTTTATATATTGTGTGTAATGTATGTTTTATGTGTACACTGTTGTCCAGATGAAGGTTGTTTTGTTTTGTTGTATATACATTCGTACGTACATTCAGACAACAATAAACTTGAACTTGAATTTGAATGAGAGTACCTTAACTTTGACTCTGACAGCCTTTGTGCAAGCTTGCAATTTTCAGTGGATGCAGAAAACGTTAAGCAGCTAGAAAATACATACAGTAAATGTTACATTGTTCTCGAAGACAAATCCAGGATAACCTCTGTCAAATTTCATGTGCAACCAGGTGTTATTGTTTTATCTTCCAAGAAGTGAATGTTCTACTTTCTATGCACTTGCTGCTTCCTTTTCATAACAATAATAAAAAACTGCTCCTTGTATATAAATTAGTTGTCATTTTTGAAACATTTTTGTAGCTGACTTTACACCATCTCCTGTTCTAGCTTGAAAAGATCCAATGGCATGAAATATCCATACTGCAATAACCTTCTCATCCACAGGAAAATCATTCCATGATCCACATATTACACACAGCCAGGTGTTACACATCTAGGGCAGTCTGTATTGTGAAGCAGCCACAGTAAACATTGAGCTCATCTGATATGAGATGTACAGAGGGCAGTGTCTATAAACACAGCTCCTGCCACTTTGATGGATATGGCTATAATAGCAATGGAGTTGTATGTGACTATTACATTATCTTGTTTCAGAAGTGGATTAAGTTATGAATTTCTGAAGGAGCATCTGTTCTCACTCATTTTAAATTCTAATGCAAAAGCAAAGATACAGTAAGAACCCAAGAATAATGAAACATTGGCAGTCAAATTAATGAAAAACTAAACTAAGAAGACGGACACAAGAAAACCAGAGAAGTTGATGCAAGAATTGACACCTGAAGATAGAAACAGAAATAGAAATAGAGAAGAATCTAGCTCTGGTGCTCCCAAACATTAGAGTGTGAATTTTTGAGTATGGATGCAGACTCATCCAAGAATGTAATATCTATAAACTGGTGAATATTCACTGTAAAGTCAAAGTGGATTATCAACAGCACCTACTACTCTTTCCTTGTGTTGCCAACATAATTATCTCTACACTCTAATCCTGTTATTGTAAAATACAGTGTTCGCAGCTTAGTTTGCTTAGATACCAAAGTTTTTCACATCACTAACATTCTCCAATATAGTTTCAACAATATGAACTACCTGTGCAAATTCATAGCCTACCTTCATTTTTGTTTTAGCATTCTATCAGATCTGTATAATTTACCGCAATGAACTCCATACATGACTCGAATCCCTTTCATGACTGTATAAATCTTAACATCACTTTCCTATTATTGGAGTTTAATCACTCAAACCCAGTAAGATGTTCTCCTAAGGGGTCTTCATGCTGCTGTAGAGGCTGATCTGGGATTCACATATTTTGGTGCACTGTGGAAATGCGTAAGTGGTGGCTCTCGATAGTGTTTGGGTCTTTTGGTTGTTTGTGCTTTCCTTTTGCAGTTTGCTCTTGAACATATTTCCTCCAAGTGCATCTATTGAGTGCAAGTTCTTCCCAGTTTGTAGATGTAAAGTTGAATTTCTTCTGGCTGATTTTGATGTTATTGTTGAAGCATTTTCTTTGCCTGCCAGTGACTTGTTGAACTTCCTTCAAATAAGAGTAAAAGATGACATGACTTGGGCATCCAAAATGACATAACTTCATCAGATTCGTGTTCGTTTATCGTGGTGGCCTCTTCTAGTATGCTGGTGTTAGTGCATCTGTTCTTACAGCCGATCCTCAACATCTTCCGTAAGGTTCTTTGGTGGCATTGTTCAATGGCTTTCAGGTACCTACTATACGTGGTCCACGATTCAGCTCCATACAGTAAAGTAGGAAGGACAACTGCTCTATAGTTCAAAAGTTTTGTTTGGCTGTATCGATTGCGGTTTTCAAAAACTCTTTTTCGTTAATCTTGCTTAGGCTCCACAAGCACTACTCAAGTGATGGTTTATGTCTGAGTCAATGTCTGCTTTTGAGGAGAGAATGCTGCCAAGGTAGGGAAAGTGGTCTGCATTTTCAAGGGCAATATTGTCAGCTTTTAGGGAGGGCTGGATAAGTGGCTGGCTATGCGGTGGCTGATGTAGGTCGTGTGTTTTTTTTATATTCAAAAAAAGACCCACGGCTGTATATTCCTCTGCAAGGGCATTCAGAATACATTAGAGGACTTCACCAGAGTGTATTGCATTGGATAGTGTTGGTGCTGACCTTATTCTTGACACTGAACCTGTTGAAGTTGAAAAACCTGTTATCCATTCTAAACACAATCGGGATTCACTTTGGCAGGTCTTGGCCAATGTGGTGAAGGATAGCAGCAATAAAGATGGCAGATAGGGTGGGTGCAATGACATATTTTAATCTTCAACAACGGCTTTCATTTGTTGATGCCATTTGTTCAGAAAATATGAACATTTTAAACATATGCAAAATATTAAACATTTGCATTGAATTCTGTTGAACATTAGGAATGTGTTTGTCTGCAATTTTCAAGAATGCTTTGAGAAGAGTGAGGGGTAGATTGCAGAGTCATGGCCTGGGTAGTTAAAGACATTTCAAATATTGCAAATCACAATTTTGAAAAGAGACCAGAAGAGAGGGAATGATCTTAATGTTAGACGATTTCCCCTTCTTTATTTCATCCTGTTACTTTCAAACTCACTTTTCTCACTTCCTGTTATCTTCGTTTTGCTCAGTGTTTTTTATTACATTAAATATTGATAATATACTGAAGGATATTTTAACATATTGAGGAAATGGACATGACTAACTTGAACACAAACATCACCCTGAACATCCACCCATATCTATAGTGGGCAGCAAATTTGAATTCTCCTATAGCCAATGATTGAAAGTATATAGTGAAAGGGGATGTCCATTTGGAGTCATAGAGCATTACTGCACAGAAGCAGGCCCTTAAGCCTATCTAGTCCATACTGACAGGAGAAATTCTGCAGATGCTGGAAGTCAAAGTAATAAATACAAAATGCTGGAGGAACTCAGCAGGCCAGGCAGCATCGAAGAAAAAGAGTAAACATTATAGGCCAAGACCCTTCATCAGGACCGGAGAAAAGAGATTGGAAGGCAGTGGGTGAAAGGAGAAACCGTGAGAGTGGGAGGGTGACGTAAATAGCTAGGAAGTTGATTCGTGAAGAAGATAAATGGCTGGGGAAAGGGGAATCTGATAGGAAAGGACAGAAGGTCATGGGAGAAAAGGAAGGCGGAGGAGCACCTGGGTGATGAGATGGGCAAGTAAGGAGATAAGGTGAAAAAGGGAAACAGGAATGAAAAATGTTGAAAGAGAGATTGGGCGTTACTAGAAGTTTGAGAAATCAATGATTATGCCATCAGGTTGGGGCTATCCAGTCAAAGGTGTTGCTTCTCCAGTCTGAGTGTGGCCCCAGTGGAGCAGTGGATGAAGCCATGGACTGACATGTTGGAATGAGTGTAGGAAGTAGAATTGCAATGTGTGGCCACCGGAAAATCTGTCTTTTTCTGGCAGACAGAGTGTAGGTGCTTGGCGAAGCAGTTTGCCAATCCACCCCCAGTGCTTCAGTGAGGCCACACTAGGAGCACAGGATCCAGTAGGTGATGCCAACAGACTCATAGGTGGAGTGACGCCTCACCTGGAAGGACTGTTTGAGGCTCTGAATGGTAGTGAGGATGGAAATGTAGGGGCAGGTGTTGCACTTGATCCGCCTGGAAGGGAAGAGTTGGATGGACAAGGGAGTCATGTAGAGAATGAAAGTGGGGGGTGAGGAATGATGTGCTTGGTGGTGGGATCCTATTGGAGGTGACAGAAGTTATGGAGAATTACATGTTGGATGTAGAGGTGATGAATGGATTAACCTATGCGGAACAATTGAGTCGCCTGGGACTATACTCTCTGGAGTCCAGAAGAATGAGAAGGGATCTTATAGAAACATACAAAATTTTGAAAGGGATAGATAAGATAGAAGTAGGAAAGTTGTTTCCATTGGTAGGTGAGACTAGAACTAGGGGACATTGCCTCAAGATTCAGGGGAGAAGATTTAGGACAGAGATGAGGAGAAACTGCTTTTCCCAGAGAGTGGTAAATCTGTGGAATTCTCTGCCCAGGGAAGCAGTTGAGGCTTCTTCACTAAATATATTTAAGATAGAGTTAGATAGATTTTTACATAGTTAGGGGAATTAAGGGTTATGGAGAAAAGGCAGGTAGATGGAGCTGAGTTTACGGACAGATCAGCCATGATCTTATTGAATGGAGGAACAGGCTCAAAGGGCCAGATGGCCTACTCCTTATGTTTTGTTCTTACGTGAAGACAAGAGGAACCCCATCTCTGGTGGGGTGGCTGGTGAATGAAATGAAGGCAGATGAGTGTGAAATGGAAGAGAGCGGGGTGAGGGTAAGTGTTGATTGTACAGGAAGGAAAGCCCTTTCTATGAAGAAGGTGGATATCTCATTACTTCTGGAATGAAAAGCCTCATCCTAAGAACAGATGCAGTAGTGACAGAGGAAAAGAGAGAAAAAGATGGCAATTTTACAAGTGATAGGGTGGGAATTGATATAGTCCAGATAGCTGTGAGAATCGGTGAATTTATGAAAGATATCAGTGGATAAACTGTCTCCAGTGTTACAGAGAGGAAGACTGAGATCAGATTCATACTGGTGCTATTCTGCTAAGTCCGATTGACTTGATACATGAATCAAAGCCCTACAGACCCCCTCCCATCCATAATTATTCAATAATCTCTTAAATTTTTATACTGAACCTGCAACCACCACTTCATCTGGCAGCATGTTCTCATGTTCCCATGTTTTCATCACACTTAGAGTAAAGAAGTTCCCCCTCATGGTCCACTTAACATTTTACCTTACACCCTTAACCCTTGACCTCTACTTCTAGTATCACCAAACCTCACTGGAAAAAGCCTGCTTGCATTTACCTTACTATACCCCTGCATAATTTTGTATATAAAATTGGATTAGGGTGCAGACTTGTCGTTTTTCTAGTATTTTTCTTGTAGTATAACTTTCATGCTTATTTAGAATTTTTTTTATTGATGGGATGCATTCCTTTATTTCCCAATTGAAGGTTTGCTCCAACTATAAAAGAAAATACACTGTTAAGCAACTGAGCAAGATTTCATATTTAGCTGTGTACTTGCATATTATTTATATTGTGACGTGTTAGAAATAAATATTCCAAACGCTTATAAAAATAAGTGACATGAAGCATCTGGAATTTCTCACTTCCATCCACATATTAATAGCAAATGTATAATTGCATATTCTCCATTTTCTTTTCTTCTCTAAACCTCGATGATCCCTGACAGCCACATTTGCATTGAATGAAGTACAGATATTCCTTCTTTCCTTATTGTTGGCATTTTGCAATGGAAAGACAGGGGTAGCAAAATAATGTTATGGACTTATCTTAAAGTATACATAACTTAGTACTAAAAAGTTTTGCTATATTTTATATTGTAGGATATTGCTTGCTGGAAGTTTATTTAGGTCTTTGGAAGCTCAGGGTTCCTTTCTAATTCTATTGCATGTTTTATTAGTTTTTCTAGTTTTTTCATTTGGGCTGATTTCAAACTACTAAAATGTCCGCCATGTCATCATTTCCGGGTCCTCCCCTTATTTTTGTTCCTCTTCTGGGTGCATGAGTTCATCCTTTGGTTAGCTCTTTATATACCAGAGGGTTGATTTTAGAAATATGGCTCAGACCATTAATTTTGTCTCTTGGAATACTAATGGCTTAAGCCATCCAATTAAACGGAAAAAGATTTTTCAAAGTATTCCGGGACTATTCAACATTTGGATTAGTTCCCATTTATTCAAATGGTTGCTTAATAATGTGCAAAAGTGGTTGAATTTCAAGTATACACACACACGTTCTCCACCATGAGTACTAACCAAAGAAACAGCAAAAATGGCTTCTTTGTATATAGCTCCTCAGAATGGAAGACATAGGTAGGTGATTTCTCTATCTTTAATATGATAGCAAAGACAAATGGATATAGCAATGTACCTCTTTTAATCTGGCAACAGAATATGAAGGCCTAGAAAGCCTTAGTGGTTATTTAAAGTGGCAGTGCATCATGGATATAGTGCAGGGTTTTAACCCTAAATGTTAGCAATTCCTATCCTTCCAAAGAAGCTGCTTGACCCATTAAGTTCCTCCAGCAGTTTGTTGTTGCAGCTTCCAGCATCTTTAGTCTTCTGTGCCTCAGTTCAGTGTGTCTCAGTTTAGAGTCATCTATAAGGGTATTTGTATTGGGAAGAATGTTTGGGATGGGGTGGGGTTTTGTCATCGAGATTATCACCAGAAAAAGCATCAGGGTTAGAAAATGGACATTTAAGTTCGATTGAAAGGGTGTGAAGCAATACTTGTAAGTTGCCCCACCATATCTCAGGCAGTGTTGTTTGTTGACACAAACAAGTCATTACGCTGTATGTTTTAGTGTTCCAATGTACATGTGACAAATAAAACTAAGAGTTATCTTTAAAGCTATGATCAGATTATCTTCCTCCAGATGATACCTCTTATCAGAAAATGATGACAAATGCAAAATGCAAAATGTGGGTAACATAACAACGTTTAAAGAAATGGGTCTAGATTTTTCAATAAATTTCTTTAATGTTACTAATACAATTCACTTGGAATTAGCATATCAGCTTAAATGGATATGCAATTCTAAGCACAATGTGTGTCCAGTATAAATCAAATGTTCATACTTTTTCAGTACAAACAAAATTGTTGAAATATTCAGTGTCTGTGGAGAAATAATGATTCAGGTTAATGAGAGTTACTATCTTTGATCTAAAATATCAACTCTATTTCTTTCTTCGCAGTTGGTGCTAGAGTTACTGATGCTTCTGGCATTGCTTGTTTTAAAATTACTTTTCAACATCCACAATCATCAGCTTTTCTGATTATTAGTTCAGAGTGTTATTAAGGCTGCACCTTATGGCAATGCTTTATCCAGATAGAGTGGAAATAATTGTGTAGATCCCTCTGACTTAAATTTGTTAATTGCATGGATTAAGTTTGATTTTATGCACATGATATGTATCCTCTATTCAGTTTATTGTTGCTTGAGTTATTGCCCTCCCTTATTTAGAAAGGTTGCTGTCACTTTTTGCTGTTTACTTTGCTCTTTGTTTTTTTCAGTAAATCGACTTTGCTGTTAAGTAGATTTGCTATATCATACACCATGATCAATTTCCAATTAAGCAGTATATCTATTTATAACACCCACATTGGTTAATGTGGCAATTATAAACAAATACAATGGTTACAACAATAGATGAAAATTATGCTGTTCTGCTTCCAAAATCGGCCTCTCTCCCAAACCAACACTGCGAGTTCACCACAATTCCTTTTCACTTTAAATCATCCTTTAAATTTACAACAGCAAAATTGCGTCGGCACTCAATTCTGACATTTAAGCATAGAAATCTGGGAATGTTCAGCAGATAAAGCACCAAGAGTAGAGTGAAAAACAGAGTTAACTTTAAAGTCAAAATCCTCCCATCAATCTGAATTATTAATTCAATTTTTATCTCCAAATTATCTTTGGTATTTCCTGATTTTTTTGAAGAATAAACATTGTGAACTCTCTTTTTTATACTGAATCTAAATTGAACTTTAAATTCCACATTCTCCTGAGCTGACTTGTTTGATTTCAAGTGATTTAACTCATTAAACAAATGCAAATATTGAGAAGTCTAGGCCATTTTGTTTATCTTAATGTATAATCTATTAATGTAGCTTTGCATGGTCTATTTATCATCATTTTCAGATGTTAAGATTGGATAATCATTGGGTTAACTTCATTGCCCTGAAGTTTTATGGTATAGTTTTACTTTGCCTGGTCTGGGCAATTGAAAATCAATTTAACCCAGAGCAAATCATGTTTGCAACCATTTCCTGATGAAATTGTGTTCATTATTTTTTAAGGGCATCAAAGACATAAGTAGGTACTTTCTAGCTCATCAGGAAATTAACTAGTATACATCAATAATGTTAACAAATATTTGTTTAATTTTTTAATAAAATTAGAGATTCAAAATAAACTAAATCATTTGTGGTGGTATAAAAATCATTTTTGATAATAAGCCTATTTTCATTTGTATTAAGGGAACAGACCTGGGCTGAAGTACCAGTGAATATTTCCATTCGCAATGCACAAAGCAAAGAAACTATTTTCTTAACTGTAAATCAATTGCTCTGGTTCATGAGAGATTTTGCCTCTGAGTTTACAAATTACTTCAAGGGAAAATTTGAAATATTGCTTTAGTTCAACAAAGCAGGATAATTTCAGGTATAGATTGTATGTAGATTGCCAACGGCATGCAAAGAAAAACCTTTGTTACAAGATTTGTTAACTTCCTTACCTCATCAGAGCCAGTCTTTGCTTTCCTTTTACTAATGATAGTCATATTTTGCTTCTTGTCCATCTCAATTATACCTTAAAGCCCTTTTCACAAGAACAGGGAGTTTTCTACAAAACATGAATGAAGTATTTTTACATTCATCAATCAAACTAATGAGTCTGCTTATCATTTACGGAGGAGGACAAATTCCAGATACCAGGGTTTATATACAAATCTATTAAGTAGAAAATGAAAACAGAATTGTTAGCTTTAGATGATTTGATTAGACCAGAGATGCAGCAGGCTGTGCTTTTCTATGTCTTTTTTTCTCAGAAAAAAATTGAGTCTGAGCAGTTAATATGGTTTTCAAAATTATGGAAATCATTAAACGGACAATTGGTGCATGTGTCCATTGATAAGTTATCTGATTGTCTGCTCTCAGGGTTATCAACAAGAATAACATAGAAGAGGATTCAGAAGATATTGTTTTCAGAAATATTTTGTCATTTTTATCCATAATTGTTAACCTGGGAGCAAAATATTTGAGAGAGAATACGAATTGTACAGGAATACTGAATTTGAACAGATCAGTCCACAGAAGAGAAAGAGTCCATTTAAGAAGTCTTCAGTGTCCTGCCTCAATGACTACCGTCCCATTGCACTCACATCCATAATCATGAAGTGTTTTGAGAGGCCTGTCATGAGGCACATCAAGACCCTGGTACCCCACTCACTGGACTCTCAGCAGTTCGCGTATCGTCCTAACTGTTCGACAGACAACACCATCGCCACCACCCTCCACCTGGCTTTCACCCACCTGGACAAAAAAGACACGTACGTTCGAATGCTGTTCATAGACTTCAGCTCAGCATTCAACACAATAATTCCTCAGCACCTGATTGGAAAGCTGAAACTGCTGGGCCTGAACACCTCCCTCTGCAACTGGATCCTAGACTTCCTGACTGGGAGACCTCAGTCAATCCGGATTGGGAGCAGCATCTCCAACACCATCACACTGAGCATGGGGCTCCCCAGGGCTGTGTGTTCAGTCCACTGCTGTTCACTCTGTTACGTACCCCGTAACTGGGTCACTTACCAGCAAAGATAGAGAGGTCCGTTGAAGTCTAATGGTACTATTTTTTTAACAGTATTTATTGATAAAAAGACACAAAATAATATTAATGCAAACATACAGATAATATACTTCGTCAATACTAACTCTAAAAGTGCAGGTATAGTAATTAATCAATAAGAAATAGCTCTATCGTTGTCTAGGGGATAATGTATTGTCCGATGGAAATATAAAAGTCACTGTCATTCAAGCTGCAGCTCTTTGGGTTTAAGAGAGACGGTTTTAAACTTGCCCAGGTCTTTTATGATGCCAGTCCTTTGAGTCGGGGGAGTTGATTTCCCCGTTGCTAGCTAAAAGCCATTTTCCATGGTTCCAGCCACCAGTCCCAAGCAATGGAACTGAACGCACGTGGCCTCCTTCAAATGGCTTCCCGCTATTATGGGATCGCTAGCTTTTCTTCTGGTGCGTCTGAGGGGCTGTTCCTACAGACCCTCTTTTATCCTGACTCACAGGGTCGAAGATGTCAATCAGGTTGGGGTGATATGATCTCTTTCTCACCCAGCCCACTTTGCCTGAGGGCGTCCACGTAGCATAGCATCTCAATCCACAAATGTGTCTCCAAGAGACAATGGCCATGTCCTGTAGTTTTACATCGCCGGGGAACGAGGCATTTCCTGGGTCCCCTGACCCAACCCAATAGTGATCTTGCGATTCTCACAAAGGAGGGGGCTGCAGGCATAACTCCCCCTTTCTTCAACGCATTTTTGCCGGCGGTTAAAACGAAGTAGTACAGAGTCTTACAGGACTGTGGAATCTACCACAATACAAAAGCTTTTCCTTTTCACTACCGAGTAATACAGTTATACATCCAATTCAGCATCCAAACAGTTAACGATTACAGTGTCACTTCCTTTAATAGCTTAACATCTTGTACCTTACTAAAGTCTTATAGCACAGGGGCGCCGCAGGGAACCGTACTCTCTCCGGTCCTGTTCACCCTGTACACATCAGACTTCCAATATAACTCAGAGTCCTGCCATGTGCAGAAGTTTGCTGATGACACGGCCATAGTGGGGTGTGTATGGAATGGACAGGAGGAGGAGTATAGGAAACTGATACAGGACTTTGTGATATGGTGCAACTCAAACTACCTGCGTCTCAATATCACCAAGACCAAGGAGATGGTGGTGGACTTTAGGAGATCTAGGCCTCATATGGAGCCAGTGATCATTAATGGAGAATGTGTGGAGCAGGTTAAGACCTACAAGTATCTGGGAGTACAGTTAGACGAGAAGCTTGACTGGACTGCCAACACAGATGCCTTGTGCAGGAAGGCACAGAGTCGAATGTACTTCCTAAGAAGGTTGGTGTCATTCAATGTCTGTAGTGAGATGCTGAAGATGTTCTATAGGTCAGTTGTGGAGAGCGCCCTCTTCTTTGTGGTGGCGTGTTGGGGAGGAAGCATTAAGAAGAGGGACGCCTCACGTCTTAATAAGCTGGTAAGGAAGGCGGGCTCTGTCGTGGGCAAAGTACTGGAGAGTTTAACATCGGTAGCTGAGCGAAGGGCGCTGAGTAGGCTACGGTCAATTATGGATAACTCTGAATATCCTCTACATAGCACCATCCAGAGACAGAGAAGCAGTTTCAGTGACAGGTTACTATCGATGCAATGCTCCTCAGACAGGATGAAGAGGTCAATACTCCCCATTGCCATTAGGCTTTACAATTCAACCGCCAGGACTTAAGAACTTTTTTAAAAGCTATTATTAATGCTTTTTGAGATGGTGATTTAGATGCATATCATATTTTTTTTTTACTGAGTTAAGTATTGTATGTAATTAGTTTTGCTACAACAAGTGTATGGGACATTGGAAAAAAAGTTGAATTTCCCCATGGGGATGAATAAAGTATCTATCTATCTATCTATCTATCTATCTATCTATCTATCTATCTATCTATCTATCTATCTATCTATCTATCTATCTATCTATCTATCTATCTATCTATCAACAGACTTCAATTTAATAACCACCTATTTTTTTTTTATTTCCTCCCCTCAGCGACAAAACTAAGGAGTTGTGATCTTAGCTTGCGTGCGTCTACAAAAGTTTATGTAAATACTAATCTTACGGTCGTTTTCAAACTTAACAGGCAGGCTTCCAGGAGGTTGTCTTTATTATTCACATGCTTTGTCGAAATCCCGTACAATCAGCTTTTCTATTTAAAAATGGCGTCCCCATTAACCGTCGCCTCTTTTCCGGTGAGTTCCCACGTGGGGAACTTGGGTAATTTGGCAAGGTAAACTCCCGCCCGCCTCTTTCATAGGGGTTATTTTATCAACACCGTGTCCCAAACTTAGACCATTTCCACCCAATTCTTTAATTTTACACAGGTGGCTAACCCTCTCGTCAGGACCCTTCAGGCTATTGGTTTTTAATTCGAACTCTTTGTTCAAGCAGTATTTCAAATTCAGCCTCTTCACACCACATTCTGGAATAACAATAGCGTGGGGGGCCCCACCATCTCCCGGCTTAGTCTGTAAGCGATCTGCAGGGTTTAAAATTTCTTCATTCAAGTTGTGAACTACAGATTTCCCGTTTCCTTCAATAATAATATTTATCTCCCCATTTTTGAGCTCCGCATTAACTTTCAACACATCTTCGAGCACAAACACCTGGGAACTCTCACTTCCCACTATTACCAAGGTTAACCCTTTCTTCACTGAACCATGTCTATCTGACCCAAAAGGATGGCCGTCTCGTTCAGCTGAATCAAATACCTCAGACTTTTTCTGAGCTCCGTTACTAGGTTCAGTACCACGTGCATCCCCATCTTGGACACACTCAAACGGGACATTTGCCTCTTCCAGGCTTTCAATACCCGTACCCAGTCCAAATTCTAAATTCCCCTGATTCTCCCAGCTGCTGTCTGGGCAACTCCCTTCCGGAGTAAACTCAACCCCGCGGGCTGAAACAACCTCATCTGCCAACCCAGCAGACTTCTTCAAGGCAAGAGCACCCTTTTCATCTAGGACTGCCCTGATTTCATTATCGGGAACACCTTTAGAATTTTCAACTTCTTCAAACAGTTCTGCCAAACCGGACAGATCATCCCTGTCCAACTCTGGACCTCTTAACCACTCTAACGGTTCCTCATCTTTATTTTCTGCCTCTAGAACCTTTCTCCTCGCTAAGGGAAGATCTACCTCCTCTCCCTTACCCTCTTTCACTTTACTACTCTTCGTGTTACCACCCTCTAAACCCTCGTGGTACAGGGTCGGTAAAAACGTCTCGGCCAAATCGAAACTGGCCAGATTTAAACTGCTCTCATTCTCAGCTGCCTCTCTCGACATGCTGCGAGTGACCGCACATGCGGGATAGCTCTTGGAATCTAGGGGCAGAGCCTCAACACTCACAGGCTGTTTTGTCAGCGTCATGGCTGCCCAAACCTTACCACCGGCTAAATCGTTACCAAGAAGGACGTCCGCGTCAGTTCTCAGGAATTCTGATCGCACCCCTATTTCAACTGTTCCAGATACCAGCTCACAATCCATAATGACCTTATGTAAGGGCACCATTTCTGTCCCTTTACTTATTCCTTTCACAGCTACCATTCTCGTCTTGCGACCAAACTCTAGTACCTTACTGCTGATCAATGACAGCTCGGCCCCCGTGTCTCTCCAGATCCGTACAGGAACTGGTGTGTCCCCCTTCCTCACAGACACGGTTCCGTGTGACAGACAAGTCTCAGACCCTTCTCGTACTCTGTCTACCCGGGGTTCTCTTGTCAATTTACTGATTACCACGGCACATCCGATAGGGACTGCTGCTTTCCCTTTTCCTGTCTCTTTCCTCGGAGCAAAGCACCGAGATGCAAAATGCCCGCTCTTCTCACAATTAAAACAGGTCAAGCCTGGAAATCTCTGTCCATCTGGCCTTTCCCCCTCAACCTTACCACTAGCTCCCAGCGGGACCTCTGCCTCAGCCGGCGGACTTTCTCGATCGTTCCCACGGTCTCTCGGGATCTTTTATTCGAGGAAAACTTTGTCTTGTGGGTTAGGGCATATTCATCTGCGAACCTAGCAAATTCTGAGATGGACTTATTCGGCTTCTCATTCAAATACATCCGGATATCCTCCGAAACACAACCTTTAAATTCCTCAATCAGAATTAACTCCCTGAGACGTCAGTAATCCTCGTCCACTACTTCTGCGGTGCACCAACGGTCCAAGAGCACACCCTTCTCATAGGCAAACTCGGTATACGTCTGATTTCACCCTTTCTTTAAATTTCTAAACTTCTGTCTATACGCCTCAGGTACTAGCTCATAACTCTGGAGAATGGCCGCCTTTACTTTGCCATAACTCTCCTCCTCTTCCTCCTCCATGGACAACGCCGTATATGCCCCCCGCTGTGCCTTCCCTTTTAACACACTTTGTAACAACGCCACCCACTGTTCTCTGGGCCACTTCTGATTCACTGCCACCTTTACAAAAAGCAAGAAATGACTATCAACATCCGTCTCCTCGAACGGAGGTACTAACCTCAACTCCCGACTAACATTAAACCGCTCCTCTCGGTCTGACCCCTGAACTCACTGTTCTTGCCTTAACTTCTCCATCTCCAAGTCATGTTTCCTCTGTTTCTCTGCCTCCCTCTCCTTCTCAGCTGCTTCCAGCTGTTTTAACTGAAGTTCATGCTCTCTTTGCTTCTCAGCTCTGTCCTGCTCCCGTTTCACCTCTAACTCTTTTAGCTGGAGCGCATGCTCCCTTTCTTTCTCCTTCTCGGCCCGCTCTAACTCCTTCTCTCTCTCTCTCTCGGCTCTTTCTTTCTCCTTCTCGGCCCGCTCTAACTCCTTCTCTCTCTCTCTCTCTCGGCTCTTTTTTTCTCCTTCTCGGCTGCTTCCAGCTGTTTTACCGTAATTTCATGTTCCAACCTTAATTTCTCCAACTCTAACTGAGCCGTCCCACTAGCTGGTACCTTTTCAGGGATATTTTTCAATACCTCAGCTGTAAACACATTCTTCCCAATATAATACTGAGTTATTGCCCTTCGCACCTCCCGTTTTTTCATTGACAACCTCACCTCTGCGAGGTTTAACCCCTTCGCCAAATTTATCAAGTCTGATTTGGTGGCCGCCTCCAGCGCCTCCAGAGTCGGGTTTTCTATAAATTCCCCCACGTCCATCTTTGCTGGTTTCCCGTCTGGCTACCTGCGTAACCAGATCCAAGTTTGGACTTACAAGCCCGATTCACTGGCCCTCCAATTTGGTATCAAATCCTGGGATGAGAACCCCAATTGTTACGTACCCTGTAACTGGGTCACTTACCAGCAAAGATAGAGAGGTCCGTTGAAGTCTGATGGTACTATTTTTTTAACAGTATTTATTGATAAAAAGACACAAAATAATATTAATGCAAACATACAGATAATATACTTCATCAATACTAACTCTAAAAGCACGGGTATAGTAATTAATCAATAAGAAATAGCTCTATCGTTGTCTAGGGGATAATGTATTGTCCGATGGAAATATAAAAGTCACTTTCATTCAAGCTGCAGCTCTTTGGGTTTAAGAGAGACGGTTTTAAACTTGCCCGGGTCTTTTATGATGCCAGTCCTTTGAGTCGGGGGAGTTGATTTCCCCGTTGCTAGCTAAAAGCCGTTTTCCATGGTTCCAGCCACCAGTCCCAAGCAATGGAACTGAACGCACGTGGCCTCCTTCAAATGGCTTCCC
The DNA here is from genome assembly GCF_048418815.1 of Hemitrygon akajei. Classification (NCBI taxonomy): domain Eukaryota; kingdom Metazoa; phylum Chordata; class Chondrichthyes; order Myliobatiformes; family Dasyatidae; genus Hemitrygon; species Hemitrygon akajei. Next base: position 63,856,384 of record NC_133133.1, read on the forward strand.
GCTATTACGGGATCACTAGCGTTTCTTCTGGTGCGTCTGAGGGGCTGTTCCTACAGACCCTCTTTTATCCTGACTCACAGGGTCGAAGATGTCAATCAGGTTGGGGTGATGCGATCTCTTTTCTCACCCAGCCCACTTTGCCTGAGGGTGTCCACGTAGTATAGTATTTCAGTCCACAAATGTGTCTCCAAGAGACAATGACCATGTCCCGTAGTTTTACATCGCCGGGGAACAAGGCATTCTGCACGTCTCTCTCTCATTTCCTGGGTCCCCTGACCCAACCCAATAGTGAACTTGTGATTCTCACAAAGGAGGGGGCTGCAGGCATAACAACTCTGCTGACCCACGACTGTGCTGCAACACTCACCTTGAACCACATCATCAAGTTTGCCGATGACACAACCGTGGTGGGTCTCATCAGCAAGAACGACGAGTCAGCTTACAGAGAGGAGGTGCAGCAGCTAACGGACTGGTGCAGAGCCAACAACCTGTCTCTTAATGTGAACAAAACAAAAGAGATGGTTGCTGACTTCAGGAGGGCACGGATCGACCACTCCCCGCTAAACATCGACGGCTCCTCGGTGGAGATCGTAAAGAGCACCAAGTTTCTTGGTGTTCACCTGGCGGAGAATCTCACCTGGTCACTCAACACCAGCTCCATAGCAAAGAAAGCCCAGCAGCATCTCTACTTTCTGCAAAGGCTGAGAAAAGTCCATCTCCCACCCCCCCCACCCCCCCCCCCCATCCTCATCACATTCTACAGGGTTTGTATTGAGAGCATCCTGAGCAGCTGCATCACTGCCTGGTTCGGGAATTGCACCATCTCGGAGCGTAAGACCCTGCAGTGGATAATGAGGTCAGCTGAGAAGATCATTGGAGTCTCTCTTCCCACCTTTACAGACATTTACACCACACGCTGCACCCGCAAAGCTAACAGCATTGTGAAGGATCCAATGCACCCCTCACACAAACTCTTCTCCCTCCTGCCATCTGGCAAAAGGCACAGAAGCATTCAGGCTCTCACAACCAGACTGTGCAACAGCTGCTTCCCTCAAGCCATCAGACTCCTCAAAACCCAGAGTCTAGACTGACGTCTACATCATTTATTATTATATTGAAATTTGTCCTCTACTGTGCCTATTGTCTTGTTTATTATTGATTTATTTATTAATTAATTTATTTATTTATTGTACTGCCTGCACTGTTTTGTGCACTTTAGGTAGTCCTGTGTAGGTCGATAGTCTAGTGTAGCCTTGAGTTGTCTCACATAGTCTAGTGTAGTTTTGTATTGTTTCATGTAGCACCATGGTCCTGGAGGTAAGTTGTTTCGTTTTTACTGTGAACTGTACCAGCAGTTTATTGTCGAAATGGCAATAAAAAACGACTTGACTTGACTGGAGCATGCAGGGTCTGATTTTTCAATTCTTTATGAGCCTCTTAACTCTTTTCTTTCTTCTATGCTTGCTTTCTTCTGGGTTATTCTATGTCTCCTGCTTTTCACTCTGCCAGAGATGTTCTACATGTTAATTACTGTTTACATAAAAGTTCTTTGGCATTATTTCATATTTTTCCGGTCAGCAATCTGAGATATTATCTTTGTTTCTTCCTTCACACATGCAGCCTGAATGTCTAAGCAAACCTTTTTCTGGAGGAGGTGTAAATAACAGAATTATTCCTAGAAGATTCTTTCTGAAATAAATAGGAGAAGACCAGTGGTTAGGATCTATTATTGACTGTTCATTGTACAAATTCTGCTGACGACAAAACAATCATCATGGAGGAGTTGACAACTATTAGTTGAAAATATGAAGACAATAAAGTAAATAAGCAAAGAACCTTTGACTTCTACAATGAAAATTTGAAAAAAATTAAACAAATTTTTTCACGAGGCACTTGTATTCTTTTCTGGACTCATTATTGAGAGTGGTATTTCACAGGCCTTTATTTGTTGGGTTTGCCATTGTGTTTTCAGGGACTAGATGGTTAAGTTGCTAAGTTGTTGTAGCTCTTACAGGTCAACAAAGCAAGTAGGTAGCCAATGAGGTGGGATGAGAGAAGTGTTGGTAATTTAGTAGTTGTTCGAGCTGGCTGAACTCAGGGGTGTAGAGGGTAGGATTGATATGTTTGACACTTGAAGAGGAGAATGCAGAATATGAATTAGAAATGCCACTTTTAAATGGCGATGGACATGAGTTGGGAATGGAAATTGTATGGCAGCTTTTTATCAGCTGGCAGAGACAAAAAGAGCTAATGACTCTGCCATATATTGTTATAATACCAATACAGTATTAGGTAATTCATTCATATTCAATCCAGTAAATTATACTTGAGTTGCTTTCACCTGCTACTTTTATATTACAGTTCTTTAACACATTTAGTTTTTACCTCTTGGTTAATTGTCAGCTTATTTCAAAACTTTATGCCATTAAAAAAATCAAATATGTGTGATGCTGTCTAATAAATTCCACTTTATTTATAGCCAATGATAATCCAAAAGCAATACTGATTGTAATGAAGTTTACTGTTAATTAGATATGATTTTCTTTCTGTTTGTTTAAGGCCTTTCAACAATGCAGACAACTATATAGTAAGTATTTCTATCAACAGAGTGTAATTTTAATAATAAGCTAAAATTAACATAATGATCATTACGGTGAAAAGACGAGAGTTGCTACTCTGTCAAATATGCAACTATGTCTAAGGAATACTCATTTCATTATAACAAGACACATTATTGAAATGCAATTTACTAAAAGATGAAAGATTTATTCAAGGGATGTGAAGCACAGGTGGACATACACAAAAATGTTTTATTATATATGTTCATGCAATGTTTAAATAAATTTTCAAGGTGAATGGAAGCACACACTAATACTAATCCAGTTATTGAAAACATACAGTGGCTTATTGCTGATGATGGGTCATTTACTTAAGCAGGAATATAATGCACATTTGGAACAGTGACAAGGCATTTATAATAGATATTCAAACTGCTAGATGCAAAGGGTCTAATTTTATAAATATCATTTTGTTCCTCATTTTAATCATATGTTTTCTTTTTAGCACTGGATCAAATTGATTTTCAGGATCCAGGATTGATAGTAAAATGCTGACTATTTAATTATGTGTTTGTCCATAGTTATAGAAGCTCATTATTACAAATGCAAGTTCAAAAAACTGCAAGTTGTATTTTGATAGATTTTCAGTATGTGTGTGTTATGTATTGGCTATTGCTGTATTAAAAAGAGCACCATTGAAAATTAGAGTTTTATTCTCAAAAACAGGATAACCCAAACACCATTTGGGTACTGTGCCTGTTTTAACATCTACACTGAGCCTGAAAATCTGAATCTATTGCAAATTGCCAATGTCAATCAAAATTTACAGAAGCTACATTTGTCACATGTTTATGGGCTAATGTTATTAATCTGGCTACTAAACAAATTTTGTATGAAGAAATATCGCACATATTTTTATTTTAGAGATGTACCGCCTAACTTCATATGGCAAAATAATTTGGAAGGAACTGTTTCATTCTTGGTTTATTTTCATTTAGAGTACTATTGGTTCCTTTGAGTTTTTTTGTCCCTGTGCCATCATTCAAACTATTTCAATGGCAGAACAAATCAATCTTTGTGGCATAAACATAACCATATATGAAAGAGTTCACACAACATCCTTTAAAGTGGTATTTCAACAGATGCATCAATCTGATGCTCATTTTCAATCGAGTTGAAATTTTCCTTCCATTTTTCCCTTGCTGTGATTTTAGCAAAAATAGTCGCTGTAAAATTAGGACAATGCAGCATCTAAACACATTTGCCTTTTCAATGCTGGTCTTTGGACATGCTTTTGCTAAACATTTATTTTTATGCTTTTCAAGATTACACGTTAGTCCAACATTTGGAAATCTCCCTCGGCTTTTGGCGTTCATTACAAGAATCATGCAGGGCTCACTAAACTATGATGCAGTAATAGGCAGAATAAAGCTTTGTATTCTATCCAATCAACAAGCCAACACTCCAAAATCAGATGAGTGCCCTATGTTGCACCAGTAGAGCATTTTCAATACAAACCTGCAGTTCTAATGACTGAAATGAGATTGGAAATTTAGAATGAACCAGTGCCAAATTAAGGTGGCTTTGTTGGTGTTGTATTCAGTCCCATAAGTGATTGACATTTATTTCACATAGCTAGCATAATAATCCACTCCCATTGTGTCCCACTGAGCATCTGTTGTTTCCACAGCAACATGTTATGCTGAATGGATTTTCACCTCTGGGGACAATTTGAATTTCTTTCCACCTGCTGAGAATCTGACAGAATGGATTGTCATCCCATTGCACAGCCCGCCATAGTGTTAGGCCTTTGAAAGTAATAGGACATTGAAAGTATGGCAACTAAAGCAGCTAGGATTCTGGAGGAAGTGTGCACAAAAGTGAGAAAGTTATGTTGGACCTACATAAAGTTCTGGGTAAAGTCATAGCTTGCCTGAAGTAATGAGCAAATACTGTAAGGCAGCATCCATTACTACATGAAACAGAATTGCTTTTGATTGAAGACCCTGCATCAGAAATATTGATGAAAGGACTTTGATCAAAATGTTAACTCTATGTCCCTTTGCTCAGATGCTTTCTGACTTGTTGAGTATCTTTTGCTTTTTTGTGGGTTTTATTTTAGATTTTCAGAATCTGCAGTGCTCTGAAACATCAGTTCACTTAGTTCAGTTCTCAGCACCTCACATTCAGAAGGGTGAAAAAGGCTCAGAGAAAATGCACAAAAGGTTTATTGGAATGCTTTCACTGACGAAGCATTACACAACAAAACAATAGATTGGAAAGACTGGAATTGTCGTCCAGAAAGCAAAGAAAATTGAGAGGACACACACAAAATGCTGGAACAATTCAGTAAGTCAGACAACACTTCATCTGTGAGTCTGTCAGGGTCATCTATTGTATCCAATGCTCCGGGTATGTCTTCCTCTACATCAGTGAGACCCAACACAGATTGAAGTACTGCTTTGTCAAGCACATTAGGTCAAATGGCAGAATCTCCCAGTGGCTACCCATTTCAATTTGACTTCCTCAGCAAGTCAGGCAGCTTTTTACCTCTTCCACTATCTCCTCCCAGCATCATACTTCATCACCCTACCCCACCCACCTACATTCCTCCTTGCCCAGTCTCACCTATTCACTGGCAGTTGGTACTTGTTCCCCTCCACGATATTCTTCGAGCATAGAACAGAGAACGGAGAACAGTACAGCACAGGAATAGGCCCTTCAGCCCACAATGTTGTGCCAAACCAATTAAATATGTAATGAAATGGCCAGCTAAACCAATCCTTCCAATAACCTCATATTCATTTGCCTATTTAAAATGTTTCCAATGTATCTACCTATACCACCACCCCATCCAACACATTCCAGGCACCCACTTTGTTTTAAAAACAATCTTGCCCCTCACATCTCCTTTAAAATTACCACTTCTCCTTTAAATGCATGCCCTCTGGTATTAGACATGTCAACCCTACGAAAAGGGTACTGGCTCTTTACTCCATCTATGCCTCTCATAATCTTATAAAACTCTATCAAATCTCCCCTCAGACTCCACCACCCCAATGAAAACAACACAAGTTTATCCAACCACTCTTTATACTGCATGCTCTCTAATCCTGGCAGCATTGTGGTAATCTTCTTCTGCGTTGCCTAAAGTCTTGACATAACTTCTGATAATGCAGTGACCAGAAATGTATGCAGTACTCCAAGTGTGGCCTAACTTAGATCTTTATACATCTACTGACCTTTGAACTCAATGCATCGACTAATAAATACAAGTATGCCATATGTCTTGTTAACCAGCCTAACAACCTGTGTAGCCACACGTCTTATTGTAGTTTCTGCCCCTTTCCTTTCCATTCCTAATCCTACGTGTATCAACACCATCGTCTAATGTTTGTTTAATCTATGTTCTCGGCAAGTAGATTAGTGGAATGGGAATGTAGCAATTCAAAATTAAGACTCCTAGTCAAAGTTACAAGTAAATTTATTATCAAAATATGTATATGTCAGCATATAATACCATGAAATACATTTTCTCGGAGGCATTCACAATAGAACAAAGAAATACAATAATTAAAATACATCAAAGACAGACAAATAACCAATGTGTAAAAGAAGACAATTTGTGCAAATACAAAATAAGTAACAAAGTAAGCATGTAAATAAATAAATACATAATGTAGAGGACGAGTTGTAGAGTTCTCGAAACTGTGTGCATAGGTTGTAGAATCAGTCCAGAGTTGAGATAGGTGAGTTATCCGTGCTGTTTCAAGAGCCTGATGGTTGAACTGTAATAACTGTTCCTGAAGAGAACCATACAACATTCTGTAACTACAGTATGTCACTCACAACATGTATTTAGAAATCTGAAATTAATTAAAAGGAAATGCTGGGAATGCTCATTGGTCAGGCAGCATCTATGAAGAGAGAATAGTTTTTCAGACTGGGAAAAGTTAGAAATAAAACAAGATTTTAACTTCAGTGAAAGGGAGTAGAAGGAGTACAGAAGAAGGTTTATGATGGGATGGAGACAAGGAGAGACTGAATAACACAACTGAAAAAGGAATTGAAGATATATTTAGAAGAGTTGTAACTAGATATGAGAGCGCAAATACAGAATGCTAGAAATGTGAGGAGTAAGACTAGTATGGATATATGTCTGATAATACACAAAAGTGAAAGATTATTTTCCCTTTTGTTACTCAGTTCATAAATATCATTGAAGACAGTGAGGTCCCAGATAAACAACACAACAAAATGCTGGAATAACTCAGCAGGCCAGGCAACGTCTATGAAAAAGAGTACATTTGATGTTTTGGGCCAAAACCATGAACCATCTAGGCCTGAAATGTTAACTGTACTCTTTTCCATAGATGCTGCTTGGTGTGCTGAGATCCTCCAGCATTTTGAGTGTGTTGGTTGGATTTCCAGCATCTGCAGATTTTCTCTTGCTTGTGAGAGATAGCTACATTAGATCTGAGCTCAGAACCTATGAAACAAATCCTCAGGGCAATTCATAGCATAGTAAGTCATGCTATGAAACAGCATAGTGAGTCATGGCTTCATTCACCGCTCAGTAAACAACGGATCTTCAGACCATGTGCATGTTCAGGACCCAATTTAAATGGGTTAATGTTGACACAATCCATCAGAATCACTACCTTTAGTGCACAAGATTTGATCCAGTATAATCAGAACTAAATTCCTAATTTGCAACTTTGCAAATTAAGTACACATTTTTAGAACCTGCTGGGAAATATCAGCAGCTCTTCGCTGAATTACATTCATCCCACTTATTTGTCTTAGTGCCTATAGCCTGTTCAGATAAAAATTATTTTCTGTCCTTTTAAACTTATGTTGGACATTGTAGCAGCTCCTGTGCAGGAAGTCAAAAACAAAGAGTTCAGAGTGGGGGTGGAAAAGTATACAGTGCTTATGTTAAAAAATAATCCTACAAAGCATAATGATTAAATAATTGTGGTTTTTTTCTAATTTGCATCCAATTATCAATAACTGCAGTGTTCCTAAGTGATAATATTTCCCAGGAATTGTCTAAGCCACTGCTAGTGTGTTCAAAGTAATAAATTAGTGGCTATTCCAAAATGCTAGAAGAGGCAGGAAGTACAGGATATGGGTCACTTCCAAACAGTATTCACATTCTGAATTGTTGGTTCAACAAGGAGTTGTTATTATATTTACTTGTAAAAAAATCAAATGATTTTTAAAGAGATCCAAAAGAAATGCACTTTGAGTTGAACTTGTTTTCAAAATTCACTGAGCATCTGAAGGCAAGATAAAGATTGAACCCATGGTTGAACTTAATGACCTTATACCAGTACATTTAAAGATCAAAGATACAACCACTCTGAAATGACTGCACAGTGATTCCTCATTCTTCCATCTGTTCAGTAACCAGTTGAACATATGCTGTCTTGCTTCGACTTCTGAGGGCACACTTAATTTCAAAATCACTCTGACAAGCCCCATGAATCTTTTGATTTATTGCTTGAAGGATTAGACTGCAGACACTCCTATACAATATAAAGAAGCATTTGCAGTTTCAGGTACCTGAGAACCACGAAGGACTAAAAATCTGCAATGTATTAATAGAATATTCAATGCTTTTCTTTTGAGACTTTAATTAGTACATCACTGATACCTACGCTATTCTTCATTTGATGTAATTTGTTATTAAATTTGTACTGAACATGTGGAAATGAAATAGCAAGCTAATGCTGTGAATTGCCAAGGTTTCCCGCTTTCTTGAAGTTTTCTGGTTAATGAACAAAGACTGTCTGGAACATGATTTCCACTGTAAATTTATTTGAGCTGGGCCACAAATGTATAGACTTATTCTTGAGAATGATGAGCTATTCAGATAGATTTCTGATTGATTCATCCAGATTGCCTCTACTGCTATTTTATTCTTCTCCCCTATCCCGATCCTCTTTTTGCTGTCTTCATGCTTCAATCTTATCAGCTAATCACTGGAGAATTTGAAGTATTTGAATTGAAACCTGAGGATATGAGGGCAAAGAAGAAGTAGTACAGAAGAAGAATTGAGGCCTTGAGCAGCTCAGATTGAATTGTGGGCAGGCTTGAGGAGTTGAAATGTATATTCCATTTCCTATTTCCTCATATTAATTGGTTTTGTGTTCCTGTTATTCTAAAATGTTAACCCTGGGCAGATGCTAATGATCAGGGACAACTCATTCTACCGGAGTGATTTTCAAGCTTTTTATTGGGTGCTCACTTTACACCATAGACCATAAGACCATAGTCAGTGGAGCAGAGTTAGGCCATTCAGTCCATCAATTCTGTTCCACCATTCCATTATGGCTGATCCTGGATTCCACTCAACCCCATACTCCTGCTTTCTTGCATTTGATGCCTTGACCAATCAGAAAACTATCAATTTTCATTTTAAATATACCCACAGTCTTGGCCTCCACAGCTGAATGTGGCAGAGCATTCCACAGGTTCACTACTCTCTGGCTAAAAGGATTCCTCCTTACCTCTGTTCTGAAGGGTCACCCCTCAATTTTAAGGCCATGCCCTCTAGTTCTGGACACCCTCACAAGAGGAAGTATACTCTCCACATCCACCTTATCTACACCTTTCAACATTCAGTATGTTTCAATGAGATTTCCCCCATTCTGCTAAATTCCAGTCGGTACAGGCCCAAAGCTCCCAAACGCTTCTCATATGTTAACCCCTTCATTCCTGGAATAATCCTCGTCAACCTCCTCTGGGCTCTCTCCAATGTCAACGCACTCTTTCTTAGATATGGGGTCTAAAACTGTTGACAATACCTCAAGTGTGGCCTAACTAGTGTCTGATAAAGCCACAGCATTATACCCTTATTTTTAGCTTCTATTCCCTTTGAAATGAATGTCAACATTGCATTTCTCGTCTTTGCCATAGAGTCAGCCTGTAAATTAACCTTCTGGGAGACTTGCACAACGAATCCTAAGTCCCTTTACAACTCTGATGTTTGATTTTTCTCCCTATTTAGATAATAGACTGGGCATTGGTTTCTTTAACCAAAATCCATTATCATCCATTTCACAACACTCCATTTCATCTACACAAACAAAATACTGGTGGAACACAGCAGACCAGGCAGCATCTATAAGGAGAAGCACTGTTGACGTTTCGGGCTGAGACCCTTAGTCAGAACTAACTGAAAGGAAAGATACTAAGGGATTTGAAAGTAATGGGGGGAGGGGGAAATGCAAAATGATAGGAGAAGACCGGAGGGGGTGGGATGAAGCTAAGAGCTGGAAAGGTGATTGGCGAAAGTGATACAGAGCTGGAGAAGGGAAAGGATCATGGGACGGGAGGCCTCGGGAGAAAGAAAGGGGGAGGGGGGAGCACCAGAGGGAGATGGAGAACAGGCAGGGTGATGGGCAGAGAGAGAGAGAGAGAAAAAACAAACAACTAAATATGTCAAGGATCGGGTAAGCAGGGGAGGAGGGGCATTAATGGAAGTTAGAGAAGTCATTGTTCATGCCATCAGGTTGGAGGCAACCCAGCTGGTATATAAGGTGTTGTTCCTCCAACCTGAGTGTGGTTTCATCTTGACAGTAGAGGAGGCCATGGATAGACATATCAGAATGGGAATGGAATGGGGAATTAAAATGTGTGGCTACTGGGAAACCCTGCTTTCTCTGGTGGACAGAGCGTAGGTGTTCAGCGAAACGGTCTCCCAGTCTGCGTCAGGTCTCACCAATATATAAAAGGCCACACCGGGAGCACCGGATGCAGTATACCACACCAGCCAACTCACAGGTGAAGTGTCGCCTCACCTGGAAGGACTGCCTGGGGCTCTGAATGGTGGTGAGAAGGGGATAGCATTTTTGCAAGAGACAGGGTGGGAAGAGGAATAGTCCAGGTAGCTGTAAGTGTCTGTAGGCTTATAGTAGATATCAGTAGATAAGCCATCTCCAGAGATGGAGACAGAAAGATCAAGAAAGGGGAGGGAGGTGTCGGAAATGGACCAGGTAAATTTGAGGGCAGGGTGAAAGTTGGAGGCAAAGTTAAAGAAGTCAACAAGCTCAGCATGCGTGCAGGAGGCAGCACCAATGCAGTCGTCTCATGTGAAATCAATGTTTCATTTCTTTCCCTAACCCCCACTTTCTGCTTCTCCCAGGGATCACTCCCTACGTGACTCCCTTGTCCACTCATCCCCCCCATCCCTTCCCACCGATCTCCCTCCTGGCACTTATCCTTGCAAGTGGAACAAGTGCTACACCTGCCCTTACACTTCCTCCCTCACCACCATTCAGGGCCCCAGACAGTCCTTCCAGGTGAGGCGACACTTCACCTGTGAGTCGGCTGGTGTGGTATACTGCGTCCGGTGCTCCCGGTGTGGCCTTTTATATATTGGTGAGACCCGACGCAGACTGGGAGACCGTTTCACTGAACACCTACGCTCAGTCCGCCAGAGAAAGCAGGATCTCCTAGTGGCCATACATTTTAATTCCACATCCCATTCCCATTCTGATATGTCTATCCATGGCCTCCTCTACTGTCAAGATGAAGCCACACTCAGGTTGGAGGAACAACACCTTATATACCGGCTGGGTAGCCTCCAACCTGATGGCATGAACATTGACTTCTCTAACTTCCATTAATGCCCCTCCTCACCTTCTTACCCCATCACTGACATATTTAGTTGTTTGTTTGTTTTTTCTCTCTCTGCCTGTTCTCCATCTCCCTCTGGTGCTCCCCCCTCCCCCTTTCTTTCTCCTTAGGCCTCCCGTCCCATGTTCCTTTCCCTTCTCCAGCTCTGTATCACTTTCGCCAATCACCTTTCCAGCTCTTAGCTTCATTCCACCCCCTCCGGTCTTCTCCTATCATTTTGCATTTCCCCCTCCCCCCACTACTTTCAAATCTCTTACTATCTTTCCTTTCAGTTAGTCCTGACGAAGGGTCTCGGCCCGAAACGTCGACAGTGCTTCTCCTTATAGATGCTGCCTGGCCTGCTGTGTTCCACCAGCATTTTGTGTGTGTTGTTTGAATTTCCAGCATCTGCAGATTTCCTCATGTTTACTCTATTCCAACTGCCACTTTTTTGCAATGTGAAAGTAACAGTCCCAATACTGACCACTAAGGACCACTACTAGTCACTGGCAGCCAACTAGAAAAGGCCCCCTTAATTCCCACTCACTGTCTTTTTCCTGTTCGCCATTTCTCTATCTATGCCAGTATCTTTACTGTAACGCCATGGAATTTTGTCTTGTTACGTAGCCTCATGTGTGGCAACTTATCAAATGCCTTCTGAAAATCCAAGTAAATGACATCCACTGCCTCTCCTTTTTCCACCCTGGTTGTTACTTCCTTGCAGAACTCTAACGATTTGTCAGGGAATATTTCCCTTCACAGAAACCATGTTATCTTTGATTTATTTTGTCATTAGTCTCCAAGTACCCCGAAACCACATCCTTAATAATAGACTTCAACACTTTCCCAACCACTGAGGTTAGGCTAACTGGCCTATAATGTCCTTTCTTTTACCTTCCTCCCTTCTCAAATAGTGGAGTGACATGTGCAATATTCCATGTCGGAATCAAGTTATTCTTGAAAGATCATGACTTTGGGATGTAGTCCATCTGGTCCACCTTAAGACCTTTCACTTTGCCTAGCATTTTTATCCTTTATTATTGCAATGGTACTCACTCCTGCTCCCCGACACTCGCAGACCTCTGGCACACAACTAGTGTCTTCCACAGTGAAGATTAATGCAAAGTACTTATTAAGTTCATCTGCTATTTTGTAATCCCTCATTACTACATGACCAGCATCATTTTCCAGTCATCCTATATCAACTCTCACCTCCCTTTAACTCTTTATATAACTGAAAAAAATTTAGTATCCTGCTTTATATTATTGGCTACTCTGCTCTCATATCTTTTCCCTTCTTCAGGCTTTTTTAGTTGACTTTTGTTGGATTTTAAAAACTTCTGAATTACCCAACATTCCACTCACTTTTGCTACCTTATATGCCCTTTCCTTGGCTTTTATGCAGTCCTTAACTTTTCTTGTCAGCCACAGTTGCCTACTCCTGCCATTTGAAAACTTCTTCATCTGTGGAACTTATCTATCCTGTGCTTTGTGAACTATTCCCAGAAACTTTAGCCAGCTCTGCTTTGCCGTCATCCCAATGTTCTTTCCCAATCCACTTTTGTAAGTTCCTCTCTCATGCCTCTGTAATTCTCTTTAGTCTATTGTGATGCTGCTACATCTGACTTATGCTTCTCCCTCTCAAATTGCAGTATGAATTCAATCATATTATGATCACTACCTCCTAAGGGATCATTTTCCTCCAGCTCCCTAATAAAATCTGGATTGTTACACAACACGCAATCTAAGAAAAACCTTTCCCTGAGTAGGCTCAAGCAGAATTTTTTTTTAAAAAAGCCATCTTGTAAGCATTGAATAAAATCCCTCTCTTGCAATCCAACACCAATCTGATTTTCCCAATCCCCTTGCATATTAAAGTCCCACATTACAATTGTTACATTACCCTTATAACATGGCCTTTCCAGTTCCCTTTGCAATCTCAACCCCACCTCATGGCTACTATTTTGAGGCCTATATATGATTCCCATAATATTTTTTTTTAATCCATGCAGTTTCTTAACTCCATCCACAAAGATCTAACATTCTCTAAACCTATGTCACCTCTTTCTAAAGATGTAATTCCACCTCTTATTAACAGAGCCACACCACCATCCTGCCTGTCCTTTCAGTTCAATGTTAAGCTCCCAACTATGAACTTCTTTTGGCCCACAACAGCATACCAACCAATCTCAAATTGCACCACAAGTTCATCCATCTTATTCTGACAACTAAATACATGTAAATACAGCACCTTCGGTCCTGCTTTCTCCTGGAAATCCCACATCTGAATCCAAGAATAGAACCCTGGCCCTGCAGACATACTCCCTATTCTTTCAAGAGTTAAATATGAAACAAGAAATAAGAAATAAACTTGCCTTCTTATCTCGCTTCCACCTGCTCTCGCCGAAGCCTCTTGAGTCAAAGCCTTACCACTCTGACTCAGCCCACTTTGACAATGACCGCCCCACTCGATGGTCCCTCTGTTTTTTGGAGACTGGGTTTTACAGGCTCCACTCCAGACCTGCGCGGAAATGCTTCTACTGTATCAGTGCCGCTATCCAATCAACTACAATCAAAATTGTTCACTCGGGAGACCCAATTATTACAAGAAGTTGGCTATAAATCTGTTTATATGTGCAAAGTTCAAAGCAAAATTTATTATCAAAGTATGTATATGATATGCCACCATATGTGACCCTGAGATTCTTTTCTCTCTAGGCATTCCCAGTACACCAAAGAATTACTGCATAATCAATGAAAAGCTACACACAAAAACTGACAAGAAACCAACATGCAAAAGAAGACAACTGTACAAATACCAAAATATATAATCAATTAAAAAATACTAAAAACATGAGTTGTAGAGACTGAAAGTGAGTCTATCGGTTGTGTTCAGAGATCAGCTTCATGCTGAGTTGAGTGAAGGTATCCATGTGGGTTCAGGAGCCTAGTAGTTGTAGGGTAATAACTGTTCCTTAACATGGTGATGTGGGACCTAAAGCCCCACTACCTCTTTCCTGATGACAGCAATGAGAAGAGAGCATGACTTGCATGGTGGGGTTCCTTGATGAGGGATGCTGTTTTCTTGTGGCAACGCCCCTTGTAGATGTGCTGAATAGTGGGTGAGCTTTTCCTGTGATGAACTGGACTATATTCACTAATTTTTGTGGGCTTTTCCATTGATGGGCATCGGTGTTTCCATAATAGGCCATGATGCAAGCATTTAGGATACTCTCCATTGTGCTACTAAAGATGTTTGTCAAAGATTTAGAGACATGCCGAAGCAGTGCAACTTTCAAAGAAAGAAGAAATGTTGCTATGTGATGGATATTCACTTTTCTGGAACAGGGGGACCTTATTTTTTGTCAAGCTCAGCTTTCTAAACACAACAGCTGACACTTATAAAGACCATTGTGTTGCTTTTGAATAAGTTAAACTTATAACCAACAGTTGACACTTATAAAGACCATAGTGTTGCTTTTGAATAAGTTAAACTTATAACCAATATTCTTTGTTTAGCTGCTTATCACAAATTAGAGCCAGTTTTCAGTTTTCAATGTAAAAGGCAAGCAGTAATCAACTTGAAGTTAGTAACACAGCTTTGCAAACAAGCACTGTCTATTTAACAGCCCTACTGGCCCCATAGTACCCATGTTTGGAGGAACAGTACAATGCAATGTGTTATTTAATTTGTCTTGTTTTAAAACAGAAAAGGACGTTTGCAGACCAGATTGATGTTAACACTTAGCACATCAACAGGTGATCTATTGGTATTTTGTAAGGAATGTGTACTCATGAAGTCAGTTTCATAGCATTAAGTGTGGGTACCTTGGAATGCTGTCTCTAGAAGCTTTTTTGTTTTAAAAAGTATCTGAAAGAAGATTGCATGCATATGAAGTCACCCAGTGGCAAAGAAAAAGAGTATAAATGTAGACAGCAGTACAGGCTTTTTAGAAATATGCTATGAAACATAAAGAAGTATGACAGAAACACGGGGTATTTCTGCCCTTGATGATGTAATAAATGACTAGTTCATCTGTGGCTTATGGATATGTCTTTTTAGCTCATTGAAATTGTACCTGTGTTTTGGAAATCCTTTGTGCTTTACAAATGGTTCATAATTTGGAAATCTTTTATAAGTTAGAAATCCTCTGCGAGCTTGAAATGTGTTTTAAGATTGTTGTTTGTTTTTAAATGTGTATGGCTGAAAATAAATGAACTGTGCTTTAAACTACTTTGTTAGCTGGATGTATCTTTTCCTTGGTACAGAGTGGAGGGGGGGGGGGGGGGGAAGTGGCACAAAGAGCCACTTCTCAAACAGTAGCTGTTAGCAGCTAACATTGCTGTGGAGAATAACCAGAGAAGCGATGTACTCTTTGAAAATTGTGTAGTTAAAATATAACCGCCTTTTAGTGAGAGTGCCTTTAGCTATCTATATCAGAGAGAGATTAAGGTCTTTGTCTGAGTTTAGAACGTTGTGGTCCGCAAACCCAATAACATCACAGTCATGCCTTCTTTGAAATGGAAGTTTATGTGCTGCCCAGGGCAGATTCTCTGACATGATAACATCAAGGAATTTAAAGTTACTGACTTTCTCCACCTCCAATTTTCTAATGGAACTAGATTTCTTCCTCCTGTAGTCAATAATCAGTTCTTTGGTTTTACTGACAATGACTGAGAGGTTGTTCTTGTAGCAGCATTCAATGAGATTTTCAATCTCCCTTCTATTCGCCGATTCATCACCAACTTTGCTTAAGCCAACAACAGTGGTGTCAACAGTATTAAGTATGGTGATGGAGTGTACTTGGCCTCACAGTCCTAAGTAAATAGCAAGAAGAGCAGGATGCTAAGCATGCAATCACACAATCTTGTGGTGCACCTGTGCTGATGGTGATTGTGGGGGAAATGTTGCCAAACTATACTGGCTGCAGTTTGCAAGTGAAGAAATTGTGCAACCAGCTGCACGTGGAAGGATTGAAGCATGGGTCTTAGAGCTTAAAGATTAATTTCAAGAAAATGATAGTGTAAAATGGTGAGCTATGGTCAATGAAGGACATCCCGATGTATACATTTTCACCGTCCAGTTGTCTGGAAGAAGATGGCGCCAGCAAACAATGCTCACCAAGGGTGACATCCTCAAGATGTGTCAAAAAGCAACTCCTTTCCTTCTTTTATACTTTTTTAAAAAATTTCAGATGTGGTTTTACTACTGTTGGCAGTGTGTTTTCAGGTCCATTGGGGGATCGGACATTTTGGTGACTCTGAGAGAGTACTATGAGTCTGCAAGCAAAGGGTGCAGCAAGGAGGCCAGGAAGCCTGGAGACAGGGTGGGGGCCTATGGTTGACACCATCTCTCACTGATTTCAATGATTCAAGCACGGGGGAAGACTGAACTCAAGGTGGGTGCGGAAGCGAGCAAGTGTTCAACGCCTTCCACAGTCTCTCACTTGCTGCCTTTCAAAGAGAGAGGTTAAAGATGTCAGGAAAACACCTCATCCAGTTAATTAGCACAAGTATTCAGTACTCTGCCAAGTATGCTGCCTGAGCCAATGCTTTATGTAAATTCACCCCTCCCTGAAGGATGCTCTTATTTGAGACAGAGAAACTGAAATCACAAGATTGTTGGCAGCTGTGGGCATTCGTGAAGGGGCCTCCATGTCTTGCAGGACAAAATGAGCATAAAAGGCATTGAGCTCATCTGGGAGTGAAACTTTGTTGTCACATTATTGCAGTCAACCTATTGATGCAAGAAAGAACCAGCTTTCAAAAATTTTCATACAGCACATTTATAAGGCATTGGTGAGACTGCATTTAGAGTATTGTGAGCAGTTTTGGGCCCTTATCCATAGAATAATGTGTTGGCATTGGAGAAGGTCCAGGGTCCAGAGGAAGCCCATGAGAACAATCAGAATGAAGTGGGTGGTGAAAGAGAAGCATTTGATGGCTATGGGCCTGTACTCATTGGGATTTAGAAGAATGGGTGGTAATCTCATTGAAACATAATTAAATATTGAAAGGCCTAAATAGGATGGATGAGCAGAGAATGCTGCATTTCTAATTGTGAAAGAATCTTGGACCAGAGGACACTGTCTCAGGATAGAAAGAAGTCTCTTCAGTACAGAGGTGAGGAGGATTTTTGTCAGCCAGTGCGTGATGAATCTGTGGAATTCATCACCACAGTAGGCTATGGAGAACAAGTCTTTTGGTATATTTCAAGCAGAGTTTGATAGGTTCTTGATTAGTAAGTGTCAAAGGTTACAGGGAGAGGGGGGTTGAGAGGGTTAATAAATCAGACATGAAGAAATAGAACAGATTTGATGAGCTAAATAGTCTAATTCTGCATCTATGTCTTATCATCTTTTAACCTTTAGGTCTTATGGTCTAAACAACCTCCATATATCTATTGGACATTTGAGAACATCTATTCTGAATTTATGATCCAAAGTTCCTACATCAAAGCAACATAATTAATCATTCCTCAATTAGATATTTTCCTATAGTGTCTGCTTCTATCCTTGCCCAAGGCCATGGTACAGTTCAGTATGCTGTGTCTTTTCTCCTGGTGCTTCAGTTTCCTCCCACATCCCAAATATGTATAGTTGATGATGAATTGGCCACTGAAATTGATTCTGGTGTGTAAGTGGTAGAATTTCTGGGGAAGTTGCCATTCATTGACTTTGTTGTCTCTGCATCCCAAACAAAACAGACATAGAATCTCCTTTATCTTCGCCCTTCCGTTCCCATTTTCTTAGAGTTCCTGTTTTGATATCAACATGAATTTAATGCAGCTGTTTTCAAAATGGGGTCAAAAGCCTTGGGTGAATCACAGTATGTTAAAACTTCAAAGGATGGTGTGGAAATTGCAGGTAGCTTAAACTTGAAAGACTAGCTCTGCTATCATAGATAATCTATTTAGTCCAGGTGATGTACACCCCAAGTTGCTAAAGGAAGTCAAGGGTAGAAATAACATAAAATCATTTCCAATATTTTCCTGTCCTCCCTAGATATGAAACAAGTGTGAAAAGACTGAAAGATGGTAAAAGTTTCAAGGTAGTGTGTAAGCAATATGGTGGCATTGCAGTTAGTGGAACATTTATGGTGCTAGCAATCAGTAATCAGCATTCAATTCCCATCATTGTCTGTGAAGAGTTTGTATAATCTCCCAATGGCCATGTGGACTTTCTCTGCGTGTTCAGGTTTCCATCCAAATTTCAAAGAAATACAGTTTAAGGCTAGTAGGTTGTGGGCCTGCTATGTTGGCACCAGAGGTATGGCAACACTTGTGTGCTGCCCCATGCAGATACTTGGATGTTGTTGTGACATAGTTCATCGTATATTTCGATGTCCATATAATAAAGAAAGCTAATCTTTAAAATTAATCTTTTAAAATAATTGCAGACCAACCTATTTAAAAGAGGTGGTGGGTAAAGTTTTAGAAACTACTGTATAATCAAAAAAAAAATTGCAGGCACTTGAAAGGCTGAGTTAATTAAGGAAATTGAATTTGTAAATGTTTGATCAACATCAAAGAGAGAAGGTTGATGAATGTAATAAATGTTGTCAATATAGATTTTTAGAAATAACTTTGAAACATGTCATATAAATGTCTAATTAACACAAATGAGGCTAAGAGGGTTAGCAACAGCATGGATAAAAATGACTTAGGGCAGAAAACACTGAATTGTGGGAAATGTTTTTTTAAATTGAGAAAGGCAGTCAGTGGTAATTCTCAAGGGCCAATGCAAGGAATATGTATTTTTGATATCTTCCTCTATTTTTGACACCCACCTCTCCCGTTTCTCAATTCCTTTGTCCCCCATCTCTGGAGACAAACTGACATCCTTTATAAACCTACCATTTCCCATGGTTATCTTTACTATACCTCTTCCCATACTCTCTCCTATAAAAATGCTATTCCCTTTTCTCCTTTCCTTCAACACCATTACACCTGATCTTAGCTTTCCTGGACATCAGAAATGTTCTCCTTCTTCAAAGAACATGGTTTCCCTTTCTCCACCATTGATGCTGCCCTCACCCGCATCTCCTCCATTTCACAAACATCCACACTCACCCCATCTTCCCACCACCTTAACACCGATAAAGTTCCTAAAGTTTCTCTTGCCCTCATCAACGACCACATGAACCTTTGCATCCAACACGTCATTCTCCGCAACTTACGCTATCTCCAAAGGGCATCCTACTACAAAATATATCTTCATCTCCTTTCCTCCCTCTGCTTTCCACAGAGATCATTTCCTCTGTGATTCCCTTGTCCATTTCTCCCTCCCCACTAATCTCTGTCCCAGCACTTATCCCTGCAAGCAGCCAAAGTGTTTCACTTGTCTATTCAAATCCTCCTTCATCTCCATTCAGGCCCCCAAACAGTCCTTTCAGGTCAGCAAACACTTCACACGCAAATCTGCCAGGGTTGTCTACTGGGTCCGGTAATCCCGCTTTGGCCTCCTTTACATTTCTGAGGCCCATTCTAAATTTGTCAAGCACTCCCACTCCATCCGGCAAAAGCAGAACTTCCTCGTGTCTAAACAGTTTAATTCTGATTCCCATTCCCATTCTAACATGTCAGTTCATGGCCTCTTCTTCTGCCAAGATGAAGCCACCCTCAGGATGGAGGAGCAACACCTTACATTTCATCTGGATAGCCTCCAACCTGATGGCATGAATATTGATGTTTCCTTCTGGTAAACATTCACTCCCCCTTTCCTGTTCCTCTATTCCCCACACTGGCCTCTTCCCTCTTCTCACCTGCCTACCATCTTCCCCAGGTCCTGTTGTCCTTCCCTTTCTCCTATGGTCTGCTCTCTCTCTCCTATCAGTTTCCTTCCTCACCAGCCCTTTACCTTTCCTATACAACTGACTTCACCTATCACCTGCCTGCTATCCTCCTTCCTCCACCCCGCCATCTTTTAAATCTGGCATCTTCCACCTTCCTTTCCAGTCTTGAAGAAGGGTCTTGGCCTGAAACGTTAACTATATATTTTTTCCCATAGATGCTGCCTGACCTGTTAAGATCCTACAGCATTTTGTGTGTTTTGGCGTGTTTTATTCCTTTGATTGATTTAGAGATTGAATTGTGGATTAACATTTCAATATTTGCCAAGGATACCAAACTTGGGGACATAGCTTTATCTGAGATTGATACTGATTAACTAGAATAGGGCATGAATAGATTTTGAGAATGGAAAAAGTAAGTGAAGGATGGGATTTAAGACTATAAGATACTGGAGCAGAATTAGGTCATTTGGCCTATTGAGTCTGCTCCATCATTTCATCACAGCTGATTCATTTTTTCCCTCAGCCCCAACTTCCTGCCTTCTCCCTCTATCCCATCATGCCCTGACAAATCAAAAATGTTTCAAACTCTGCCTTAAATATACCCAATGGCTTGAACTCCACAGCCACCAGTGGCAACAAATTTCACAGATTCACCACTAATCAGAGGCTGTGTCGTCTGGTCTTGGACTCCCTGACCATAAAATAGAGAGAAGTATGAGATATTGCATTTTTGAAGGAGAAGTGGAAAAAGGGGACATAGGCTTAATAGTACCTTATTAAAGAGTACCTCAGAATTGAGGGAGCTGGCATAATGGCAGGACCTATTGAGACTGCAGTAGGTAATTGGTTTGAAGTAGACTCAGAGCCAGTTTATTGGGTAACCTGTACTCCTACTCATTAATGCAAATATCTGATCAATAGTTCAATCATGTGGCAGCAACTTAATGCATAAAAGTATGCAGACATGGCCAAGAAGTTCAGTTATTGTTCAGGCCAAACATCTGACTGGTGAAGAAACACAATCAAAGTGACTTTGACCATGGAACGATTGTTGGTGCCAAATGGGGTGGCATGAGTATCTTAGAGAGTGCTAATCTCCTGGGATGTTCACGTAAAACGGCTTCTAGAGTTTACAGAGAATTGCGCCAAGAAACAAAAAAAATCGAGTGAGTGGTAGTTTTGTGGGGGAAAAAACCTTGTTAATGAGAGAGGTCAGAGGAGAATGGTCAGACTGGTTCAAGCTGACAGGCAGATGACAGTAACACAAATAATCATGTTACAACAGTGGTATGCAAAAGAGTAAATATGAATGCACAATATCTTGAAGTTAATGGGCAGCAGCAGTAGAAGACTATGAATATATTTAATTAGATATAGGATGTACTGAATAACAGGAGACCACAAGATCCTATAGAGGATAGTAAAAACAGCGGAGGGGATCACCAGGTTCTGCCCCCATATTTGTGCCATTTACTGGAGGCACTGTAAACAAAGGGCCCAAAGCATTGTTGAGGATCCCTACCACCAACCCCACAACTACTTTCAGAAAGAAGGTACAAGGGTATCAGGACTAGGACTGCCAGACTGGGAAACAGCTTCTTCCATCACTCAGGCCATGAGACTAATGAATACATTGCCACCACTGAGGTCTCAACACGAGGACCACAAGTTTTTTAATGCTTAATGGACTGTTTCCTGTTTACCGGTGCAGTAAACTAGATGCATTTTTTCAATTATATTCTATTAACATAATTGTTTTATATATTGTGTATGATATATGATTTGTGGGTGCACCATGGTCCAGAGGAACATTTCGTTTGATTGTAAATATGTAATAGATGATAATAAACTTGAACTTAAAGTGGCCACTGAGTATAGAGTTAATAATGAAATTAATTGTGCAAATTTGCAGGGAAGTTACACTGAT
Organism: Hemitrygon akajei; assembly: GCF_048418815.1. Classification (NCBI taxonomy): domain Eukaryota; kingdom Metazoa; phylum Chordata; class Chondrichthyes; order Myliobatiformes; family Dasyatidae; genus Hemitrygon; species Hemitrygon akajei. The sequence goes on from NC_133133.1 coordinate 63,878,287, forward strand.
GCATTATAACCCACAGGTTAAATCATTACTAGGGTAACAGATACAGTTCCAGTGTCCATACTTTAGGAAGGGTGTTAAGTTCCTATCGGATGATGCAAAGGTAATTTATCAAAATGCTTTCAGTAGAAAAGGATCTCAGTGTTGGTGAAGCAGAGACTGTCTTCATTATAGTAACAGAGGTGTGTGGGAGATTTTATTGTGTGCACAATGTTCCCATTCACTGATGATGCCATTAGTTGAAGGTACAAAATCCAGTTATGAAGTATTAGGTAAGAGATACAGGGAGAATGTGAGAGAAAACTTCTTTATGCAGTCAGTAGTTGTGACCTGAAACTCTTGGGAATGCTGAAAGGGGGATGAAGAACAATTTCAATAGAGATGGAAGCCTGAAGACAGTAAACTGAAGAGAGTTTTAGGGGTAGATAAAGGACTAAATTGGCATCCTTTATGTCTTTAGTCCCATTTGTTTCTCTAATACCTTATCCCTTGCAAAATTTCTTCTTCTGTGAAAGTCATACATAACATTTGAAACTAGCCTATCTGAAATCATTGGGATGTTTGTAGCAATTGACATGGTGAAGATTGATATGAAGTATTGATTGAAAAATTCAAAAACTTACTAAGCAAATGTCAGGAAATGTAGAGGATGCTTGAGCCAAAAGCAGAACAGTGGAGCTGACTGGGTGAGCTCTGTCTGGGGCTGCCGCTAAATGGGACAATAAAATCACCAGATGTAATAAATATGAGGAATTCTCAGCTGAGATGCATTGGGTTTTCCAGTAAGTGGAAGGGAGGCAGCGGATCGAATACTTCATCTGCATCAAGGTTCACACTTGATGTTGGATTACACCATGGAATTCAGGAAACTTGCGGCAGAATGCAAATGGAATGCAGCGGCACTGCTGGCCCCCTCTTATCGGAGTGCTTGAAAGTTGAACTGCTTACCCAGGAGATGCCACCAACCTCAAGAAAGTCAGCACTCTGACCATGCAGGTCAACAGCCAGAACCCTAGTTCAATTTCAGAAGTTAATCAGGTCCCGAGACCTGCATCATCAACACCTGCAGCACCCATACAGGGAGGGAGAGCTTCTTTCAGCCACACTTCCTCCAAGGAAGTGAGTGTTGGTGGAGAAACAATTTTTGCGCTTACTGAGGAGCCACCAATCAAATGCATTGGTGCTCACGCATCAAATGCTCACTGGTCCAGGAAAACTGCACCAACTGGTAGAGCGAGCGGCCTTCTCTCTGCTAAGCTACATCTGGCTTTTCATTCCAGCAGTATTGTGCAATTCTTTGTACCCTTCCACACCCTGATGGCTTTTCACACACAAAAGGCTCTGATGGATTAACACAGCAGGTAACTTTCTGGACTGGACTCTGCATGTGCAGCTTGGACTCCCTGCTAAGCCTTTCTCTCACTCCTTCTGCATCATGGCCATTGACAGGTGTTCCTTGGTGTCTGGGTTGGTCAGAGTACACACATGGCCTGTGCACATGAGAATCAGAGAGCTCTGTTAGTACATCCAGTTCCTCCTGATTGACTCACTAATCACACCTCCAGATTTGGGTACCCTGGCTCTGCATTCAAATCCCTCACTTCTGCTGGTCACTTGTTTCACTGCTGTGTTGGGTACCTGCTGGACCACCTGCCTGAAACCTCAGCCTACTTTGTAAACCCATGGAAATGGATGGATGAAACTCTCAACCTTACCAAATGCCCACAGGAATACCATGACTTAGTCATCACTTTCAGTAAAAGGAAGGCCAGCTCCCTACTGCTTCACAGGCCACACAACTGCATGACTGACCAACTCCCAGGCACCATCCCTCGCCAAGGTTATCTCTTCCCCATCTTCCCTCCTGAGACCCAAGCCATGAAAGACCGCATCACTGAAGGTCTACAACATGGCTTAATCTGACCATCCCAGTTCCAATCCAGTGCAGGATTATTTTTTGTCAAGAAAAAAGATGAGGGTCTTTGTACCTGGATGCAACAAAATCATCATTAAAAAAGACTACCTTCTCCCCTTCATGGATGTGCATTCAAAACATTCAGCAGATCTTCACCAAACTGAATCTACAGACGGTATACAACTTGATCTGCATCCACCAGAGAGATGAGTGCAAGACTGTGTCCATAACACCCAAGGGGCACCATGAATATATGGTGATTTCTTTTGAACCTTCCAATAATCCAGCTGCTTTCCAAGCCTTCATCAGTAAGATCCTATGAGACATGCTAGACAGGTACATGATTGTCTACTTTGATGACATCCTTATCTTCTCCAAAGGTTCACAAGACAATCTCTATTACACCTGTTTAGCCCTTCAGTGTCTCCTCGAAAACCAACTACATTGCAAGTTAGAAAAATGTCATTTCACACCCCAGTCACTTCCTTCTTGGGTTATGTCCTTTCACGCCAAGGTATAACCATGGGCCCAGAGACAGTGTGCACCGTCATTGAACGGCTCCAACCGCACTCTCTCAGCTACTGTGCTTCTTGGGCTTCTCTACCTTCTACTGTTTTGTCTGAAATTACAGTCAAAATGGCTGCTCTTCTCCCCTCCCTCACCAAGTCACCGATCTCGCAGATAACCTAGTCTGCTGCAACAGACCATGTGTTTGAAGAGCTCAGAGGATGTTTTAAAACTCTTCCCATTTTCCGCCATCTGAACCCCTCCGTACTTTTTGTGGTAGACGTGGATGCATCTAACATGGGCACTGGGGTCATCCTCTCCCAGCAAGGACTGTGCAGGGAGGCACACCTTTGTGTCACCTTGTACATAGTACTATTATGATGTAGGAAGCAGGGAGCTGCACACCATTAGATGGGCCTTGGAGGAATGGAGATATTGGCTGGTGAGAAACTCCGAGCCCTTCCTGATCTGACTGACCACTTCAATCTCATATCCATACAACAGACCTGCTAATTCAACCCATATCAGGCTTGATGGGCCCTTTTCTTCAAGCAATTAAACTTCACTATCTCTTATTGACCCAGCTCCAAGAACTATAAGGTGGGCACCCTGTCACATTGTTTTGACCCAGCTGAAACTAATTTTGACCCACAGCCCATCATTCCATCCTCTCAGATCCTCGCCCCAATCATCTGGGACCTTGTCTACTAATCTATCAGGCCTTCCAGTACAAGCCTGCACCCCTAACAATCGTAGGTATGTGCTGGTGGCTAAGCGCTCTGAAGCACTTCAATGGTCCCGCCACCTCACCTGTCTCTGCACGATGGATTCTGGATTTTCTGGCCACCATGATCACAGATGTATGGCAGTTCGTTGCTGCCTGCCGTCAATTGGCCCAGTCCAATTCCTCCAACCAGCTGCTCTCCGAGCTTATGTGGCACCTACTGATCTCTGGATGTCCATGATCACACATTGCCATGGATTTCCTCAAAGGTTTGCTACTTTCCAATGGGGCCACGGTGATCATGATAGTAGTGGGCTGGTTCTCTAAAGGGACCTATTTCATTACCCTCCCCAAGTATCTGTCAGCCGCTGAGAGGCCAGACCCTGTTCTTCAACATTTACTTTACTTTCTGGCATGCCTTCTGTTACCTTCTCTACACCTCGGTAAGTTTGTCCTCCGGCTATCATCCACAGACCATCTAGCGATTAGAAAGAGCTGATCAGCAAGTGGAAAAGTTTCTGTGATGCTTTACCACATTAAGCCCTTTCACCTGGATGTGAAAGCCCTTTCACCTGCTCTGGGCTGTGCTGCAGCACAATTCACATGCATCCTCTGCCACAGGTATGTCACACTTTGAAGTGCTTTAAGGGTGCCAAACCCCATTGTTCTCTGCAAAGGGGACAAAAATGGAGGTACTGTCCAGCAGGGCCCTGGTTTGCTGCTGCCAGAATGCTTGGAAGAGGGCAGAGAGTTCCATCCTATTTGGCTGCCAACTGGACCTACCATCATCAGGCCAACCACTGGCATCACTTAGCCAGACTACCCCGGCTTGGAGACTGTGTCTGGCTGTCCACCTGAGATCTGTTCCTGCTCAACAATTCCCATAAGCTCTCGCCCTAGTTTATTGCTCCCTTCAAGATTACTGACCACATCTATCCAGTCACTTACTGTCTTTAGCTGCCACAGTCCCTCAGAATTACATCTTCCTTCCATGTGTCCTGCCTCATGTTTGTTGTCCATGGACCACTTGACTCACCTAAGCCTGCACAACTAGAACCTAAGATGGTAGAAGTTGGTCCAGTGTACACGGTTCATCCAACCTGTCAGGAAATGCAGAGGAGGCTGGACCCAAAAGTAGAGTAGCAGAAATGACTTACCGTAGATTCCGGATTTTAAGCCGCTACTTTTTTCCCACATTTTGAACAGCTTTGAACTCTGCGGCCTTTAATACGAAGCGGCTAATGCATTATTTTTTTCATGCCGCCAAAAACATTTTGCCTCGTAACAGTAGACCAATAAAATTGATGAGTAGTTCACAGAGGTCCAATGAAATTGTACGATAAATCAAGCGCACTTTCACAATTAAATTATTGTAAATCAGTCATTTGTACTCACCTTCATCAACATGGAAAACACTCGAAGAAAAGCATTGTGCTGCCTTTATGGCAGTTATTTAGTTTATAATATTTTCGCTTAGTAATTCATTTTCTAGTTAAAGTTAGAAGAGTTTTAACTATATTTGTTTTCTGTACTACATCGCGGGATGCTATGACGTCACACCCGGTTTCGCCGCGTCTTGTGGGAAAACGCCGGTTTGCGATAAACGGGACGGCGGGGGGGAGCGGCGGAGCGGCAGAGCCAAAACGCTGCTTTTAAGTTAAAGGCGATCAATAACTTTTCCTGGTAGGCTGCAGTATATATATTTTTTACCAGTCGTTAGGAGATATTGGAATGTTGTTCAGTAAAAAAGTATACGCAACGTATATTTAAAAGTAGCCGCGTTACAGGCACGGTTCGAAAAAAAGCATTTGCAATATGTATTTGTTTATGTTACCATATGGATTTAATTAAAAGTTAAAAAAATCCTCACGTGTAATATCTTTCTGTGTAAATATCTCATATTACAACGTGGGACACCTGCGGCCGAAAATCCGGTGCGGCGGAAAATCCGGTGCGGCCTAAAATCCGGTGCGGCCTGTACAAGTAAAAAATTGATTTTATTTCTAAAATTAGAGCCAGCGGCTTTTAATCAGGTGCGCTCTGTAGTCCGGAATCTACGGTAGTAGGAAACAATATTTTATTGTTTAACTGAAATAGCAAGCCAAAAATAAAGAGAGAACAAACATTTAGCAGAACAAAGCAACAAGGTAACTGAAGGCTAGGAGCAACTAGTAAGCAGGGGTTATGGTTGAGAGCTGGGTTTAAGTTCAGCTGGTGGTGATGCATTGAAGATAAGTGGCAAGTGTTTCTTATAACTGGATGGAGACTGGGTGGTGACTTCCTGAGCAGTCCTAAAAACAAAGTGAATAACACTATGAAGGACCTCCAAAAATATTACCACACATTAAAAATATTTAAAATCCTATCACAACCATTGAAGTGAAAATAAATTTTTTAAAATGACATTGTTTAATTTCTCCCAGCTTTGCTTCTTCATGGATATTCAGTGCAAGAAAACACCTCTGTCCCAGTTCTAACCAGTCGATGATGGACAAAGCATAATTGAAAGATACATAAAGTTTTCAACTTACTGTTTTTTAGCTGATGAAATTCTAGCTGCTATGTATGAAAATGACAGCATTACCCTGCAAGAATAATCACTGTGTTCTTCTCTGTATGGATCCTGATTGTGATTTTCAGAATTTTATTTTATTACAGAAAACAATTACTCTTATTATACATATTGGGTGCCTTGAATTATGCATGACTTTAAAGGTGCTATAAAAAGCAAAATGCTATTAATGCAGCATTTTTATGGCAAAATAAGTTACGATAACAATTGTTAATAATCTTTAAGAATGATTGCTATGTGATTACTTTGAACCAATTACCAGTCGCTACAAGGAATATCTGTCTTAGATGTTTTTTAATCTAGAACAACGTGGAATTTAAATCCTCCCCCACTCTCTAACCCCCCCCACCCACCCTGTAAAAGTGTGGGGAGTTGTATTATTTCATATTTGGCCACTGGATTCCAACAGGTGGTGTATGGTTATATAAATTTTAACAATATAATATTTTAAAAGCATTTTTCTCTTTAACTACACTGTAAAAGAAATTTTGAGAAGCATATTTTGCAATCGGGGAGGAGGTGCAGGAGCCTGAAGACCTATACTCAATATTTTAGCAACAGCTAAAATATTCCCCTCTGCCACAAGATTTCGGAATGGTCCATGAACTCATCAACACTACCTGACTATTCATCTTTTGCACTATTTATTGAGTTATTTTTATTGTATCCTGTAGTAATTTGTTATTCCTGAACTACACTGCCACCAGATGACAACAAATTTCATTATTATCAGCAAACAATAAACCTGATTTTGATGTTTCTGTCAAAATTTGTGGATTAAGTATTTTAACAAATTGAACATAAAATGCCCAATAAATCTTTCTGTCAATATTGCCCACACCATGATGAAGCATTCAAGCTCCATAGTTTTCAACAAAAATGAAAAGGATTGAATTTGTGACATTACTATTGATAACGATGTTTGCTCAAAGTACTGTAAATATCAGAAACTGAAGAAATCTATAATAATAGGAGATTAGAATAATGGCAACAAAACTGTAGGTCCACAATCTGAACTGAATACATAATATCCTGGAAACACTTCGTAAGACGTATCTAATGAATGGTCATTGACTAATCCATCTCCCTCTCTTTACCTCTCTGGCTGTCGGTCTGTCTATTTGTCAGTCTGTCGTCTCTCTTCCCCCCACAAATGCTGAGTGTTTCTTTCATCTTCCAGTTTTATTTCCAATGTTCTTCCAAGTTTGGAGAGCATATTTGATTACATATCCAGTTGTAGACTGAAAAAAATATATATATTGTATCTATTTAAAAGCCGTACTCTTCTCTTTTGTGATGTGCCAGTAATTTACCATTAGTAAGAAGAATTGTTTATCTGGTCTGGATTTTTGTCAGTGTAAATAATAATTCCAACTACTGGAATCTAGCCAGTATAAACAAGGCTTTATTAACTTTTAATCTGTACAAACTTCTGATCATTGCAAACAAAACATTTTACTGGCACAGAGTTTTTCCACTTAATAGCACAGTTATTCTGTTTAGTAGTCAGTAAATGAACTAATTTAAGGTGCATTTTAACAGCTTCCTTACTTTTACTCAGATATAGATTTATCATGCAGGATTCTACAATGCTGTATCTTAATAAGATTTCTATGTCACATCAAATTATATTATATTGATAGCTCAGCTATTTTATATACCACAAATAGTGGATAATGAATAACATGAAGCAATAAATAATCAGGCATTTAGCTGTCTAGGTTATTACATTTTAAAGCTATTATCATTGTTATTGCGATTGTTCTTACATTATGTTACAATTTACATCAGTTTTAGATCCTTATTTTGAGGCAAAATTTGATATGTGTGAATGTTACTGGAAATCTAGATCAATGCACAATGCTGTACAGAATATCAGTACTGATATGTTACATCT